>NC_049229.1:44388319-44699430 GCF_011100685.1 Canis lupus familiaris | reverse complement strand
AGAAGGTTATTTCTTTCACTGAGATGTGACAGTGCTCCAAAGTCAACTTGATGTGGTTTGAGGTGTTGGGGTTTGGAGTCAATGGCCAAAAAAGAATTCTTGAGATGTCTTGGTGCTAAACAGTGGTTTTATTAAAGCACGGGGACAGGACCAGAGTGCAGAAATTGCTGCACTGGGATCGTGAGTAGTGACTGATTATAGAAGATTTTCTATCCTATGGAGGGGAGGGTGATGTTAAGTTTATAGGTTCCTGGGGATGGCTTTTTTCTTGTAAATCATTAAGACAGTGACAAACTGATGGAGACTCCTGTCCTGCATGACTGTGATCTCTATCAGCTAACCGCTTGTTTTTCCCTTTCCTTTGTTTTGGTGCAGCCAGGAGTGCCACATATCCCACAGGGTGTGGGGGGGCAGGGGGGATGTGGAGTGGTAGCTTGTGGTTTGCCCTCTGCTTGCCTTTTGTTACGTCATCAAACTGTTAGAAGAGTGGATGGAAAGAAGTATCCAGAAGGTAAAACCTGGTGGGAGTTTGGGATTGGATAGAAGAGGGAGGGAGAGTTTAGTCTTGGGAACATGGTGACATAGTTTGCTGCGATAAAGATCTTAAGAGAAGGAAGAATGAGTGTGTGCAATCACGCGCGCATGTTGGGGAGGAGAGTGTACCAAAGTGGAGAAGATGGAGGGTATTGATAAATAGTTTACTTTGGGGCATCCAAAGTAAACTTGGATGGTACCAGTAGGATGTGCAAATAGAAGTGTTGGTGCTTTGAACAAATTGTCCAGAAGCGGTCTTAGTGGAAGCTACAGATTTGAGAACCATCAGAAGGCAAATGATGATGGCAGCAATGGAGCACATGAGATCACCATTGAAAGAGTTAAGAGCTGGGAGGAAAGAATGCCAACAAATATGAGCTTTTTAAAGGTTGGTAGAGGTAGAGCAACTCATAAAGAAGTGGAGAAAGAGTGGCCTGAAAAGGAGAAATAAAAACAAGTGAAATCATAAAAGCCAAAGAGAATACAGGAAACTGCCACCCCCATCCATGAGGGTTATGCTCCCAGACACCCCAGGGGATGTCTGAAACCATGAATAGTACTGATCCCTATATAAAGTGTGTTTTTTCTACGCACACCAAGTTAAATTGATAAATTAGGCACAATAAGAGATTAACAACAATAACTAAATAGAACAATTAGAACAATATACTGTAATGAAAGTTATGTGAAAAAAAGTTATGTGAATGTGATCTCTCTCTCAAAATATCTAATTGCACTGTACTCATCCATCTTTTTGTAATGATGTGAGATGATAAAAAGCTTGCATGATGAGATGAAACGAAGGGAGCGACAGGTGCCATGACATAGCATTAGGCTACTATTGAACTTCTGACGATAGGTCAGAAGGAGGATTGTCTGCTTCTCGACCATGGTTGACCTTGGATCAGAAAGCAAAATCTGTCAAAGATGATGGAGAAGTCCTAGGCACAGGAATTCATTTCCTGAGCATCTATAGCGTGGATGCTATGGGCTGAATTGTGTCCCCCCAAAAGACATATTAGAGTCCTAACCCCTAGTACCTCAGAATGTAACTATTTGGAGATGGGATATTTAAAGGGGTAACTAAAGTAAAATGAGATTGCAAGTGTCAGCTCTAATCCAATATGACTGATGTCCTTAAAAGAAGAGATTGAGACACATTCACAGCAAGAAGACCACGAGAAGACATGGTGGAAGACAGCCATCTACAAGCCAAGGAGAGAGGCTTCCAAAGGAACTAACCCTGCTGACATCTTCTTGTCAGAATTCCAGACTCTAGGATTATTAGAAAATAGATTTTTGTTGTTTAAGCCACCCTGTCTGTGGTACTTCTTTATGGCAGCCCTAGCAACTAATATAGGGTTACGTTATGCTTTATGTGGGCATTTTAAAAAGCAAACAACACGGCCTAGGGGCCTCAAGGAACTTAGCACTTTTTTAGGAAAAGAAGAAGCGTGGAGATTAGTATAGTATAACCCCTGGGTTTGGGTAATTCGGTTAACAAACACTGTACAAGGTTAGAGAAGCGAGTACGTTGCTCTGGGCTGAGGTAACCAGGAAAGGTCTTGAGGAAGAAGTGGGATCAAACTCAGCTTTGAAGGACATACAAGATTGAGAATTGGCAGGGAAAAGGGGTGGGAAGCCTCTCTAGGGGGACAAGGCTAGCAAAGGGGTGGAGAGGAGAATGAGAGGTGGTGAGAGAGACAGTTCAGGCTGTTCAGGCTGACTGAAGGCGTGGCTCCTTGAGTAGAATTGTGGAAGATGGGGTGATATGCAAAGACCAGCACTGCTTGTATGTCCTCCTGATATCTGTTCTTTTATCCCTGGTAAAAGTAGGTTCAGCTGGTCACTTGGCCACCTAGCCAAAGACATTTCCTTGGCATTTTAGGTGTGGTCATGTGAGTAGGTTGTTGCCAAGAGAACGTGAGTGGAAGCGATGTGGACAACTTCCAGTTGTGTCCATATAAGGAAGAGGTATGTTCCTGTCACCCTTCTTTCCTTCTCCCTTGGGTATTGACAACACGTGGCTACCGTATCAGCCGTGGACTGCTTTTATTTGGCCTGTTACTTGAGAGCTATTCCTGTCTAGCTTAACCAACCATAATTTTATTCCTTATTATGACAAAGAGATATTCTAACTAATATGTACAGGATGGCACTAAATGGTGGCGGGTCCTCTGGTGTGTATTATATACAGTGGTAATTTCCAAAGTCTTTGTATGAAAAAATAGAGATTAGAGAAAGGAACAAATATTCACTGAGTGCTTATCATGCACTGGGTATTAAGTATGTGTTTTGTGTTAAAGTTATTTTATAATTCTTATGATGGCTCTGTAAAGTAGGTATTATTAGCCCTCAGTTAATATCAAAGAAACTAAGATTCAGAGAAGTGTTGTCACTTACCTAGGGGAATACAATCAGTAGGTGACAGAGTCAGGATTTGAATGTGGGTCAATGGTTCTTAACCAGAGGCAATTTTGTCCCTCAGGAGACATTTGGCTGGAGAAATGTCTGGTTGTCACAAGTGGTGCTGGTGGGGGTGGGTAGAGATGTGTTACTGGGTAGGAGGAATGCTGATCCAACAATGCACAAGACAACCCCCCTCCAAATAAAGAATTACTTGCCCCAAATGTTAATAGTGCTGAGGGTGAGAACCCCTGAGGTCTGTTCTAACAAAAGGCTCATGTTCTTTCCATTACACCAAACTATGGGGTGGGAGTTGAAGAGGGGTTTATGAAAAGCTGATATGGTAGTTGAAGAATGGCCTGGAAACATTATTTGGGGGAGGGTAAACCTAGAGTAGTAAAAAGATGAGCTGGAGAAACTAATGAAACCGAAAACCTGAGCTAGGAGAAACAGAAACTGAGGAGACCAGTAGACACCACTGACCTGGTCCAGGAGAGGGGTAGGGCTTGAGGGGCTAGAGCGGGGCTGACAGAGGGAAGACCACTAAGTGTCAGTGTCAGAACCTGCTGACCAGAAGTATCTAGAGAATGGGAGAGGGGAAGAAGCAAAGTGGGACTAGATGACTCCACTTCTATCTGCCCTGCCCTCCCCCTCTCCGCGCCCCCTCCTCCTTCCTTCCCCAGCTCCCCCTCTCCTCCTCATCTCACTCTCCTTCCTTTCTTTTCCCTACAGTCTTCCCCCACCCATCCGCCTCTGCTTCTCTCTATCTTCCTTCCTGCTAACCCCTTTCTCTAGCAGGATCCTCTGTTTTCCTCTGACCCCAGTTCTAAGCTCCACCCCCCATCGAGTGCAGCGCAGAAAGATCTGTATTTCCTCAGCTTATCCCCCTTGACAAGAACCGGCAAGCTCCCGCAGTGACAGGGCCAGACTCTGACTCTTCTCTTCAATCTTGCTTCCTTCACCATTTCCTGTTTGCAGGGTGGATTAAAATTTTTGACCAGTGTCTAGGATTGTTACAAGGACAGACACAAGGCTCCTGAAAGACCCCCGAGGGAATTTCTGACATGCCAGACGAAGAAGGAAATCCTTTGTCTCATTTTTGCTGTTTTCTCTGCAGTGTTTTCCAAAAACAACTGGCCTGCTGACAAGATACTCCGAGGGACTTGGGGTGGCCTTCCTCCTCTTCCTCACGCCTGGCCTGTGCCTGTCCTGGCAGCCTGCTGCCTGCGTCAGGGTCAGGGGGCTGGCATTGCCTGGCAGAAGCTTTAGTGTTTGGTCTCTGGGTCTGCTTCCCTGGCCCTCTCTCCCCCAGGACCTGGGGAGCCCTATGGAGAGGCCACCGGCATCTCACACCTTTGGAAAAACTTGGTCAAAAAGAAGGCTGCCATGATGAACGGAATGCTTTCTTTGCAGGGTTCTTTTCTCATGGGGTCAAAGAATGAATCTTGTGGACACAAAAGGGTGAGGTGATAGTTTATTTATTTATTTTTTAAAGATTTTATTTATTTCTTCATGAAAGACACAGAGAGAGAGGCAGAGACACAGGCAGAGGGAGGAGCAGGCTCCTCGCAGGGAGCCCGACGTGGGACCCCACCCTGGGACTCCGAGATCACACCCTGAGCCGAAGGGAGACAGTCAACCCCTGAGCCACCCAGGTGTCCTGTGAGATGATGGTTTATTAAATGAAGGTGAGAGCAGAAAGAAAGCTCTCTAGAGTGAGAGAGGTTCCGAATGAGTTGTCTCTGAGATCTTTTATGGTCGGTCTTTTACAGAAAACTGACCAGGGGACTGAAATCTTCTTGACGTCACCACTGATAGCACCATGATTACTTCAGCCTTTGAACAACTCTGTCTCTGATGTTTAAGACAAATGAGGTGGTCTGGCTCTGTTCGCTTATCTCTGGTTTCCTAACGCCTCAGCATTTCTGGGATTTTTGGTGAGCCTGATCACGTAGCCCCCTATCTGTCACTGCCTGGCCCCGCCTGGCCCTTACTTTCAGGCCTCCCACCCAAAGTCACAGGTTGCATGGGCCAGTCATCCAGACAGAGGTGCCCGCACCCAGGGGCATCTTCCAGTTTGTCTTTTTTTTTGTCCTAGACTTGAGAGGAGGGTTGGCCTCCTGGGGTGAAATGAGCAGGCCCTGTCCCACCCCACACTCCTCTATCACGGAGTACAGGATGTGCGGGGGGCCAAGTGCGTGTATGCTGGGGAAACAGGGAAGACAGGAGTGGGGAGGAAAGCCCCTCGCTGGAATCTGTTACACGAGCCGAGAGTGTCCCCATCTCCCTGTTGTTCCCCAACCTGGCTCTCCTGGCAAAGGTGCTGTGCAGAGTGGGAGCGAGGAGGAGAGGAAACCAGGGGTGCGGAAGGAGAGACAGCAGAGGGGGCCTAGGGGTGAGGAATGCATCTGGGCCGAACCAAGGGCAGCCCCCCCAGAAGCATGATGGGAGCTGGATGGGAATGCCCTCCCGCCTGGGCTGGAACCCAGGCTCTGCTCTTCACATGCAGCTTTGTGTATGTTACTAAACTTTCATGTTCTGGATTCTTCGATCCAGAAGTTGGAGCTAAGCCGAGGGGTTGCAAGAGCTCAATAAACGATGCGGCACATCGGACAGTGCCTGGAGCCGGGGAAGTTTTACAAGAATTCGATGTTGCTATCTTAGGTTGCTATCAACATAGGTTTAATGTTCTGTAGCTCAGTAACAGTTCTGCGTGGAGGACAGGCCCCCTTCCAGCCCTGGTAAGCTGGATCCAGGCCCATCGTGGGGTGACCGGGCCACGGGAGTGGCCGGGCCAGCACTGGTGATGCCCAGGATGGGCTGAGCCAGATCCCCTGCCAGCACAGTGGGCCTGAGACTTGGCAGATGTTGTGGAGGAGAGGAGTGAGTGGAGGGAGGGAATGGCAAGTGGCAGGATGTCATCATTCCAACAATCACCGGACTGCTGGTGAGCATCGGGCCAGCAGTGGTCAGAACAGGGAGCACCTGCCACTGCAGTAGGGAGACTGGAATGGCTAAAATGGAGAAGTTTCCCAGGAACCCACTGGGGATGAGTGGATGGGAGCCATCGCATGCGGGGGCTGATGAGCCAGTAAAGGCCATTTTAATTTTCACATCCCACCACCTTTCTCCCTTGTCTCTCCTTTCTTCTCCTGGGAGAGGCCCCTTGAAAAAGCCTCTGATGGCAGCCACCCTTGAAGGGGAATGAGTTCAGGTTGTCTTCTGTGTCTTCTAAGTTTTTTTCCATATGGCAGGCTCTGGCTTTGATGAACAATATCATCACCCTGCAGGAGGGCCGATGGTGAAGGTCTAGAAGCCCCTTCCCACAGCACCTGGGTCAAGGGTGAGACCTTCCCAAGCAGGAGCAGCACTAGGTCCCCACACTCATCCTGGAGCACCACTCACATCTGACCTCCGGAGTCGTCCCCTGGGCCCTTCCCAGTCAGGGACCCTGCCTCAGATCCCTTGCTCCCTGCTTTTGGCTCTTTCTTGTGAAGGGCTGGGGACAGGGAAGGGGACTTTGGGGAGCAGGAGTGATCATATTGAATTGCAGGGCTGAGAGCCATGATGTTTAGGGCAAAGAAGAAAAGCTGCAGCAGGGTGGGGAGCAGGCCCCAGCTTCTAGCCCCCTCCTACCTCATGCTTCAGAGGGAGCAGAACTGCCTTGCCCATGAAGCACTGGGGGTAAAGCAAGGAGCGATAATGTCCAACAGAACCGGCTCTCCACTGGTTCATTAGGAAGAGAAATGACTGAGCCAAAGCTGCCAAGAACCAACTCTTTAGGATTGTTTTTTCTGGTACCTTCTGCGGCATTGCCAAGCTAAGGGAGGGATTGGGGATATCCAATGCTGGGAGCAACAGGGAGACTAAAGGCCCTTGAGGCAAACAGACATGTGTGCCTGCGTGATGACAGTGCCCAATGGCCCGACAAGGACCCTTGTGGTCTCCCTGGGCTCAGGAAGGGACTTATATGGGGTTGGTACCTCCAGACTCCCAAATCACACGGCCTTCCGCCCCGTGACTCAGCAGGAAGGGAGTTCCAGGCAATGCTGACTGTCTTCTGCAGGGATCTTGTCCTGAGAAATACCTGAGGCCACTGTGTCATGGTCGGGCCTGCTGGCTTTTCAACCCTCCCAGCAACCATCCTGCTCACCTCCCCCACTCACCGATACAATTGCTTTGTTTTTCCATCCTAAAAAAATGTGATGGAAAAGCATCTTCAAGCCAAGTCCCCTAGCCTCAGGGGTGATTTTCAAGAGTGCCACTTATTAGTCCTTTCATAGCATGTCAGGGAGGCTCGGGGGTCCAGGGTAAGGGGCCTTGAGTGTCAGGGCAATGCCATAAAAAAGTGCCAATAAAAGCACTTACTTTTATTATATATGGGGTGGGGGTGAGAAGTATTTACTTTTTTTTTTTCACTTTACTATAAAAACATGTAACATTAACTTTACCATCTCAACCTTTTTTTAAGAGTACCATTCAATAGTTTTAAGTATATTCACATTGTTGTATAACAGATCTCTAGAACTTTCTTATTTTGCAAAACTGAAACTCTATACCACTAAATACTAATTCCTCCTTTTCCCTCCCCTCAGCCCTTGGCAACCACCTTTCTGCTTTCTATTTGTAGGGTTTTAATTACTTTAGATACTTTATAGGGGTGGAATATACAGTATTTGTCTTTTTGTGACCAGCTTATTTTGCCTAGCGCAATGTCCTCAAGGTTCAAAGCACTTTAATATTTTAACGAATGTGTTTCTATGCACAGGTGTTGGGTGAATGTCAGCCCTGCCTCACCCCTACCTCAAACACACACCCTATTGCACAGGAGTTTTAGAAGCTACTCATGCCTGGATATTAAAGAAATCTCATTCCACATCCCCAAATCCTTCCTGTGGTTCTTCCCTTAGTGTGAGTTTCCAGAGGCTCTCATAGTGTGAGAAATCTATTTTGGTCACTTTTTTGGTCACAGTCTCATTTATCAAAGCTGGTGTGTCTCCTCTCTTTCTAGTTCATCCCCAAATATTTCCTCTTATATGCCATGCACTATCTAAATGGAATTCTTGCTATTTTTTCCAAACATACCCTAACCATCCTTATCTTAATTGGTTTTGCTCTTCTACTTTCCTTTTTTCTTCGAGAGAGAGAGAGAGAGAGAGAGAGAGAGAGAAACATGCCCATGCACATGGGGGAAGGGAAAGGGAGAGAGAGAATCTCAAGTAGGATCCACACCCAGCATGAATTCAATCTCATCACCCTGAGATCATGATCTGAGCTGAAATCAAGAGCTGGATACTGGGGCACTGGGTAGCTCAGTCGGTTAAGCGTCTGCCTTGGGCTCAGGTTATGATCTCAGGGTCCTGTGATCAAGCCCTGTATTGGGCTCCCTGCTCAATGGAGAGTCTGCTTCTCTTTCTCACTTTGCCTGCAGCTCCCCCTACTTGTGCTCTCTCTGTCAAATAAATAAATAAAATCTTGAAAAAACAAAAAAAAGATTTGGATGCTTAACCAACTGTGCCACGCAGGCACCTCTGTTCTTCCACTCTCCTTGACATGGGATGCCCTTCTCTTTTCTTACTGTGTCCAACTCATACCCATCTGCTAAGGCTGTCCAAATGGCACCATCTTCATGAAAGGCTCCAATATTTCCTTGTTCAGAAATGATTTCTCTTCCCTCTGACACCCTAAAATATTTTTTTCTGAAACTTCAGGATGGCATTATAATATCATCATTTGGTAGCATTTATCTACAAACTATTGTGTGCCATGAAATACTCTGTGCTTCACATCATTTGCTCTTCTATCTTGTCAAATAGTTACTTATGCGCATTTTCTTTCTAGGGGTATCATAATAAAGCAAGCGGGATCTGGCATTGGACAGACTTGGGATTGGACCCAGTTCTATTATCAGCACCAGGGCTTTGGGCAAATGACTTTGCCTCTCTCATGATATTTGTATGAGGGAAAAACAGATAGTAGTACTTCATATCAGTACTTGTCTTGCCTGAAATAATAGTCATGGTGAGCATTTATTGAATGCTTATGTGCTGGGAAGTTCTCCAAGCACCTTAATAATTTAAATCCTTATAACAACCCCGTGGGGTACTAGTTTACAGAGGAAGAATCTAAAACTAAGAAGGTTTAAGCCAGTAAGTGGAAGAGCCGAAATAAAAACTTTGACTTCAGGATCCTTACTCCTCAGCGTTACCAACATCTGCCTCCCAAAGGTGGTCAGCACGCAGCACAGGTGGAATGACATCTGTAGGATACTCAGCTCAGCACCAACAATTGTTTCCTGAGTGACAGCTGTGACTCTTATTCCCATTCCTATTGTGGGCTCTGGTCTGTCGGTGCATCTTCATTTTCCCCACAGCACCTTCCAGAAGTAATAAATGGCATTTGTTAAGCATTTTCCATGAATCTGCACTTGCCAGGAATCGTGGTAAGTCTCTAGCCCTAGCACTACTAGCAAATGAGTGATTGAACGATGAGTGAATGAAGAGAGGAGACAGAAAGTCTCAAATAGTGGACAAAGACTCTCTAAAAAGAGGGGTCATCCCTGCCTGGTGGTTGGCCAGGCAAGAGGATCCTGCAGCCCAGGAGAGGCCTCCCAGGGGTCTGACTTGTGTCCAGTATTCATCAGTGTTTTCATTAATGACTCAAAAGATGGAGTGCAGAGTATGCTAATCAAATTGGGGAAGCCTGTGAGGCGGGATAGAAGCTGAGCACTTAGGAGGCAAGCTCAAGCTTGCAGACAGTACTTGACAAATTAGAGAAATAAACAGAGTCAATAAACAGAGCTCCAGGAACTGCAGGCTTCAAGTGGCTCCGAGAGAGTAGCTACCTCTAATGGATCTGCCCAGAGAAGCTTTTGACCCACTTTCCTTTGTGCCTCACGGCCAAAGTCCCTGCTCCAAAAGCTCAGCTGTTCCCATGCTCCCTCCTGCCCTCTGGCCTCCTAGCCATTGGCTTCACTGGGGCTCATGGAGGGAAGGACAGGACTCCACCTGTTCCCTCAAAGACCTGAGACTTGGCAAAAACATAAACGTAGCCATGATGCCCTATCCCTACCCACCAAACTGGTGCTGCTCTTCTCTACTTCCTACACATTCTTATTATTGAGTGACTTCCTTTCTCGTTTAGGCTGCCCTGGAGGTTACTGTGACCTCAATTTCTTTGGTCAAATGCATTGGGTATGAAAGAAGGGACAAGGACACTGTGATCTTGTAGGGAGTGCCCTAGTTCTGCCCTTCCCTCCCTCTGGGAGGAAGGCAAGGTCTGGATGGTTTGGCACTTATAGAAATGTGCAGGCTTTGGAGATCTAGTTGCATCCTTCTGGAACTCTGTAGCATCAGGGAAGTTACTTAACTTCTCTGAATCAAGTCCCTTTGGTTATGAATAATTGAAAACCAGTTGGTTTGTCTTAATTGAAATGGAGTGTTCAGTTGGAAGAATAGGACAAATTCCCAGAAAACCTGAGTGCTAGTGGAAGAGCCACCGTGGGACCATGGCATGACCTCTCTTTCCTTCTCCTCTGGAGTTGCAAAATTCTCTGCTCCTGCTGATTCCTCTTCCTCCCCCTCCTACCCTTCCATACCACCCCCACATCCACCTCCTCCTTCTTCTTCTTTTCAACATTTTATTTTTAAGTAACCTCTACACCCTACAAGGGGCTTGAACTTACCAACCCTGAGATCAAGAGTCGCATGCTCCACCGACTGAGTCAGCCAGGCACCCCTCCTTCTTCTTTCTTAATTGGCCATCATGGTACATGTCCCAGCCCTACCTTTAGGGGAGCCTGACAGTGAAGACAAACATCTCTATATCCAAGGACACATTTCCTGGGAAAACAAACCTGCCCCACTGGGGTCAAGTTTCTACCCTGGCCCCTGGCCTGAGGAGTTGCTGGTGTGTGCCTGATAACAACATGCCAGCAGAAGCCCACCCTTATGGGTAGATGGAAGGTTCTCAGAAAAGAGAAAAAATAGGGTTGTGGTCTCTTAGCATCAATTTTGTCATGTAAAAATGGGAATAACATTACCGATTTCATAAAAATTAAATACTCTACCAAAAACACTTAGCATCACAATTAATACATAGTAAGTTTTGTTATTCATTGAACAATTGCTCTTATTCATGGTAAGGTTCTCTGGACTTGGCAGGTGGGTTTCTGAGCTGGGCTGGTCCTGTGTGGAAAAGGAAGCTCAGAAGGCATAGGTAAGGGGAGGGTTTTGAGTATGGGGACTGTGTCTCCATTCATCTTCTATTTGGGGAGACAGAGTTGTAAAAATCTAGGGAAAAGGATGCTTGAATGTTCTTGTTTGAGGAGGCCTGACTCCTAATTCCCAGCTGGAGGGCAAGTCAGCGCTACCATGTCAGGGGCTTATGCTCTCAAAACATGTTTTCATTCCTTTTCTCATTTAACTGACATCAGTTGAATACCTACTGTGCGCTAGGTACTGTTCTGGTTGCTGGAGGTCTAGCAGCATCCTGCATGGTATTTGTGTTCTAGTGAGAAAACAAGATAATAAGTAAGATAGATAAGTAAAATACGTCATATGTTACAGGCCACTGCTAAAGAGAAGAGAATAAAATGTGAAAGAAGTATGTGAAATGTCAGGCAAGTGGAGTGAGTGTTGACATTTGAAATGGAGGTAGTCAGGGAGGGCCTCACTGAAAGGTGTCTTTTGATTAAAGACCTTGAAAGAAGTGATAGGGCTATCCATGTTATGGGATAGGGGAGAGGATCCCAGATAGAGGGAACAGCCAGTGCAAAGGACCATGAAGGAATCACAGGGAGGCCAGTGTCACTGGAACAGATGGAGAGTTGTAGCGATGAAATCAGAGTATTACAGGACCAGCTCTTGTAGGATCACATAGTTCATAGTAAGGATTTCAGCTTTTATTCTGGGTAAGAGGGAAGCCATTGGAGGGCTTTAAGCAGAGGAATGACATGCTCAGACTCAAGTTTTAACAGAATAATTTTGGAATAGACTGAGGAGGTCAAGGACAAAAGTAGGGAGTCTAGTTAGAGTTTTGCTAGGATAGTAGAGTTCATATTTTAGACTGGAATGGTCATAGTAGGAGTGGAAAGAAGTGGTCAGATTCCAAATATATTTTGCAAGTAGCACTGATAGGATTTTCTCAACTTAACTACTGCTTTGTTCTACTAGCAGTGACATAAATTCCAATTCTGGGCCCCAAAACATAACTTGGCACATGGTCCTTCTTCCTGCCAGCAAATCCTTCCAATCCATGTCACTGCAGACATGTTCAAAGGTCACCCCTTTCCATGGAGACCTGAGGCATAGAAGACTTTCTTTCTTCTTTCTTTCTTTCTTTCTTTCTTTCTTTCTTTCTTTCTTTCTTTCTTTCTTTCTTTCTTTCTTTCTTTTAGATTTTATTTATTTATTTATTCATAGAGACACACAGAGAAAGAGAGAAAGGCAGAGACACTGGCAGAGGGACAAGCAGGCTTCATTCAGAGAGCCCGACGAGGGACTCGATCCAGGGTCTCCAGGATCATGCCCTGGGCTGCAGGTGGCGCTAAACCGCTACGCCACCGGGGCTGCCCCCATAGCAGATTTTCTAAGACCTCTAAGGTCACAGCCATGGCTCCTGGGGACTGGAAGCTCTAAATCCAAGTCCCCAAAGAGGAGATGTGAAGAATCTTCACAGTGGTGGCAGCTATCTTTCTTTAGTGACCTGACAGTGAAGCCCAAAAGTCCTTCCCTTCTTAGTTTTGAGGTACACATTTGGGGATCCCAAGACTGAGTTTCCATTCCAGGAAACAAATTGCCAATTTATCAAGACATGGAAGAACTAGCACCATTACAAAGAACTGAACTTGGACTCCAAAGAACTAGATTTGAGTCCCAATCCTCTCGTTATGGGCCTCAAGTCTCTTTATAAGGGGGTTCAATTAGATGAGCTCCTTTTAAGCTCTAAAGGCCTGTGAAATTTGTGCAATGAAAGTATTTTGTTTATCTGAGATATTTACTTTTCCAGATTTGGCTTCTTCGGAGTCTTCACTCTTTTAACTTTAACCTACTATAATTTAAGAGAGATAGGTGAATGACGTTTTTGCAAAATGGCCTGATGTCAGAAAGGGTGCCTTTAAGCTAGGTGACCAGGCTATGACCTGGAAATCTCATCACCCTCCTGTCAATGGGCCTCACTTGGGGAGCCTGAGCTAATGATCCTCATCTCTGAAGGGAGAAGGAGTGAGTCAGCAGAAATGAGGGGTGAGAGAAGGTGACACTGCAGAGTTTACTTTCTTTATTCTCATGTTTCTTGCGAGTTGTCTTTCAGAAAGCAAATGAAACTTCTCTGTAAGCTCCAGGGCTATACACATGACATCTAGGTGACAAAGGGGCAACTCTCAGTTGCCAAGATGCAGACTTATCCACTTCTTGGGTGTCACCCTTCCCTCATTAGCTTTGTTGGGGGCCACCAGCAGGGGCTGTAGAAAAAGAATTTGAGCTCTCCTCACTTTGGACAGAGGGGGAGTCTCTATTCTGTGGTAACACAGGACCTGCCAGCTATCTTTAAGCCAGCATTGGAGTTATTCCTTCAAGCCAGTGATGTGAAAGCCCATATTCCTTTTCTCTTTTTTAAAAGATTTTATTTATCTATTTGAGAGGGGGCAGAGCAGAGGGAGAGGGAGATAATCTCAAGCAGAGTCTCCAGGGAGCAAAGAACCCAACAGGGGCTCAATC
This sequence comes from Canis lupus familiaris, assembly GCF_011100685.1. NCBI lineage: Eukaryota > Metazoa > Chordata > Mammalia > Carnivora > Canidae > Canis > Canis lupus. The sequence continues at coordinate 44,685,772 of NC_049229.1, read as the reverse complement.
TCATGATCCTGAGATGATGACCTGAGCCAAAATCAAGAGTTGGCCATTCAACCTACCAGGTCATCCAGGTGCCCCTAGAATAGCTAGTTCTTTGGTCACTGTCCAAACATTCTGTGGATGAGAACCTTTCTTTTGTTTATCTGGAAAGATGCTCTACTGGTTCAAAGACTTGGTTCAAATATTTGTGATGCTCTTATCCCACACTTGTTCAGACTTTTCCTTCTAAACATCTGTGCTAACACATTCATCTTGCCCTTTGTTCTTATACATAGGCTCTTACTGGTGAAGCATCTCTGGTTCCCAATCCAAGAGATAATGGGGAAATGTTTCAGGAGATGTTTCTGAAGATGATAAGAAGGGAACTGACTGTTTGTCTGGGCCCTTATTCCTTGGCCCATACATATGGTCCTAGGGCATCCCCAGGTTCCCATTCTTCACACTTCTATCTTCTATTCTAGTCTAATATACTTCTACTCAGAGGTGCAAAGGCATAAACTAATCCTGGATCCCTCAAGCTGTCTGAAATTCGCCTCAGAGCTGACTTTGCTACTATCTTATTGCTTGCTTCTCTCTTAGAGGAGCAGCACAGGTCCCCGTAACTCACAGAAGCTAAGGAGTTAGAGAGTGAAGGCAAGAAAAATGAGCTACAGAAAGAAAATGGAGGGAACTGCCAGGTCACACATTGTGTTGTGTGCCCTCCCCAGCTGTAAGTTCCGATTCCCATTCTTGATAATGCCCAGAGGTCAGAAGCCAGACTCCAAATGACTATACAGCAATCCTAAAAGGAGAAACTGTATAGAGGTCCAAGTAACTGAATGAACTGGTGGGAGGGTAAGGGAACCTACACCAACTAGTTCTGTTGATATAAGTGCCTTTTGGTTGAAAGTCATAGATTTCCTCTTCTTTAAGTAGTATCTGGTGTAAGTATTACTTTACTTTTAGAATATCATTTAAGGAAAAATCAATCTATAGGTCCAGGTGAAGAAGGAAGACACCACATATGAACCTTTTTTGTCCTGCTCTTTCTCTTAGATTTGGACAGAAAGACTCAGGAGGGGAGGCTAGGGTTTTTGCAGGGAGATCTCCCCCTGATCCCAGTGGACGTAAATGTGCCCTTCTCCTCCTCAGTGTTTCATCCACAGACATTTAATGAGTAACGATGACATGCAAGAATAGGTCCTCCTGCCCAGAATGTCCTTCCCACTTCCCTTTCCAGCTGGGGCCTAATGAACAAGCATTAATCTTTTGGACCTAAGTTCCCTGAGACTTTTCTCCCTTGGTTAAATGATAAGGCTTATAATGCAAACTGCCTCAAAAAACCGATGGATGTGGAATCACTAGTAAGTGTTTTCAGATCTTTCTCTAAAAGCCACTTTCAAAGCGGAAGGAAAAGAGAATAGAGAACAAAGAGAGACAGAAGCTCCTGAAGAGAGTAGAGGAGGGGGCCATAAAGTGGTCCTATGGAGGGTAGCAGGTGACTCGGTAAGGGGAGCCTAGGGTTCTTGGAGATCACTCTAGCCAATTTCTCATGTGCTGAAGATGCTCAATATAGGATGGGATTGTTTTGGAGGGAGAAAATGAGGAGTGAATAGGCTTGAAAGAATGAATTATAAGGGATGGATTGGGGTGCCTGTGCAAAGAAGGATTTAGGGGTTAGCAGAAGGGGTTGGAGGTAGAGGTGGGGCATGGAGTTCTTATCCTGATTCTCAAGATGTTTGGGGTGGTGGAAATACCCTAAAGTCTCAGTAACACTTAAGAATATAGTGGTTTATTTATAAATAATACATGGCTAGATAAAGATATGGTCAGTGGAGGTCTCTGAATACAGAGTTGGGAACTATTTGACTCTGCAGACTGGCTGCCTCTACTTAGCAGTGGGTTCTCTGTTCTCTCCCTACTCAGAGTGTGGTCCACACATCAGCTGCATAGCATCACCTGGAATCTTGTTAGAAAGGCAAAATCTTGGGCCGTGCTCCAGACCTACTGAATCAGAATCTGTGAAGATTCCCAGGTAATTTGTGGGCATATGACAGCATGAGAAGCACTAGTGTTCTGGTGCTGACAACCACCCAGCTCAGTCCCAGGCTGTCCCCACAGTAGGATATGTGAGCTGCTGGGATTTTTAAACTCTTTGTTCCAGGATAGAATGGCATCACGTGAGGCTAAGAACCAGATTCCATTCTAAATTTAAATCGGCTTTATACTTTAGTGGGCTCATCTTTAAATAAAGTCTTTGTATATATGGTAAGAAGGGAACCACATCACCAATAAGCCTTTGACATATCAAATACAAACTTGTGTATATAAGCCTTCCTTGGCTTATATACACAAGTTAACATCAGCAATATTCAGTACAAGCTTTTTTTAAAATCACAAAACATGGGATCCCTGGGTGGCGCAGCGGTTTGGCGCCTGCCTTTGGCCCAGGGCGCGATCCTGGAGACCCGGGATCGAATCCCACATCGGGCTCCCGGTGCATGGACCCTGCTTCTCCCTCTGCCTGTGTCTCTGCCTCTCTCTCTCTCTCTCTGTGACTATCATAAATAAATAAAAATTAAAAAAAAAAAAATAAAATAAAATCACAAAACATAATTTCTCTATTAGTGGATTCACGAGACATTCCCTAATGGGTAACTTCTATAAATAGTCTTATTTGAAATTCACCTATTGCCACCTGCCAGTGGATGCAGGAAATCAATTCAAGCAACCTGTAGTAACCCTGAAGGGAGACCTTGAGGTCTCTGTGTAGTGAATCCCTGAAGGAGCAAAGGTCAGGTTGGCAATGCTCTTGCTGTGTCCATCATAGTTCCTTGGACCCATCACTGCTCTGTGCCTCAGTTTCTCACCAGCAAAATGATCAACATGATTGACCAAAAGAGCCCATTAAACAGCTCTCAGCTCCTTTTCTGCTTTCTTTTTTGGGTCTCAGAACAAAACTAGAAGCTGATAGAAATCTAAGCAAGTGCATGATGAGACCTAGGCCAGGACAGCCGACTTAGTAACTCCAGAGGTAGCTGTGGTCACAAGGAGTGGAAGGGAAATGAAGGAAGCTAAGGAATGTTTCCCTTCTAACAAACTCAGGCTCAGTTCTGATGGTACCTGAGAGCCCTGGGTTGCCTCGGAGGTTACACAGTCCAGTCCACTGGCAACGAGGTATCAGTACCTTCCTTACATTGAATCATGTGCCAAATAGGAGCACGGGCAATGCCTTTTTAATCTCTTCATTCCCTTATTATAGAAATGTCTACCATGCCTGATGGTCAAACACTCCAGTGTCTTTATTTCTACCCCTTGATGTTCTCTCAAAAAAAAAAAAAAAAAGCCTTTCCTATCTTTGATTAACAAGCTTATTAATTCAAGCAAATACAGGAAATAAGCACATGGATCAGAAAGGACCAATTCTGTTTGGAGTCAGCAAAGACACCCTACTACATATTTATAGAATATTAACACAATTCAGTGATTCCCAAATATCAGTCTATGGACCAGTAAAGAATTTTAGCTTTTAAAGAAATGTAATTTCCTGAACCTCTCCATCTGTATTTTTTTAAAAAATGCTGGCTGGGTGATTCTGAGACCCAGAGAGATTTTTGACCCACTTCCACCCATTTATAGATGAGGATGAGGTAGTGGAGGCCTGCCGCAGACTCAGGGTCCGGCAGCCAGTGAAGGCAGATCCAGGGAGGGTCAGGTCTCCTCGGTCACAGGTCTTTGTTTATCTGCATTTCCAATCCCACATGTATGTGTCAAAGAAACAGGAGCCCTATTGTGCTGAATCCAAAGTAATCAAAAAGTAAACATGCAAGTAACATTTTGGTAAGGTGAACTCTATTGTGGCAGAGTTGTCCCCTGGCTGAAAGATGAGAAGAACCACCATGTTCCAGTGTCCTTCCCCTAGTCCCAGCCCCAGCTCTGGCCCTCAGCCCAGGCCCTCAGCCCACATGCAGCCTGGACCCAAAGCCTCACTTACTGCTTTGGAGCTGAGGGAATGAGAGGAGAGACGAAGAGCTCCCTGTGGTTTTCGCAATTTCAGCAGATTCTAAGTCTAAGAAAATAATTTTCCTTGTAAGCTGCCAGACTCCACTGAGAGCTTAACAAAACAAATAAAACAAAACATAAAACTAGACCTACCAATAACATTAGCCAGGACCCCTGAGGCGACCATGGAAAACATCCTGGCTCTCTAACCCCAGGTGACTGGCCTGGCCCTGGGATCTCCTCCCTGTGAGCTCTTTTCCTCCTTGGCCTCTGTGCTCAGAGTTATGCATGTGACCCGGATCAGACCTTCCCAGGCAGCTCTGCCCCTTCCCAGCACACATCCCGCTGGAATGTCTTGTTGCCACCTCCCTCTTTCAATGCATTCCAAGCAGAACCCAGTCCTCCCATCACCATGGATCATCTCCCCATGCCTTTTGTTGGCCAATGCTTCCACAATGCTTTCCATCTCCTAAGCTTGAAAACCAAAAGGAGGTTTCTAGTTGAGTGCTGCTATACTCTACATCTTTGTTCTTATTTTTATGTTGGATTAAGGACAGAAGGAATTGTTGTCAAACCTGTAGATGACACAACGTTGGGGAAATTAGCAGATATGGGTAACAGAACCCAGATGAAAACATTCAGCACAAACTATAAAGGACAGACTGAAATCAATGTGGTTAAATTTATTAGGAATAAAACTGTGCATTAAGATAAAAATACAATGTTACAGTACTGTATTATTCCATTTATATGAATTTCAAGAACAAGTTTTGTTTTGCAAAACTTATCTATGGGGCTAAAATCAGAACAGTAGTTACTTCTAGGGTTTCAGGAAGGAGACTGATGGGAAAGGGGCATGAGAGAACTTTCTAGGATGAAGGCAATGTTCTGTATTATGATTGTTGTATTAGTTGAAGGAACGTATTCATGTTTAAGATGTGTCAGCTGACACTTGAGATCTGTGCATTTTATAAGTTACAGAATTATAACTCAATAATAAAAATTTTGAAATCAGTGGTATGAATGGAAGACGAAGCCACACGTATACTACAAACCAGCTGTGAAATAATCTGATAAAAATGCTAGGCACCTTTGCAGTAGAGATGCACAGAGACAATGTGGGTCCCCTGTTTTCTTAGCTGGCAGGTATGGTTCTGTGTGTGACATTTTAGGAGGAAAAGGAATAGATGGAAAAACAAGGGCTAGCGCTGGAAAACCTGTGAGGGAAGAATTGTTGAAGGAACTGGAACATAGAGGCCAGAAAATAGAAGACTTTAAAGAGAATCCAGATGGAGGAATGTCATGTTGAAGAGAAGGCCTGGCTGGCTCCGAAGAGTGCCACATGCAGGTTGTGGATGGAAGCTACTGGAAGACAGGTTCTAGTCCAATAGAAGAAAGTAGATTCTAACAAGTATTACTACCTAAAAATAGAATGGGCTCTTTGATACAGAACTTCCTTTCCAGTCCTTAAGCAGAGAATCTACTGTTGGGGATACCATAGCTCCTGGTGTAGAGAGGTATGGCTTCCTGTGCGTATGTTATATCTGTTAGTATCTGCTGTGTGCCAGGCACTCCGCTAAAACCTAGAGACAAAATTAAGAATAGTAATTTCCCTTCCCCACCAAGAGAATAATTTTCTTCTTATTATTCCTGTTCTCCTCCTCCTCTTCACTATTATTATTATTATTCAATAATTAGTTAATACTAAACAATGCTTAATTTGTACCAGGCATCATCCATAGCAGTTTATATACATGACCACTTTTAATCTTCATGATAACCATATGAGAGTGGTGCTATTATTATCCCCAGTTTCAGAAATGAGGCACACATCTAATAGGTGTTAAAGTCTGAAGTTGAACCCATAGGACAGGACTTGACCCACAGGACAAAGGGTATATGACCACCATGGGGTCAGAAGTAGAGGCCCAGGGAGCAGATGACTGAACCCTCTGCTCCCCTGGCCCTCTCCCTCCTGCAATCCTGCAATCTTTGCTCCTCTGCCTTGGTTCAGTGACAGTAGCTGTGGAAGATCTAGGGGTGGGGACATAGAAACCCCATGAAGAAGCAGGGTTCAAAGAACCGGAAGGTTAATCTGGTGGCTGATCAGATAGGATATTTCTTGAAGCTCTACAACTCTGCTGTGCATTATAGTCACCATTAGCCACATGCAACTTTTGGATAATCAACAATGTAGCTAGTCCAAATGGAGAAGCACTGTTTGTGTAAATGACACATTGGATTATGAAAAGAGAATGTAAAATATATCATGAATAATTTCTGTGTTGATTATATAGAATCGACATAGATGGTAATGATCTATGTAATGGTAATGATATTATTTTAATAGTTTTATTGATATAATTCACTCATTTAAATGGTAATTATATATTATTTTAATAGTTTTATTGATATAATTCACTCATTTAAAATGTACACATCAATGGCTTTTATATTCACAGACGTGTATCCATTACCACAATTGATTTTAGAACATTTTCATTACTTTTCAACATGAAACCCTGTACCCTTTACCCATCAGCCCCCATCTTCCCACCACTACCCCCCATTTCCTGGCTCTAGGCAACCCCTAATCTACTTTCTGTCTCTAGATTTGCCTATTCGGGAAATTTCATATAAATGAGATCCTACAATATGTGGTACTTTGTGACTAGCTTCTTTTCACTTAGCATAATGTTCACAAGGTTAATCCATGTCATGACATGCATCAGTACCTAATTTGGTTCTACGGATGTACCATATTTTATGTATACATTCATTAGTCGCTGAACATTTGGATTCTTTCCATTGTTTAGCTATTATGAATAATACTATTATGAACATCATTGTGTAGTTTTGTGTGGATATGTGTATTCAGTTCTCCTGAGTATATATCTGGGAGTGAAATTACCAGGTCATAGGATAACACTATATTCAACCATTCGAGGTACTGCCATCAGCCTATTACCAACAGCAGTGTATGAGGATTCCAATCCTCACCAGCACTTATCTGTCTTTTTGATAATAGCCCTCCTAGTGGGCATGAAGTGGTATCTTGTGATTTTGATTTGCATTTCTCTAGTGGCTAATGATGTTGAGTATGTGTCAATGTGCTTAGTGGCCATTGGTATATTTCCTTTAGACAAATGTCTATTCAGATGTTTGCCCATTTTTAAATTGGGCTATTTGTCTTTTTATTATTGATTTGTAATAGTTCTTTATATAGTCTAGATACAAATATCAGATATATGATTGCAAAAGGTGGGAGATTCTCTCCCATGTTGTGGCTTGTCATTTTGCTTGATGGTGTCCTTTGAAGCTCAAAAGGTTAATTTTTAATAGATTAAAAAGTTCATTTTGTCTATTTTTTCTTTTAAAAATAAAAAATTGTGCTTGTGCTTTTGGTTTCATATCCAAAGAAACATCACCTAACCCAAGATCACAAAGATTTACACCTATGTTCTCTTCTAAGAGTTTTAAAGTTTTAGTTCTTACATTTAGGTCTTTAATCCATTTGAGTAAATTCTTTGTGTGTATAATGTAAGGTAGTGATCCAAATTCATTCTTTGGCGTGTGGCTATCCCATTGTCTCAGCACCATTTGTTGAAAAGACTTTTTTCCTCCACTGAAATATCTTAGTATCCTTGTTGAAAATCAATCTGCCATAAATGTGAGGGCTTATTTCTTGACTATCATTTCTATCCCATTGATCTATTGTCTATATGCTAACACCACACTGTCTTGATTACTATAGCTTTGTTGTAAGCTTTTGGGAATTGTGGGTCCTCCAACTTTGCTCTTCCTTTTTAAGATTGTTTTGGCTATTCTGGATCCCTTGAATTTCTGTATGCAGTTTAAGATCAGTTTGTAAATTTCTGTGAAGAGGTCGTTGGGCTATTAATACAGATTGTGTTGATCTATAGATCAATTTGGGAGGTTAACATCTTAGCAATATCAAATCTTCCAGTTTGTGAATATGGGTTATCTTTCCACTCAGTTAAGTCTTTAATTTCTTTCAGCAATGTTCTGTGGTCTTCAGAGTTTAAGCTCTGTACTTCTTTTGCTAAATTTATTCCTGAGTATTTTATTCTTTCTGGTTATTTTCTTAACTTTATTTTTTTAGAATATATTATTGAAAGTAATTTTTCTGCCTACTTTTACTTTTTTAAATGTGGCTGCTAAAAAATTTAAAATTATGTAGGTGGCTCACATTTTATTTCAGATAGATAATGCTGTTCTAGAATAAAGAGGCTGAGATCAGAGGAAACAAAGGAACACAAAACAATGGTATATATCCAAGGCATTCATGATGCTATGCCTCTGGAGCTACATTTGTGAAACTTTGTGTAGAATTTTTGCCTATTATGGAAATCACTAGTCTTAAAGAGCTTCTGACTGCAATCAGAGACAACATGTGTAGTCACTTGTCCTTGTTCCACACAGAGGGGATTTAATCGGGTATAACCTGCAAGGTCTTCTGTGACTTCTCAGCCCTTGGGCCTACATAAATGGTAAAAGTGACATTGCCTGAGCCCAGGCTTGAAAAACTAGGAAAGGGGTAAGAAAAGATAGGTAGGTCATGATGACTGTCTCAAATCCTTTTATGTTACATCCAAGAAAAGGAGTAGCAGAGCCTTGCCATTGACCTTGACATTCACTCATCTCTCACCTATTCTGCTCTACCAATTGGTACCCACTCAGGAAAGTCTTCACTGATCTTCCAGGATTGATAAAGATGCCTCTTCCTTCTATGCCCTTGGTGTTTTGTAGCATTTATTACACAGATTTGAAGTTGCCTGTTTATTTTTCTTCCTTCTCTACAGACTCTGAGCTTCTCAAGCAGAGAAAATACTTTATTAACCTTTGACAAGTGAGGCAATGAATAAATGAATGTGAATGGGTGCTCTGTTCCTTCTTTCTCTAGAAGAGAATAATTTTACAGAATCACTTTTTTTTTTTTTTTTTTAAAGATAGGTGTTGTTTAAGTGTATTTTGGCCTCGGGGACAGAATATTACATTTGTTGTCAGTAAACTCACCTCGTTCCAGTTCTGGCTTTGTTACTGACGAGCTGTGCGACCTTGAATACTTACCTTCTTGGGACTTGATCCCTCAGAGGTAAGATGAAAGGTTAAACTAGTGAGCTTTAAGATTCTTCCCAGCCCTAATCTGCTGTGAGATGCTGAAAACAGGGCATACTGCTTTCAGCTGCAGGCTTGCTTCCAGACAAGCAATTCAATTGAACAGCTGAGATCCCCAACCTTTTGCAGGGGCCTCCTCCCCCTCCCCCTCCTCCATGTCTTCACAAATATTAATAGCCAAGGGCCTCACTGAGTGTGGTTTTTAATAGAATCCAATTTCGGTCCATTTAGAGTGGGACTTTTCATGCTGACTTGGTAATTTGAACTCTGTCATGCCTGATGGGCTGAATGTATTTTCCCTGGCTATGTGGCCCGCCCTGGGCTGGGTGGAGAGGGCAAGTAGGTATTAGGAGCAAGATACAGGGGCACCTTCATCAGAGCAGCTGCAGATCAGCTGTTTCAGCCTTACAGCCAGTTTTGTCTTTCCTGCCCTGAGGCATATAAGTAGGATCCCAGGGCATTGGGAGGAAACAGGCTATGACTACTCTTTCCTGATGGTCACCTTCCTCCTGCAGCCCAGCAGCCACTGGCCTCTGCATGGAACCACAGGAAGAAAACTGGGTTGATCTTTGGGTGTGACTAGAAGACACTTGGTTCTGCATACCAGCAGATATATTCCATCTGATTGTTGTGGAGTCTCTGACATGTTAGCAGAGTGCATGTGAGAGAGCATGTGTCTTCCTCTGCCCCAACCTCCTAACCAAGTACTCATCCTGTTTGATGAGAGAGTCCTCTGAGGGCCTACAGGAAGTTCCTTCCTTCTAGAGTGCTGGGTGGGAGAATGGAGGATGAACGTAAAGATATTAGCCATAACATCACTGAGGAACCTGGGGCTCAGGAGGAGAAGGGAAAAGAATGTTTATCCTGTGCTTATTCTGTGCAGGGTACTGAGCTAGGAGGCAGTTATTTCTTAATCCTCCCAATGGCCTTTTAAAGAATATAAAATTATTCTCATATATGCGGGAGGAAAATGAGGATCAGAAAAGTCAAGCAATGGCCTCAAGGTCACACAGCTAGTGGATGTCAAAGCTGGTATTCAAACAAAGCTCCATCCGTCCACTCCAGGAAATCACGTGTTTAAAAATGGTGGAGCTGAGTGCTCTGATTTGTCAGCTGGTCTACCTCACAGCATTCCTTCACTTCGCTGGTTGTCAGAAACACTTTAGGAAGTCAAAAAAGCTATAGTATGTATCTTGAGTATTATCCGTGGGCGTCTGATTCAATGGATCTAAGGCAGAGGCTGAGATTATGTATTTTTAAAAAGCCACTTCAAGTAATTCTGATGTTCTGGAAAGCACAGCCCTGGAGCACGTGGCTTCTCTTAACCCAAGTCTCCCAGGGCTTCTTGGTTCTCAGAAGCACAGAGCCAGTCCAAGCCTGCATTTTCTCCAAGTAACATTTGCCACTGAATCCATTGTTCATTCTATTCCAAGTTCAGGGCTCAGCATTTATTGAGCATTTACTGTGTGTCATGCACTGTGCTCAGCATTCTGGCTGCAAAGAATGAATAAACCCCAGTGTCTGCCTTGAGGAACATCTAGGTAGCAGACAAGACAAACATAAACAGGAAGTTCCAATTCCTTGTAGCAAATGCTAGGTAGAGGCAGGTTCATGTTGCTTTGGGAGTACAGACCATGGGGTCAAGGAAAGCTTTCAAGCAGTGATGCCAACTGCTTGAAAACTTGGCCAACTAGGCAGAGGGAACAGCATGGAAAGGCCCAGAGACCCAGAGTAATGGGTTTGGGGAATCTCAAGGGGTTGTGCAACAGTGGATTGCAGGGTACTTTTGGAAGAGGATCAGGAGGGGAGCCTGGAAGAGTCAGTGGGAGAAATTACATGGAGGACCTGTGTGTTATGCTGAGCTTAGGCCTTTATTCTAAACATGGTGAGGAGCCACTAAAGATGTTTAAGCTGTGGATGACATAATGAGATTGTGTTTTAGAAGGGGAACTCTGACGGAAACAAGAGGGTGAACCATAGACAGAAGGAGCTGGCAACAGAGATACAAATTAATTGCAGAATTAAGAATTTATGTGTGTCAAAAAGCACCATAAACAAAATTTGAAAGCAAAGCACTTGGAAAGCATTATTTGCAATGTTTCTTGACAAAAATAATATTCTTAATAAAATTACATATTGATAATAAAGGTAAACATACCAATATCAAATAAATAGAAAAATCACAAAGAAACAAGTACAAATGGTCAGTAGGCATTTGAGGATGTTATTCACTAACAGTCAAAGAAGTGTGAGTTCAAATAACATTGACATACTATTATTTTCATACCGGACTGGTAAAGATTTGGTAAGTGACAATACCCACTGTTAGTGAGGTTGCAGGGAACAGGGCACTCTCAAGCCTGAAAATAGGAGAGTGTAAAGTTTAGTACAAACTTTCTGAGGGCGGTTGGCAACATATATCAAAATTCTTAAAGATAGCCAAGCAATTTCCTTCTTGGATTTTATCCCAAGGAAATAGCCATAGGTGTGTGCAAAATTTAGCTATAAGAATGTCTGCTGCAACATTATTTACAATAGAGAATGGGAACAAATGAAATAATCACTAGAAGGAGACCAATTACAAAATGAGAGTCTATCCGCATAATGAGGATGCTGTTGAAAAAGTTTGAGAGACGCACAAAAAATGTTTCGCTCATGATATAGTAAGTGAAGTAGCAAAAGGTGCAAAAAGTGTGTCTGATATGCTACCATTTGTGACAAAAGAATATATACACATATATTTGAAAATGCATAAATGTTTCTGGAAGGATGTACAGTACAAGTAATTGGAGGGAAACTAGATGCTGGCAGACAGGGTGGGAAGGAGATTTACTTCTTACTGTAGGGCTTTTTGTCCTTTTTGAATTTTGTATCTGTGTATGTACTACATATCTAAAATATAAATACACATTTTGAAAAGTAAATTACTAAAGAGTATATACAGTGTAATCCAGTTTTTGTAAAAACAAAGCAAAACAAAACTGCATGGCATGTGTACATTTATACCAAAAAGAACTGAAAAATAAGTCCAAAAGAATAGCAATGTTTGTCTTGGGTGATAGGATGACGGGTTGGGGTTTGTCTTTTTCTTCCCCCCACTAAAATTTCTACAATACACATGTGAAGCTTTCATGACAATAGCAAGAAAAGTATAATTTTTTTCCCCAGAGAGTCTATCACAAAAGTCCAAGCAGGAGATGACAAAGCAGGTCAATTCCAGGATTAGTGCTCCAGGTATAGTTCAGCAGTGACATCTGCAAACAAAGCGTGTAATTAAATCACAGTCCCTGTTTTGGAGAGGGATGGGAAACAGGAAGCTGGAAGGTCTGCTGAGGTGAATAGACTTGATTTTGCTTAACAGCTTTCTGAAGTCTCTGATGGACAAACACAGCAAATTCAATCACTCCACCCCAAATATCGAACAATACCCCCCAGGCAACTTTTTACTTTGGGATCACTTAACTTTGGGTCACAGTGAATGGATTCCAGTAAGCATGTGTAAGTGAACCACCAGATGGGCAGATGGCCTGTGCCCAGGGTTGTCCTCACCTGGTGCTGGTTTTCCACCTTTCTCTGTAGAGGGATGTTGACAAACTTATCCCCATCTGTCCAGCTCTGCCTCAATTTACTAGCTGAGGCAAGACCTCTCTCTTGCTCCATCTTGGGAATAGCCTGATCTTTCCTGATGGTATGAAGACCAAAGGAAACCCTATTACTCTGAACTGGTTCTGCAGTCCGCCTCTGACCTACCTCATCCTCATCCTTCAGACCCTGACAAGCAGTTTGTCAACTCACAAGCTTTCTGGGCTGGAGGCTTGGGAGCGGGGGAGGGGCAGGGGAGGTTTGCACATCTGCCTATGCTATGTATGCTGCAGGAGGGTTCTGAGTGGGGGACGTGTGGAACCATTCTGGAAGAAGAGAGCAGAGGGAAGGATATGGTAGGGGTGGGGAGAATGTGGCAGCTATAACAGCATTTTCCTTTTCCTCTTCCCCAGAAGTGAGCTATAGGCAAGCAACTGTGGGCCCCTGGATATTTCTAGCACCTTCTTGAAGCCCCGTTGGAAGCCTTTCAGGAGCTATGTGAATATAACCTGGACTGCTGGCTTCTGGGTCCCTCAGCAGTGATTAACTCCTGCAGAGGTAGAACCTCTGATTACACAAAGAACCCATAATTAACTTTGTGTTTCTTTTCAATCTCTACCTATAATTGTGAACCTTCCCCAATGCTGGGGGGGGGGTGGGGAACCTCTAGGTGGGTTTGGATAGGCGCTGACATCAGAAAGTAGAATGAATAATACACAGAAATAACTTCTAGGTCTCAGTTGTCTTTTTCCTGGCCTGTCACTGCCCTGACCACTAGCGAGTCTGGTGTTAGGGATCTTTTTTAACCTTGGGCTAAATACAGAGGCAGCCCACGTATCATCATTCGCATAGTCAAGGCTCTTCAACTTAATATGCACTGTCCTGCTCTCCAGTGATTGTAACGGCTCAATATAATACTTTGTAGAGCAGCAGCTAACTTTAGCATAGTTAGTAGCTAGAGCTCTGGAGTCAGACAGACCTGGTTCAAACCCTAGCTATGTCACTTAAGGCCATATAACCTTGGGAGAGTTAATGTTTCTGGTTTTCAGTTTCCTTATCCACCTAATGGGAATAGTATCTCACAGGGTAATAGCAGGAAAGAAATGAGATTATACATGTAAGGGTCTGAGGATAGTGCATTTAATAAATGCTAACTATTAACATTATTGCATCTGTATATATTTTAATTTGTACAATATTGTCTCACTAATCACACAAAAAAATACACGAAAGTGCTTTGAAAAATTTAAAGCATCATATAAATTAAAGGTGTCATTGGTGATAATCTCATATGAGTATTTCTCAACTGTTCCATCTCCTTAAAGACCGGGACTACATCCTATGTCCCACGGCGTATTGCACAATGATAGGCAAACAATAAGCCCTCAGTAAATGTTTCGTATTTGACTGAAGCAACATGGCAGAGCGTAAAGAGTATAGATATCAGGAGACTAGGCTGGGATAAAATTAGTTTAAGGCAGGAGAGCCAGTCTGCAGTATAACTTATTCATTCAACAAATATTTGTTGAACACATTCTATGTGCGAGATATTGAGTCCAGATAATTTCATCAAAGGGAGGCTGTACAAGTTCCCACAAAGCCAAGTCCCTGGGCAGTCTCCACAACGCCAGCCCACTCTAATGCACAAAGGCAGCAGCCAACATTGTTTACCACTGGACAAATGGCCCCTTGCTTTGGGGGAAGCCCCGTCCTGCCTGGCTGTAAGTAGCTCTGACTCAGAGTTGGGGGAGGGAGTGACAGTGAGGGAGCGGGCTGCTTCCCACAGAAATGACAGGAATTGCTGCCTGTTAATTTATTTTTATTTACACTCACTCAGTCCACAGTTCAAAGCCCCAGGCTATACAATGCTCCTTCCCCTAGATGTCCTCTCCCCTCCCCTGCGTCACCTGTGTACGCGCTCAGGCCTTGGCCCGCTTCACCCTGCCCCTCCGCTGTCACAGCTGCCTGCTGGGTGGGAGCACGGGGAGATGGTATGTGTGGTCACCAGAGGGCACTGAGAGTGGGCTTCAATGGCATGTGAATCCTGGCAGTCTCAGATCCCCGAGTGGGGGAGAAGCCAGCAGGGGCGAGACAACAAGTGGAGGGAGGGAGGCAGGGGGTGAGGTTACCGGGGCTGGGCGTGGGGAATCCAGTGTACAAATTCACAAACACCAATGCTTCTGGTGTTTGTCTCATCCCTGGATTTGTCACGGCTGCCTTGAGATGCTCTGGTGTGTCCGGAAGGTGTGGAGGGATCCGGCCCGTGGGCCGCAGCCTCTGGGGTGGTTGTACCTGTCGGGCTCTGTCTCTGTCGGAAGCACTGGCCAAAGTCAAAGCTGCAACAGCACGCTCAGCCCGAGTAAGAGTCCTCTCCAGCTGTCCCTGAAGAAGTTAGGTCCCTCTCTGCAGCGGACTCCCTACCAGAGAGGGGGAGTCTCCATGGCAGGCCACCCGCCAGACCCCAAATCTGCACGTCTCCTTTTCACACAGGGAGCGGACAGATTGTTGAGGGCAGCAGGAGGAAGAAGGAGGAGCCGGAAGAAACGGGGAGAAGGGAACAAACCCCAGGAGAGGCCCTTCACCAGGGGCCGCCTGGAGGTCCCCGCCCTGGCGCACGGCTGCAGCTCCAGCTCTGGCTCCAGCTCCAGCTCCGGCTCCAGCTCCGGCTCCAGCTCCGGCTCCAGCTCCAGCTCCGGCTCCAGCTCCGGCTCCGGCTCCGGCTCCAGCTCCAGCTCCAGCTCCGGCTCCAGCTCCGGCTCCAGGGAGGTGCTGTTACATGGCTTCCTTCTCTCTCTGGGAGCATCTGCTGAGCTTCATCTCCGTCAGCTGGATGTACCGAATCACGTTGGTGTCTGCGAGGAGAGAGAAACCTTAGGGAACACCCGTGGGGGCAACTGTTGGGTCTACGCAGAGTCGGGTCGGAGGTACGTCTGCAGATGGTGGCCCGCTGGGTCCAGGCACGGGAGGGGGCCGCCAGGACTCCGGCCCTCTCCTCCACCGCCCCCTACCAGCTGCAGTCGCTGGGTCCCAGGGGGCAGACAGTTAGGAGAGGAGGGCGGGACTCTGGCTTCCGTCGCTGTAGCAGCCTATACCCCAGTGGCGCTCCATGTGCGCAGCCGGTGGGGACCCTGCTTGGGCTTCGACCTCAGGCACGTCGCCCACTTCTCCGAGCCTCCATTTCTGAACATCCACTTTGTGCTTGTTACCTTCATCCCCTACTTAACCTCATCACAATCCTGCAAGTACGGAGCCTCATCCTGGCCGGGACAGAAGGGAGAACTGAGCCCTCGGGGAGAGTGAGACGCCAGGGAGACGCACGGTTAAGTGGTGCAGCGGACTCTGCAGCCTGCCTCTCCGGGGGAGCATAGCACCTTCTTCATAAAACTGCTGTGAGGATCAGACCAGAAAAGTCTAAAAGGGCTTCATGCCATGAGCAATAAATATTAATTGAATGTAAATTTTTTTAGTTGAAGAGTTTAAAATGACTTTGCTTCCTTGTCTTGGTTTTGTCCTTATCAGTAAGGTCAGGCAACCACCTCACCAGAAACGGAGGTGTTTCCTCCAACTCTAGGCATTAAATTAGTGAGTAGGGCATGGCTGGGTCAGTGGCCTAGCTCTACACACACCCGAATATGAGGGTTACGGGGCTGCCTGGCATGTTATACTTTGGGAAGCAGAAATGAATGCTGGCTAATACTCAAAAATGCCAGGTGTAGCATCCAGAACAGTGCTGGCATATATAGGAGGTGTTCAAGAAAATTCTGTTAAATGAGTCCAGTGCTCAGTCCTCAAGTTGCTTATGTAGAACATAGAACAAATCGATGACACATAAAAACAAAGATATGGGCATTCGTTAAGGATATAGAAATGAGTAGACATTCGGATATTTTGCAAACTGATCCTGAAGTTCTTAAATTCTTCTTGGAAGGATAATTACATTTAAAAAAAATCACCTCTGTGAATAACAATGGTAACACCAAGTCACACTCGTTGTTTAAATATTACCTCCTCTGAGGGCAGCCCGGGTAGCTCAGCGGTTTAGTGCCACCTTCAGCCCAGGGCATGATCCTGGAGTCTCAGGATCAAGTCCCACATCGGGCTCCCTGCATGGAGCCTGCTTCTCCCTCTGCCTGTGTCTCTGCCTCTCTCTCTATGTGTGTCTCTCATGAATAAATAAATACAAATCTTTAAAATTAATTAATATTAAATAAATAAATAAATATTACCTCCTCCGAGAAGCTGTTCCTGACCACCTGGCCTAAAACAGCAGCCCCTTTACTCCTGACTCTTTTACTCGGCTTTATTTTCTTCCTAGCACTTACCACGGCTAACTGTAACATTATCTATCTCTCTGTTTGTTTACTGCCCATCTGCCTCCGATATAACATAAACTTCTCGAAAGTGGGAGCTTCCTTTAGTTCACTGCTATCTACCCAGCCCCTAGAATAGTTCCTGACCCATGATAATGACCCCGACCATGATTATGACCCTGCTCATAAATGTCTGTGGAATGAATGAATGGCTGAGCTGGTGGATATGACTTTGAGTGAACGGTCCAGGTAATGCAGACTCTAAGAAACGGGACCTGACCAGAGAAGTCAGAGCATGCCTTCTAGAAGATGCTAAGCTTAGCACCAAGAGTAGCCATTCCTATTCTGTCCTGCCAACTGGAATGTGAGATCCTTACAAGTTAGGGGCTCCATCTTCTCATCTATGTCCTTGGTGCCCAGCACAAATCACGGCACCTAAGAATTCAATATGTAGTTATTAAGTGGAGAAAGCTGGATTCTGGATTGGAAAAAAAACACAAAGAATTCCCTATTCTCTCTGAAAAGGGGTACGCAAGCCCCCCGGGACCCGGACCCCAGGCAGATGCATGGACTGTTGACTCTCCTCATTTCAGGTCCCGGCCCACGCCTGGCCCTGCTGGCCATGACAGCATGCACCACAACGGGAAGGCCTTTGGAGCTGCCAGAGGAGACTGGTGGTACAAAAACAGCAGTTGCCACCTTACCTGTTGGCTGTCGAGTCCTCGCTTCTTTCAGGTAGTAGAGTGCTTTGTCATAGTCTCCCAGGTGGTAGAAGGCCACACCGGACCGGTAAAGGGCCTTAAAGTTCTCTCCTTCCTTCTTCAGGACTTTGAGGCAATACTCCTTGACTCGCTCGTAATTCACCAGCTCAGCCTGGAGCAGGCACGCTATGGACGCAGGGAGAGAGAAGGGAAAATGCTATCAGCACGCCAGACTCTCATTGTCTTTCTGTGGGTCTTTCTCCCTGCCCAGAAAAGATTTAGTAGTGTTGGGGCTTTATGCTGGGGGTACATGCCATGGGATCTGTCATCAAATAAACCAGGGTCTGGGACCCACCTTCAAGCTGTGTGACCTTGAGTGAATTATTTAGCCTTGTATTATAGGTTGAATTGTGTCCTCTCCAAAAAGATGTGTTGGATCCTAACTCCCAGATCAGAATGTGACCTTATTTGGAAACGGGATCTTTATAAAAAGATAATCAAGTTAAAGTAAGGTTGTTGGAATGGGTCCGAATACAATATGAGTGGCATCTTCACTATAGGGGCGCCTGGGTGGCTCAGTCGGTTAAGCGTCTGACTTTGGCTCAGGTCATGGTCTCAGGGTCCTGGGATGGGGCCTGCAACCTGGAATGGGACCTGTGACCTGGGATGGGGCCTGTGTCATTGGGCTCTGCACTCAGCAGGAAGTCTGCTTCTCCCCACCACTCTCACGGTGAGTAGGTCATGAGGGCTGAACTGTCATGATTGGGATTAGCGCTCTTTTAAGAAAGACCTTAGTGAGCTCCCTTTCCCTTGCGCCATGAGAGGACACAGTAAGAAGACGACTGTCTATGAACCAGGAAGCAGATTCCCCCCAGACTCCAAATCTACTACCTTGATCTTGGACTTTCTAGCCTTCAGAACTGTGAGAAATAGTTTGGTTTGAGCCTCCTAAGTCTCTGCTACTGTCATAGCAGCCCAAACAGACTAAGATAAGGGAGAAGTTTGGACAGAAGACGGAAGTACACAGGGGTGACACGATGGGAAGAAACACAGGAAAAAGATGGCCAGCTGAGGCTGGCAGGGACCCATGGTGGGGACCCTTCCTATTTTCTATCAGCCACCTTGGAGTAAATCATCTCTTGTTGAAGCTTTCTCTCACCAGCAATCAGCTACGGGGCCAGGAAGCTCGCGAGACCCTGGAGAGTGATGCCCTCTTCCCCTGTGTGCCCAGTGGCCTCCCCTACTTCCCCCAACTCCCCGCCCTGAGCTACGTACCCCTCCATGTGATCACACACATGGTTAGTAGGGATTGAGCAAAGATTGTGTTATACACATTGGAAGGATTACTAGAAAGGAGGAGGGGGAAAGGCAGGGAAAGGCACTTGTCTGCTTCTTCGAAGTGAATAAAAAGGGACATAGGTGGCATGGGTGCCGGGGTGTCTCAGTTGGTTGAGGTTAAGTGTCTGTCTGCCTTAGGCTCAGGTCATGATTCTGGGGTCCTGGGATCGAACCCTGCGTCAGGCTCCCTGCTCAGTGGAGAGTCTGCTTCTCCCTCTGCTCCTTCCCTTGCTCATGCTCACTCTCTCTCTCTCTCAAATAAATAAAATCTTTTTTAAGAGAGAGAGAGAGAGAGACGTAGGAGGCGAAAGTGCTCTTCCCGCCAAGACCAGACTGGGTGGTGGGAGAGAAGGCTGATGCCCGCTCCCTGTGCTCAGATTCCTCCCACGTGGAAGGAGCCGTTCTCTCTTTGGGATAGAAGCAAGTCACTGATTTAAATCTTCAGAGGTCTAACTTCAGCTGTTTTGATCCTTTAAATAACTCCCAGAGATAAGAATTGCTGATTAGGAGATCAGACCTTTCATTGGACATTTTGGGCAAGAAAAAAATACCCACCCACATCCTTTTTGCCGACTGAGGGGGAGGTGAACCACACAGTCTGAAGTTGAAGGTGTGAGAACCAGGAAGTGCAAGAGAATCAGCCCAGATCTAGAAACTGACCCATCAGGTTTCACAGGCCCCAAGGGAGAAAACCAAATAAATAGACAGAAGTG
This sequence comes from Canis lupus familiaris, assembly GCF_011100685.1. Lineage (NCBI taxonomy): Eukaryota > Metazoa > Chordata > Mammalia > Carnivora > Canidae > Canis > Canis lupus. The sequence continues at coordinate 44,666,011 of NC_049229.1, read as the reverse complement.
ATAGGCTGCTACCCTCCTTGGGCGTGGGCATCTGTGGTCACAGAAAACCCGGATGGGCTGGCAGCCGAGAGTCCATCCCACTGAGCCGATGCCACCAGTTCCCTTTCTTTCCTCTCCTCCCCTCCCTCCGCTGTGGGGACCCCTCCCACCCCCAAGCCCTTGGAGCCCACCCTGGGGCTCCACACAGCTCTGCGGATGGGAAGGGGTTTCTGTCAAGAGGTTCTTGTGCAGCAATCTCACTGCTACCTGTGTGGGACTCAGCTCTAACACCTGATCCCAGAACTAAAGGATTTCCTGTCTGGGCTTCCATGTGCCGCATCTGGTGTCCTCTCTGCCCAGGCAGGGCAAACCTCTTCCTGTCCATCTTCAGACAGACACTTCTGTTTGCTGACCTGAGCAGTATAGGAAATGGGCCTTCATTTCTTTTAAAAACAGCTTTCAATTGCCTAAAATGAGGGTGGGGTGGTGGGGGAAAGGAAGCAAAGAGGCCTGGAAATGGAAAAGATCTTCCTCTCCCAGGGGAAAAGAAAGGCTAGCCATCAAATTCTGGGAATCCTTTATTGAAAATGTTTTGAATTCCCTTGTAGATCCAGATCCTGTGGGAACTGTGATACCTGGAGGTGGACCAGGTTTCAGATCTCATGGGAGGTGGGGCCAGGCAGGTTGCAGGGTGTGGGGCCCCTGCTGACACCACAGGCAGAGTCCAGGAAGATGGACAAATCTAGAGTCAGCCTGGGTCCAAATGGGCTGCCGTCCTGAAAGCTGGGCCGGGGGTGGAATCCAGGCAAGACACCTGTGGTGCCAGCCAGAGCTCTTAAGAGGGTCTGAGATGGAGACGGTAAGAAACAATCTGGAAAGCTACCCTCAACCCTACCTATAGGTGATTTTTAGATGCCCCTGTAGTTTGGGTGGGGAACTATTTGGGGTTCATGTAACAAGCCCAAGGGAGAGGTAAGATGGGATGTTTATAGGCACATCCTTAGAGTGGAGAAAGTTCAGGAGAGGTTGCCTGGCAGTCTCCTGATGTTCCTTCTGCATCCCTATGTCCACTCCCCAGAGCCCATGGGCTGTGGTCACATAATCCCCTTGCCCTTGCTTCCCCTCACTGGTTAATCCCTCAGCCTATGTCAGAGGTGGTGCTCAGTACCTTACTTGTACTATGTCTTTGCATCTTCACGGTAACTATGAAACAGGTTCTATTTTGATGCTTCTTTTGTAGATGATGAAACCCATTCCAGAGAATTTAAGTAACCTGCTCAAAGTCACTCAAGTAGGGTGGAAGAATTATGATATCTATCCCTTTCTGCCAGGATCTCCAGACTATTCTCTTGACCATGGGTATCTGTGGATCTGTGCCTGAAGCCTTCCAAAAGCCATGTAACCCCCGGTGAAAGCCACATCACCTGCGTAAACTTTCTCTGTGTTCCAGGGTCGACAAAGTGAAAAAGCAATAGCTAACTTCACTGGGACCCTGTACAGAGTGCTGGGGTCAGTCAGTGTTGAGCCGAAGGCTCCGTTCTGTCCTGGAGCTAATAGGCTGGTGGGGAAGGTAGATGTTCTATTATCTCGAATATTCCCATGTGCCAAGACTGAGAAGAAGGGAAGAGAGGGAGTATACTGAGGAGGGGCCCTCAACCAACATAAAGTATCATGGGAGGGCATCATAGAAGAAGCGGTATTTAAGCAGGGCTCTGAAGACTGAATGTTTCTCAACCTTAGCACTCTAAACATTTTAGGCTGGGGAACTTTTTGTAATAGGGGGATGCCCCATGACATCCCTGGCTTCTATCTACTAGATGCCAGTTGTGACAACCAAAAATATGTGTCTAGATATTGCAAAATGTCCTGTGGGGGGACAGTGATCTAGGTGGAAAGGAGCAAAAGATTTCTAGGCAGAACCAATAGAGAAAGAGGTTGGAGCAGGGGGCGGGGGGTAGAATGACTTATTCAAGGAGTTTTGAGGAACCATGCCTGACTGGAGCAGAGAGACTGAAGGGAAGGGTAAAAGGGAGGGAAGTTGGAAAAACAAGAGGAGACCAGGACACCCAGACCCCTCTGGTCCATGGTGACGATCTAGGACTTTATTCTTAGTCACTCTGAGATGATGAAATGGTTTCTCTAGGTTGATTCAAGTGGAGGCAGAAAGACAGGAGAGAGGCATAGGTTTAAGAGGCATCTAGGAGACAGAATTGACTAGCATTAGGGAACCTCTGAAATATTTTCCCTCCACTGTTACATTCATGTGGTTAGAGCCCTTCATTCAAGAGGGCTTACTTAGACTGCCATTTTGGATTCACTGATGATTCAGAAATTTATTCCACATTGTTGTAACCTAGTCTGTATTTGAATTAAGGTTTATGTACACAGTCTATGTGCTCTGCTATATGGAATGGATCAATATTTTAAAGAGTACTAGGCTGGGAATCAGAAGAGCTAAATTCTAGCCCCACCTTTGCCACTAGCCAACAGTATGAAAATCACTTTCCCTTTCTGGGCCTCAGTTTCCTAGTTATAAAAGGGGGGACCTTCACTTGGCTGAATAATCTCTACTCTCCATTTCAATCTAACAGCCTATGAATACAAATGCTGGCCACGTAATAGAAGGACGACATTGTTTCACTGGTTCCCTTTCAAAAGGAATTCTGTTCTCCCTACTACTTATGGTGAGGCATCTTCTGTTGGGGATGACACTCAGAACTTGTAGGGTAGTGATCAAAAGGGTTTCTGTAAGACAATTTTCCCTCTACATGGAGCCTGTTTTTGGTATTGGTTTTGGTTTTGGTTTCGCATAGAGATTCCCAAGGCCAGGCTCTGGGGCAAGATCTTCCCAGAAGGAAGTAAGCTCTGCCTCTGTCAGTGTCTCAGCAGAGGAGGCTATGAATTTGGGAAGGCAGGTCTCATGCTGGATGGAGAGGGAGCTTGTTCTCACGTATGGCCTCAACTTTGGGTATATATATTTGGATTCAAAGATGTAGTCATTCGGTGGCAGAAGGGGTACAAAATGGGGAGACATGTCCACAGCGGACATGTGAAGATGGGCCTGGGCTTCCAGACAACCATATTTGGAAGCCCTTTTGAGAGAAATGTTATTAACCTTCTGGTCTCTGGGACTTTCAATGTGTTTAAATAAATGCTACAGCTTGGAATCAGCCAAGCTATGAAGAATTCAGAGAAGCTTACAGTCATGGGTGAGAAAAGGTCCTAGAAGAGAAAAGCCTTCCCCAAGCTTGCAATGGGGACAGACATGGTGGACAGTGAAAGTTACAGGAGAAAGTTAAATTTGGGGCAGCCCCGGTGGCGCAGCGGTTTGGCGCTGCCTGCAGCCCGGGGTGTGATCCTGGGTACATGGGATCGAGTCCCACATCGGGCCTCCTGCATGGAGCCTGCTTCTCCCTCTGCCTGTGTCTCTGCCTCTCTCTTGTTCTCTCTGAATAAATAAATAAATAAATAAATAAATAAATAAATAAATAAATCTTTAAAAAAAAAAAAAGAAAGTTAAATTTGGGGGCAAGAATTGGGCTGTAAATGTCTAATGATCCTTTGTACATGGAGAATCTTCCACTGTGAATCTTGGGTGGTTAGGGTATGGTTTTATGAAAGGAGCTGGTGGTCTTCCTTAGCTCCACAAAGGGAATCCATGGTAGGAAAGGCTAGAGAATCAGCAACTGAGAACCCTGCTGCACAGTCATGTACTCGGGACAGTGGAAATCATATGTTTGACGTTCCCCAAAGTAGCCACACTGAGACCTCAGGCTAAAACATGTCAGGTTCTACTGGCTCTGGCACCTGCTTTGTTTTTATTTTTCCTGGTACACACAAGGCATAGTGACTGCCTGGGCAAAATGCCACTCACTGGCATGAGATGAAGGGAAGCTGGATGAGAGGAGGAAGAACAAGTTCATGCAGCCATTGGTTTTCTTCTTACAACTGATTCGCTATAGTTGCCCCGCTGCCCAGAAGGGAAAAATGAGCTGGATGGGCGGGAAGGAAAGACCAGACTGGGGCCAGGAGAAGGAGGTTGCCTCATTTTGCGGGTTGAATTGTGTCCTCCCCAAAAGAGATGTTGAAGTCCTCATTCTCAGTATCTTAGAATATGATCCTATTTGGAGTAAAGGTCTTTACAGAGATAACGAAGTCAACATGAGGTCACTAGAATGGGCCTTAATTCAATACAGTTGGCTTCTTTATACAAAGGAGAAATTTGGACAGAGACACACACATATAGGAAAGACGATGTGAAAAGACATAGGTAAAAGGTGGCCATCTATAAGCCAAGGAACACTAGGCTACCAGAAGCTAGGAGAAAGGCATGGAACAGACTCTCCCTCACAGCTCTCAGAAAGAACCAGCCTACATACCTTGACCTTGGACTCCTAGCCTCCAAAACCGTTAACAACAGCCTTCTGTTATTTTAAGCCAGTTTGTGGTGCTTTATTATGGCAACCTTAGGAAACTAATACACTGTGCCGGTTATTCCTTCGAGAGGTGGGCTCAGGAAGTGGCTATCACATTACTTGGGGGAAAATTTCTCAAAAGTGGGTAAAATCTTTGGTTTTCAGTTTTATTTTAAGGAGCAATGGCATAGTAGTAAAGTGGATGGAATTTGAATCTGGATGTAGGTAACACTCAGAATATTTAACAACTGGAACAGGTCATAGCCAAACCAAAGAGGCATATAATATTGTGCCAGTTCTGGGGTGTCCTGGCTGAACATCAATTGCGGATCTGGAGATACAGTCCTGGGCTGTGGTCCAAGCTCTGCCACCTACTAGCCCAGGCCGTTGGGCATGTTACTTAATCTCCCTTGGCCTCATTCTTCTCATGTATTAAATAGAGATAATAATACCTATTTTCTGGGAACTCTTGTGAGGATAAAATGAGATAATTCATGTATGTTATATGCTTCACACAGTGCTGGGCACAGAAACGGATTCTGATAAATGCTAGCTCTTTAGGAAACCATTTGTCAAACATGGTTTCCCCAGCAACAATGTACATTCGCAGGAGAGAATCTCCATTTTGAGTCCTACATGTAGTGTGTGATACATACACAGAGCTAAAGCATGATTTAAAAGCAAATTTTCAAGAATAGGTCAGAGACATTGTGGTGGGTGATTTAGAGGGTCTTCCTATGGCAGAGCAATGGGAATTTGGCCTGTGTGGTGAAATGACAGAAATTATACTTGTGAGGCTCCAAATCCAGGACTGCAATGACCCACCCATGAAAGTGCTGGTTTTCCCCTCTACACACATAAATGATTGCATTCAGGGTTCTGAAAACAACTCTCTTCTTTTGATTTCTCATTTTTGTTTCATGATCGAGGGTGTACATAAACTCACATTTGCTCCAAGTGTTACCCAAACCTAGGTTTGATGCTTAGCATTACCTATCAGTTTTCTTTTCAAAGGTGTATTTTTTCTATTGGGAGCATGTGGGTACATGCAGAGAATATGACAAAAGTAGCTTTGCAGGGATCCCTGGGTGGCGCAGCGGTTTGACGCCTGCCTTTGGCCCAGGGCGCGATCCTGGAGACCCGGGATCAAGTCCCACATCGGGCTCCCGGGGCATGGAGCCTGCTTCTCCCTCTGCCTGTGTCTCTGCCTCTCTCTCTCTCTCTCTCTGTGTGTGACTATCATAAATAAATAAAAATTTTTAAAAAAGTAGCTTTGCAGCCAGAAAAGTGGACTTAAAGGAAGGCATGAAGAGGGGCTCGGGTCTATTCTCACTTACACATGAAACAGCCCTGAGTTAACAGGTGGTTCTACCCTCAGCTCTCTACACCCCCCAACAGCAAAGAGTAGTGCTGCTGCCCACACCTGCACCTGCTCCCTCACTGCAAACAGATGAATGGGCTCCATGGTCAGTAACTGGCTGACATCTTTATGGATGGGGAGGGGATGGACCCAAAGTAGCTGAGCTCCTCTGGGGTCCTAATAATTCAGGAGAGGAAAAAAAAAAAAAAAAAATTCAGGAGAGGTAGGAGCTCTAAACACCAGCAATGGCAGGAAAGTTAATAGGCCTAGATCTTGACTCTATAGGGCGTTAGAGAATCTGGGAGGGAAGAGGAAAGTATTTTTAGCAGAGAAATTGCTGGCCAGTTTCAGAGCCTCTGAGCTAGCTGATTCAAGACAATGTCCCTGGCACTGGCATTCATGCGAGTGTCCTTGGGTTAAGACATCTCACCTCTCAGGACTGAACTTGCAAGTGCATAAACATAAAGATCATTATGGTTGCTATCCACCTTTTCCTTGAAGGCTTGCTAGCAGGATGAAAAAAGTCTGACATCTGAGGAGAACCCTCGAGACAAATGTTTCACATTAAATCATCTGTGGAAACTTGTTTAACACGGAGATCCTGGACCATATGCCCAGTCATGCAGGTTCCAAAGGAATAGGGTGGAGCTCACTAATACACATTTTTCATTAAGTCCCCAGTGGGCACCTGCAGGGGCCCTTTACCTCCTGAGCTGGTAGTTTACGTTCTAGCATTTTGGATATTAGTTTCTTAAGGACCATGTAGTTGGTTAAAACTTGAGAACCCAGCACAGCCGTGAGGAGTTCGAGGATTACCCACGAGGCCAGACAGGTCCCAGATGGCCAAGTCCTAGAGCTGGAAAAAATCTGCACATGTGGGAAAATAATTGTTCTCAGACAGATGATCAGCTGGTGACATTTTGTTTTTTTCTCTTCCTAGTGATTAGAGATTTCTGACTGGAGGACAGAAGCCCAGGCCAAGGAAATGGGGAAACACAGCAGAAGGCTAAGATGCTCCATGATGAGCTCAAGAGAATCTAGCCTTGTACCAGTGGGCAGTGTTCCTCAATCTTTCTAGAAAGATAATAAGAGTAAGAGCAGAAAACTTTTATTAAGCATGAATGGGCCAGGCACCATTCTAAGCATTAACTCATTTCTTCTTGATAACAATCTAAGAGGTAGGTTCTAGTATCTTGTCCATTTTCTAGATTGGGAACCTGAAGCCCAAGGAAGTTCAGTCACTTGCTCAAGGTCACAAAGTGACTAAGTGTCAGGGCCAAGGTTTGAACCTAAGCCATCTGGCACCTGAGACTGTGCTCCTGAGCATTACACACACTGCCCTCCTAGTATGCTCAGCTGCCTGTAATTTATTTTATTTTATTTTATTTTATTTATTTATTTTTTTTTAATTTATTTATTTATGATAGTAACAGAGGGAGAGAGAGAGGCAGAGACACAGGCAGAGAGAAGCAGGCCCATGCACCGAGAGCCCGACGTGGGATTCGATCCCGGGTCTCCAGGATCGCGCCCTGGGCCAAAGGCAGGCGCCAAACCGCTGCGCCACCCAGGGATCCCTATTTTATTTTTTTTTAAGATTTATTTATTTATGATAGACATAGAGAGAGAGAGAGGCAGACACACAGGCAGAGGGAGAAGCAGTCTCCATACCGGGAGCCCGACATGGGACTCGATCCCAGGACTCCAGGATTGCGCCCTGGGCCAAAGGCAGGCGCGAAATTGCTGAGCCACCCAGGGATCCCCTGTAATGAATTTTAACTCATCTCCTTCATTGGACAGATTTAAGGCATGAGTTTTGCTTCTCATGAGACATAACTGTGAGGCCTTGACAGCGCCAAACTGTGCTCACTTGATATGTCTACTTCTCATCATATCACAGTTATATCACAGTTATATAGGAAGATTGCTGGAATCTTCCTATATAACTCTCTAGATCTAGAACACTCTACACTACTTGTTTCTCTGTATCAAAAGGGAAAACAAACAAACAAAACCAAGTGCAGAGTTTCCACCAAGGCTTTTTTTTTTTTTTTTTTTTAAGTTCTAAAACCACCAGCATCTCCAATTCCATCGAGAGCCTACTGTTATCCTAATACGGTTGACATGACAGGTCTCTGGTTTCTTCCTGAAACAACCCCTACCTTAGCTGGTGTTTGTAAAACTAATCCCCACAGTATTATTTTTTAATTGAAATTTTTGTGGAGAGAACTGTAGATTCACATACAGTTGAAAGAAATAATACAAAAGCTCCCCTGTACACTTTACCCAGTCTTTCCCAAATGGTAACATCTTATAAAACTATAGTGTAATATATTAACATAACATTGACACTGATACAATCCACAGGTTGATTTTTACAGCTTTATTTGTATGATTTTTACAGCTTTACTTGTATTCGTGTGTGTGTGTTTAGTTATATACCATCTTATCATAAATGTAGATTCCTCTATATACCTCCAAAGTTAAGTTATGAAGCAGTTCCATTACCTCAAGCATCTCTCCTACTGCCCTTTTAGAACCACATCCATGTCCCTCCTGTATCCCTAACTCCTCTTTAACCCCTGACAACCACTAGTCTATTCTCCATCTCGAAAATTTTGTCATTTCAAAGTATTACATAAAGGGAATCGTACAGTGTGAAGCCTTTGAGAACCAGCTTTTTTTTTTCACTCTGCATAATCCCCTTGAGATACATCCAAGTTGTTGCATGGATCAATAGTTCATTCCTTTTACTGCTGAGTAGTATTCCACACTGTGGGTGTAACCATCGTCTGACCATTCACCTGATGAAGGACATCTGGACTGTTCCTGTTTTTTTTTTTTTGGCTAATGTGAATAATGCTGCTACGACAGCTTTCATTTCCCTGGGACAAATGCCCAAGAGTGCAGTTCCTGGGTCATGAGGGAAAGCATTCAATCTGTCATCATTTAGTATGGTGTTAGCTTTCGTTGTTTTGTAGATGCTCTTCATCAAGATCAGCTAATTTCCTTCTATTTCTAACTTGCTGGGAAATTACTGTTTTCCTAGTACCTGATGATAGTGGTTTCATGTTGGGTAGTCTTTTTCCAATGAGGTCAGATCTACAGGTACAATCATCAAATTAAGCCTTTAGTTTTCCAAAGAATATAATTATTTTTCATAGTCACAAACTCAGATCATGCCTATCATTGCAGTTATTCATGAAATTTGTCTTCTTTGCCCTTCCAGACAAGCATCTGTAGGGCATCTTTTTGGGGGTTTTTTGTTTGTTTTTTTTTTAAGTAGACTCCATCATGGAGCCTAATGTGGGGCTCGAACCCATGATCCTGAGATCAAGACTTGAGCCAAGATCAAGAGTCGACATTTCACCAACTGAGCCACCCAGGCACTCCTTGTAGGGCATCTTTAAATCACCACACAGCAAAATGGCATCATTGTGGTTTGCATACATTGTATGCTCAATAAGTAGCAACACCTAACATTTGTATATTGTTTTCTAACTCACTTGACCTTCATGATGACTATGGGAAATAGATATTATTAGCCCTGCTTCTAGAAGCTGAGGCTTAAGGAAGTTTAGTGACCTGCTAAGACCATCTAACTTGTAATGAAAGAGCCAGTGTTATCTAAACCCAAGTCCCATGTTGGTTCCACTCCAGCTGAGCTGGTGATAAAGAATGGAAACCTGGACTCCATGATTTCTAAGGGTCTTTTCTGAGTCCAGTGCCCCGAGAAGCTCTAAGAGCAGGAAGACGGCAGTATCCATTCATACCAGACTTGCCCAGCCTGGTGCCCAGGCAAGAGTTCTCTACTGATGCCTCAGCTCCCCCTTCCAGGAGTCATGTGGCTCTGTCTAGTGGGCTAAACCTCCTCCGATTCCATTCACATTCACTTCTGACCTTCTGTTTTTCCAGTCCATCACATGCTTATTTGATTCAAACAAACATTGCCAATGATTTCTTTTGTTTTCCTTGTTTAGCAACACTGTTTTTGGAGATGTCTACTTTGCCCACCCTTTGAGTTCATCACATGGATGTCGCCAGCATTCAAGAACCAGGGATGCTGCATCCCTCCGACCATCACCACACAATGTTGGGCAGAGGCTCTTAGTAAACTTATTTGATAAAGAGTCATTCATCATGGCCTATGCCTGGGGCTTCATAAGGAAAACAGAGAACGTTGAAAAGATACTGATATTTTTAAGGAACTAATATTCTTCCTTTTCACCCTCTTTTGGCCAGCACTGAGGTGGCAAACTGGCAGGTGAGAGAGTTAAAGTGAAAAACCCACTGAAGATGCTATATGTTGAAGGCTCATGTTGACAGTCCTTTTGGAGATATCAGAGTCTGCTCAACAGAGTTGTAAAGCCAGAGCCTGAGGTCCCTTCCTGTTGTTGATGCCCATCAGATGCCACTGTTCGTGAAAGAAGCACCTGGGTGCTATGGCAGTGTGCTTACGATTTTTCCCCCCTGGCCCCAAGCTCTCACTCTTGACCTCATTGTGATACACACAGAGACAAAGAAGTAGAAGGAAGAAGGTAGGACATGATTACTGCATATTGGAGTCTTCATTAATGCCCTTTTGTTGGGTTAGAATTGGAATGGGAGATGGCCAGCTGGGCCATTTGTAATGTGATGATGAATATATACGCAGCAACAGAAGAAACCCATTGCCCAAAATTATCTTTATGTGGCTGGCTCTGGCCAAGATACATGTCATGCTTACTGGCAGGAATTCTCAGACAGGATGAGGGGAAATCCCAGAAGCCAAAATCCCATCCTGTTCTCCTCTGGACTTTAAAGGACTCTTTTCCTGGTCTAATCACCTCTCCCAACACCCCTTTGCGACCCAGCAATATCTCTCCTATTCCTATTGCTTTTCCCAACATCCTCCCATGACACCAGTGTAAACATCACATCACTAGATACTTTGGGGGTAAGTTAGTTAACAGGCACATATGTAATAGAAAGAGCACCTCTGTGGCCTCTCTGTGGCAGCACCATACGTAACAGCAAAGTGTGGGAAATAACCAAAATATCCACCAGTAGGAGATTGGTTAATCTCCTTGGCCAATGGACCATGACACAGACATTAAAATCATACTGAAGAAAAATACTTTATGACACCAAAAAAATGTTTTTAGTGGAAAATATTGGTGGAAAAATAAAAATTGTAAACATTTGTGAAGCACAAATAAATTTTGTGAAAAATAAATGTGTGTTTATATCAGGGTGAGGAATTTTAATAGCAGGCATCAGAGTTCCTCTTAGGGAATAAATTATTATTGTTTTAAGAATACCCTCATTAACTGCTGTAGTGGGTAAGGTGAAACATCGAGATCAGTGAGAAGCAAATAAGGTAGCAAAAGATGCAAAAACTGCTCTGCTTTTGAAATGACTCGCATTTGAGAGTGGAAGATCCTAAGAAACAGAGAAGAGCTAGAGAGGGGGTAAAAAAAAGAGCCTGAGAAGCATGGTAGGTTGTTGCAACCTGCCAAAAATGTTCAGCAGTCACTAAGAAACTCCTGGTAGTCCAACAGCCAGGTGAGTTTTAAGAAAAAGAATTCTGAATATTCAGTTTTTGAGATGTAAACTCCTCTGTATCTTGTAACCGTCAGGAACTCTGCAGCCTGAAGTGGTGGTACCATGGCATGTGAAAGGGAAGAAGCAACAGAAGGAAGCAGATCTGCCCCTCAGCTGACACTCAGGGAGAGTGAATGGCATCCTGAAGGATGGGGGAAGGAGACTAGGGATTCCTGGCAGTGGCCCCAATACATATGTCACAAACTCCTTGTTTCCTAAATAAACTGGAAAAAGGTAGACCTCAAAGGGAGCTAGCTGATACATGTTTATATGGACACAGAAGAAAGACTGGAAGGAAATAAACCCAAACAGGAAAGAGTTGGCTGGATGACAAGTGAGTTTTACTTTCTTCTTTGAATTTCTTTGCAATATCTCCTACAATTACAATGTCTTATTTTTGTAATAAGAAAACAATGTTAATCCTCCCCCCCCCCCCCCCCCCCGCCATTATGTCTTCAAAGAGAGCAAGGGTGGAACTCTGAAGAGATGCAGAAAAGGCTGAAGGGTTTCCTGAGCAGAAAGCACCGCCTGTTCCCTGAGGCCCTGCCTTGGGAAGACCTGGGGACATAAGAGGGCTCCGGACATCACGGACATCACGGCAGAGGTGCACCTCCAAGAGCAGGATCACAAGGAGGGGCCAAAGGACATACCTTCTAGTGCTTTCACTCTTGGATGCCTGAGCAAGCCAAGGGCTTTCCTCATCCGACACCAGGGCAGAAGCTCAGGAAGCTGGCCCCGGCATGTGACACAACAGGGCAGACAAAGCAAGCGTGAGGCTGCCACAGATATCTCCCTCTCAGAGAGGCCTTGCTTTCCTCCATTTCCCCTCCCCACCAGTAAGCTTTCTTGCTCATTAAGCTCCTGAAGGAACTCAACTGATCACCACACATATCTTCTCTTCTGGCAAATCCTGTACTCAGCTCTCAGATTCTGAACTGGTCTTGCTTGTGAGAGACCCCGGGTTCTTCAGCTACTCAATTGGTTCAAATAGAGGGCAAGAGGATCCTGAGGCAGAGGATGGAAAGTGGCAGAGAATAGACTCTAATTGAGGCTTATTCGCTTGCACAATCTCAGGCCAGAGACATGTCTGCCTAGAACCTAGCAGTTTCTAAACATCTCCTGGACCAACTTGTATTCTAAGAAGCTGGAAGTAGGCACAGACTCCATGGCCCAAGGGCCCGTGGTTGTGCTGGAGTTCTGCTGCGCTTCAAAGGAAGCCGGATGGGTTACCGGTTCACTCAGCCTCCTGGGCCCAGGAACATACCAGGTAGGCAACACCCACACAGAAGGCTGTTAGTTTACACCTTCTCACCTCCCCTGCCTGGAGCCACTGACCTCTCTTTTGTCCTCTTCTGTTTCCTCCCTTGCTTCCCAGATTCCAGAATAACCTCCTTTGTGGAGTCCTTTTTTTCCTACCGTCTCACATGCTTTCCTGTCTTAGTGCCCCCTGGAGTGGGAGTTAGATTCACATAAGCCATCACTTATTAAGTGTCTGTTGTGTACCAGGCCCTGTGCTAGGCATGTGTGCATGTATCGCTTCATGTCAATCACCGTCACAATCCTGTGTGGTGCATATTATTGCTCTTATCCTATAATGGGAACAAGCTCAGAGAGGTCGGGACCTGTCCAAGGTTAATGATAGGGTCAATAGGAAGTCAGGACTCAAACCTAGTTCTGTTTATGCTAAGTAAATTTCTCTCCCATTAGGCCACATTGCCCTGCAGGTTTTCTGCCTGTCTGTTCCTCCGTGTTCTCTTCCCTCCCTCCCATACTCAATGGCAAACACAGGTGGCAAGCCCTTCTCCCTACATAGGTGTCAGGGAAGAGTCCACACATGTTCCCAATGACCCGATGGCCTCCACAGCCTGAGGGTGGAGGCCCATTCGAGCAATGAGCTCAGTTCTGACTCAGAGTGAGCAATAGGCCCAGAATCAAATTCCAAAATGCTTGGATCTGGCCCAGACTCCTGAGGGATCTTTAGCTTTGCGGCAAGAGTGGCAACTATCTGAGACACTACAACTTAGCCACCTGTTGCATCTTTCTCTCTTTCTCTCTCTCTTTTTTTTTTTTTAAGATTTATTTATTTTTAGAGAGAGAGAGAGTGGGGGTGGGGCAGAGGGAGAGAGAATCTTCAAGCAGACTCCACACTGAGCACAGAGCCTAACTCGGGGCTCGATCTCTCGACCCTGAGCCAAAACCAAGAGTGGGATGCTCAACCCACTGAGCTCCTCAAGTGCCCTGACAGTCTGTTTCTTAAAACTTTTTATTTTTCTTGCCACCAGGACTTCCTAACCTAGTATGACCAGCATTGCTAGGTTTCTGATGGTGAATGACTGCCTGCTCAGAATCCAAGTCTGAATTTTGGAATAATCTGGAAAGATCTAGCAGTAATAGGTAATATTTGGTGACATTGTTTTAGATTCCAGAGCCCAGATATCATTTGAAATAGGCTTCACTCCTTACCCTGGTTTTTTTCAGAGACCCTCTTTTGGATTCTATCATCCTGGAAGGCTGTGAGGTGCTTTATTTTGGTTTACCCCACATTTGCAAGGGTTGCCTTGGAAATCTTAGTTGGGATGTTTTATGATTATTTGTCAGCACATACCAGTAAACTAGAATAAAAGAGAGCTTGTTTCTTGTCTCTTTCCTAATCTGGCTGCTCCCAGAAAGAGAGGCTGGGGGAGGCGGGTAGCTAGACGGCCTTCAAAATCCTAGACGGTTCAGTACTCGTGAAAGGACACTGAGAGGGCACTGACCCAACCCCGCTGTTTACGTTTGGGGAAACTGAAGCTCAGAGTGATATGACTCGTCCAAACTCAACAGAACAAGTTAGCGGTAGACTCTGGACTAGAACCCCAGTTCCCACTACCCCCATGCCATAGCGAAGGCTTAGATTTGGGCTGTAAGGAGCCATGGCAAGTGTACAGTAAAAATTCAGTGAATAAGTGAGTTCCCTTCCAATGTTGGGGCTGCTGTGTCTGAGGTACCAATGGTCAGGATTTCTGAAATTCAGGTGCCAATCAGAATCTTGGACACTAGGTACACATGCTGTTCCTCAACACCAGAGGCACATTACTCATGTTCAGGATCAATTTACATCACAAGCTCTAACTGAACTCTCTTTCCTACCTCACCGGCAGATTCAAACAGTCACCAACATGCTGAGTCCAGAGGGACAGGCATCCTTCTACTGGGGGTTCCACACTGTCAGGATCTAGTTCTGTGTGTGGATAGGGGCGGTAGGCACTGCAGAAAGGGGGATGAATCCTACTGTTGAATATTAAGAGAAGTTTGGGGGCTTGGGATTATTTTGCTTGACATCTTTGGTGTTACTGTCTGACAAGGCTAGACAAGACATAGATAATATGCAGAATGGCACTAAACATTATGTTTATAAGGTGGGTTTTCTTCAGGAAAATAAAAAGAAGAAAGCAAAACGACCCATGATTTCTCTAACAGATAACCCTGTCATCATTTTTTTTAAATAAAAGCAATCATGCCTATAGTTAGGAAAGTCCAATAGTATAGAAAGATTTAAAATAAAAAGTTAAAAAAGACATGGAGGAACTTTAAGTGCGTATTGCTAAGTGAAAGAAGCCAATCTGAAAAGGCCACATACTGTATGATTCCAACTCTGTGACATTCTGGAAAAGGCAAAATTATGGAGGCAGCAAAAGACGAGGGGTTGCGAGGGTTGTGGGGTAGGGTGTAAGAGATGAACAGGCAAAGAATAGACGATGTTTAGGGCAGTGAAAACATTCTGCATGATACCCTAATGACAGATACCTGTCATTACATATTTGTCTAAAGCCATAGAATACACAACACCATCAGTGGACTCTAATATAAACTGTGGACTTTGGGTGATTACAAGTGTCAACATAGGTTCATCGTTTGTAACAAATGTCCCACTCTGGTAGGGGATGCTGATAATGGGCGAAACTGTGCAGGTGTGCAGGCAGGGCTGTATGAGAAATCTCTATACTTTCCCCTCCATTTTGCTGTGAAAACTGCCCTAAAAACAATGAAGTCTTAATAACTAAAACAAAGAAAAAGTTAAAGTCTCTCCAACTCCTCTGTCCAGTCCCCTTTTCTTTCTTTCTTTTTTAAGATTTATTTATTTATTCATGAGAATACACAGATAAGAGAGAGAGAGGCAGAGACACAGGCAGAGGGAGAAGCAGGCTCCATGCAGGAAGCCTGACGTGGGACTCGATCCCAGGTCTCTAGGATCACGCCCTGAGCTGTAGGGGATGCTAAACCACTGAGCCACCGGGGCTGCCCCCAGTCCCCTTTTCAAGTGAGGTTAACAGCTTCACTCCAGGGGCACCTGGGTGGCTCAATCAGTCAGTTAAGCGTCTGCCTTCTGCTCAGGTCATGATGTTGGAGTCCTGGGATCGAGCCCCACATCACGCTCCATGCTCAGTGAAGAGTCTGCTCCTCCCCCTGCTCATGCTCTCTCTCACTCACCCTCTCTCTGAAATAAATAAGTAAAATCTTAAAAATAAAACAAAACAACAGCTTCACTGGAATGATTTCAGATAATCTTCTTGACACCTATACATTTATGCCAGTTTATCTTTTCTTACACAGGGAATCATATAAAACACTGTTCTGCATTCTACCTTTTTATGTAGTAACAGCTTCTGGAGACTGGTCTGTATTTGCTCCACAGAACTACCCCATTCTGTATAAAGGCCACACAGTTCAGAAAGAATGGCATGAAGACAATCTTTCTTAAGAGCTGGAAAAGACCTTGGAGACCTTGAAATCCAACCATGGTCTTTGTAAGTAAGAAAACTGCAGAAGAGAAGACTCCTTGAGCCAAGGAACCAGCATGTAGAGAACTTGGAATCCAACTCCTTGTTCACCAAGTCATGCTTTCATTGTGTTCTCAAAGGTAGGGATGTCAGAAGAGAAGCAAGGAAATCTCAGCCTTGAGAAAACACCCTTCCCATTCTCTATCATTAGATGATTTTTTTTTAAAGCAAGTGTTTTTGTGTGTGTGAACTATGAAGCAACCAGCATTTGGGGGACTGTTTTAGTATATGTGTGCTTGAAACAATATGGGAGAGTCAGTGTGGATAGATATTTAATACAGAAACCGGGCATCAAGAGAGTTTTCCTCATGGATTCTATTCAAGTATCCCTGTTATCTTAAAATTGTTAAAGTTGGAGATGAGCATTTTCCTTCATTGGGTAGGTCCCACTTTCTTTCTATTTTTTTCCCTCCTACATATCCCTATCCATTTACAATGCTAATTTACACTTCTAATACTTTATAGTTTAGGAAATACATTCACATACATTATCTTCTTGTTCCTTGCCTTTATCCTGTGAGTCAAGCTAGCATGATTATACCCATTTAATAAGAGAAGAAAACCAAGGTCAGGGATCTTGTGAACAGATTAAGTTCACGTATGGTGAATGAGCCACCAGCTGTCATATAAGTCTACCTCAATTAATGTTCCAATACACACAGGGCCAGCTGGTCTCTTTAGCACTGGCTTTGGACATTCTTTGTTTTTGATTCTTGAGAGATGAAGTCTTTGCCCACAAAGCCAGAACCTAGTATCAGCCAGTCATAAAAACACAAACTAAAAAGTAAATATTACTTTCCAGGATGTTAGGAGAGCAAATGTTCCACACCACACAGAATAATATGTGTCCAACTTCACTTGGCACTAAAACTGAATAATATTTTTAAATGATGGTATATCACTCTTATGACATTAAAACGGACTAGGTCTAGGGTAATGTATTTGGGGTATTCTAGATTTTATCATCTAGTGGGTCATTTCTCATCATTGAGCCTGCGATGATTGAGACAGTAGTGGCTGAAGTGAATTCTCACTCTCAACACTTCCACTCAAATTTCTCAGGACCTCTTAACTGGAATTTGCATGAGCTGAAGCAAGGGGGACAGAAAAGAGGAGGAAGTAGGGTGGAGCTACTGAAGCCTCTTAGGCTCACTGGAAATTGTGACTCACCAGCTACTCACACCTCTCTGTCCATACAAATTCAGGTCACCTTCCTAGTGACAAAAGGGAAATTCTGACCTGGTTACAGAATGCAGGACACTTTCCTCTTACCCACCCAGGATGGTCATGGAATGGGACTCCTAATCATACAAGGCACAATCACAGTAAAAGGACCTGCAGAATATAAGATGGGAGGATCTGCAAGCGAGTTGCCCTAGAAATGCCAAGGCTTGTCCTTGTTACAAGGCTGATGAGATGAGGTCTGTGAGATGAGATGTAGTCTATGCTGCCGCAAAGGGTATACCTGAGTGGCCTTTGATTTCAGCTCAGGTCATGATCTCAGGGTTGTGAGATGGAATGGAGCCCTACGTCAGGCTTCTGGCTCAGTGCAGAGTCTGCTTGTCCCTCTCCCTCCTTCTCTGCCCTGCACCTCCTCCCTGCCCCACCGCCGCACATGTGTGCTCTCTCTCTCAAATAAATAAACAAATAAGTAAGTAAGTAAGTAAGTAAATAAATAAATAAATATAATCTTAAAAAAAAAAAAGATTGATCCATATAGATGGATCAATGAAAATTTCAGGGCGGCAAATTTTAGTATTTTAAGGAAGAAACTCCTAAAAGTGGAGGTCGCGAGGTGACTGGTTAAGATGACAGGCTTTGGAATTATAGAGTGGCAGATGAGAAATCCCAGCTTGCCACATACTGCTTTGTGACCATGGGTGAGTGACTTAACTGTTCCAAGTTTGAGTTTTCTGTCTCACAAGGTGAGATCAAATGAAGTTATATATATTAAGTATATATATTTATAATATATTATAAATTAAATATATATAATATAATTTAAATTATAAATTATATATAATTTATATAGATTGTTTATATGCTTATATACATATATGTAGTATATGTGTATGCATGTGTATATATATTCATTAAAGGCAGTGACCTTGTCCTTCATAGTCAGGCTTCATGCCCAGGGTCTACCACTTATTAAATGCATAATTAATATTCATGGAATGATAGAATTTACTGGATTCTTAATATGAGACAGCTGTTGGAATAAGCATTTTCATTCATTTCTAACACATTCATGAAACATTGAATGGGTGCTAGGAACTGGGTTTGTCATGGTAGACTTTACTGCCATTACTGCTACTATGATCATTATTATTATAGTTGTTTTGTGGTGGTGGCTGTTAAATGGGTCACTTTAGGTGGTGATGAGTACCTCTATTGTTGGACATGCCTAAGCTTATGCTAGATGACAAGCTGGTAATGTTAACAAGAAAATTCACACACCTGTGTAAGGTTTGGGGTCACATCAAGTCTGAAATTGCAATTCTGATTTTACATAAATCTTGTCTTGAGACAGCTAGTTAGCACCACTTCTCACTTTTGTTCTTTACACACAGAAACATGATGGGAGGGAAGCATTTGTCCCTTGAGCTTCCTCCATGTAAACCTTGTCTATAATTTGAATGCTCTTTTAAAGTCCTTTTGGCAGAATGGAAAGGGAAGATCTGCTTGGATACATTTCAATCTGAGATTCTTCTAGTTAAAGTCAACCTTCTTTGGCACTACATATCCTGCTTTCTTTTCAAAAATATCTAGGAACTGTTGGTTTGGGTCCTACTAGATATGGCATCATTTTACTGCTGATATGAAAATATATATGTACAAAAGAAATATAATGAGTTTTACATTGCTAATGAATGATTTTGAGGCCACATGAATACCACCAGGATGGCTAAACTCCTTTAATCTTCGATAGCTTTATATTTGGTTATTTTATGTCTGATACCATGGTCAGTGCTAGAGGTTTTTGCTATGTGGTTGGGGCAGGACTAATTATCTTGGTGAAAATGGAAAACTGTCTCCAACATGAATATCTGACTTCCTAAAGTCACTTGGGAATTAGGAACTTGATGACTGGTTGGTTGAAACATTTGGTTTTGATCTTAGCTATCTGGAGTAGGCATAATCTGGTGGTAAAAGAGAAGAGCTGTAAGAAGAGAATGTCCCATCTGGAGGTCACTCCCAACTTGCAAAGCTCTGGGACCAGCCTTTAACTGTTCCAGATCTTGGCCTTCCTGTCCTCACTGCAGCTGAGTCCCCTGGCCTTTGACACTCCCATGTATTTTGGCTGTAGGGACTCTGACTGTAAAGCATCCTAAAGAGTTTCTGGCTAAGAGCCACCCAACTCATTTCCCTTGCAGGTAGATGAAGGACCTTCAGAATCTACTTTAGAAACTCAGCCCAAAGTCTACATTCAGAATGTTCTTTCCTTGAAAGCACCCTACAAGTTTCAATTCTCACATCATTTCTTGGAAAATGATCTTAGAAGCCACATTTACAGGCAGAGATTAATTGGCAAAGGTGCTGCCCAAGGAACAGCCTCAAAGCAACAACGGCTTGGCCAGTCAAGCTCTCTCACCCAGATGGCAAGCTCTTGGCTGAGCATCTCAGCATGAAGCCTCTCTTCTTTCCCTTTCCTTTGATCAAGTCTTACTCTCCAAACTTATCTTCTGGCTACTGGGTTACCAGTTGTCTCTAGGTATTCATGTCCTTTTTACCACTGAGCTCTTGGATTTGTAATTTATTGATCTTTATGCTTGGTTCTCTGGTTCCACATCCATTTCTGTTAAGTACCCTTTGTTTTAGAACCTGCCTCAGAGTCTATATCTAATTTTGTCCACCTTAGATGTATCTACACAGTCATCTTCTGGTACCCCATTGAGGGTGACTTCAAGAGTGGGTGACATATGTAGTCAGAAGGGTCCTGTATTTGGTTTAATGCTCTGTTGTTGCTCCCTTGAAATTCCTAACAATTTTTATCTTTGGAATAGTGTTTTGTAAGTGAAGTTCAATGGAACAATGGAACATGAACATGAGCAGAGGAGACAGGCACAACCTTTCTTTGCAGCCCCTCTTGCATACAGCATTCATGATGCTCCATGAGCACAAAATTTTGTGGACCCACAATGCGTGAGAATTCAGCAAGACCCAGCTTGAGGATAAGATAAGATCGTCAGGTCTATAACTACGTAGGCAGACATGCTGACAGCCCCAAGAGGCAGGCTTCCCATTCAACCTAGAAATTGCTTCAAATACAGAAGGAAAGCAAAAAGAAGCATGAATGACCTAGAGCCCCATCATATCCTTTCTTACTTATGTTACCATGCTGTACTAGCCAACCACTTATGCTGAAAATGATGACATGGAAGGAAAGAGTAGGGTAAAAGTAGGGAATAGTTTCTTTTCCTTCCCTTCCTCACTAAAAAGCCAAACTTGGTGGAAAGTGCACGCAGACAGAATGCATATAAGGAAATGAAATAAAAATAGTTGAGTTTGTTTTGTCAGCATTTTCACTGTTTTAGTAAGAGTAAACTACATATGCCTGTATAAGCTACAAAATGTGAATTGTGTAATTTACGTGATTTCACATACAAGGTAAGTACTTTCACATTTCCATTTAAAATTAGCATCGTGCAACATGAGGATGTACAGTAAAATTCTTGCCAATAATTTAAATTTTTAATTTTCTTGTAATGACATTAAATAGCAAATAAAAGCACCATGTCAAATCAAGAGAGAGAGAAATCATGAAAGGAAAAAAGCTTTATCTTCTAACACCTTTAATGATATTCCACCTCCACCCCCACTTTTTGAATAAGGAGCTCCACATTTTCATTTTCCACCAGGCCCCACAAATCATATAGCCAGCCCTGGTCCCATGGCTTTAACACATGTCCATTCCAGGCTTTTTCCCAGTGTGTCCTCTCTAGGCCTTGTCATACCTCTGTCCT
Organism: Canis lupus familiaris; assembly: GCF_011100685.1. Classification (NCBI taxonomy): domain Eukaryota; kingdom Metazoa; phylum Chordata; class Mammalia; order Carnivora; family Canidae; genus Canis; species Canis lupus. The sequence continues at coordinate 44,644,890 of NC_049229.1, read as the reverse complement.
GGGGCTTCAAATAAAATCAGTGGATATTATCTGCCCCTTTGGTAACATAAACAACAACAACAAAAATCTCTTAAACACAGCTCTAAATGGATGGGAAAATGGGTAAGTGACGTGGTAGGGTCTTGACCAAAGTCACAGGGTATGCCAAGAATAGAGGCACAAGCTGACTCTCATCTAGCCTTCAGATCCAATGCCACGGCCTCTTGGCACTTATCTTCACTCCTGGCATTTGAGTCTTGACTGTCATTTGAAAATACCAACAAAGTCATTACATGTTGCAACCTTTTGATCACAACCAGCTGGGACTACCACAGCCCCATAGAAACCATGTGGAGCAAAAGGCTCTGCCTTTCAAGAGATTCTGCATGAAACATTCCAGGGCCTCAGGGGAGTCCTGTGTCTTGTTCAAGGTCAACAACAGTCTATCAACAGGGCAATACAAGTTTCCTTTGCAGCTTTGGTAGGGATTAGAGTCCTACATTGCCCCAGGCAGGTCAGAATATCTTTACAATCACTATCAAAGTCATATGAAATTCTGAAAGAATAGAATACCTCACATCTTTTGTTTGTTTGTTTGCTTGTCTTAATTCCTTAAAGAATGAGACAGGTAAAATCAAGTCTAGGGGTCTTGCAGTACTGGCCAGATCCCTCCTAATCAGGAGGAACTCCAAGCCAGAACAGACCACAACCATGGGCACTTTGACAACTGCCTGCACACCCTTCATGTGAGCCTCTCAAGTCATCCAAATGGATTTTTAGACTAACGTCTTTCGGCATGATGCACATTCTAGCTGCCCCCTTGTTATTCATTTGGAGCCTTCGGTGAAGAGTACCAGACCTAGGTTTTCTCCAGAAGCCTCACAACAGCCTTTTGTTTGGTGCTGAGATGGCCTTAGTAGCATAGCCTAATCCTCTGGCTCCTTCTGAACTAGTCCAAGTTCCTTCCAAACCCCAAACATCTCTCTCTATGGACAGCTGCGCAGAAGGACAGATCTCTGGGAGCACAAACGTCTTCAGATTGCTTCCACCAGGAGCTGGCTGGGCTGCTCAGCTGGCACTGCAGCCGGGATGGAAGGGTCAGTTGCCTTTCTGCCAGAAAGAATGTGCAGCTGCTGTCTCCTTCCTATCAGCAGGCACCAGGGGAACAGGGTATCTTAGGGACTACACTGCACTGTTCTGGCTCTGACAACAATAATAGTTTTTCTTCCCTTTCTATCAAACGATAATCATAAACACACACTTAAAAAATTTTGTGTCGCCATTTCAAATAATCTTCACTAAAATATTTTAATAGGATGTAAAAATGCTTCGGATATAATGGTAAGTGGGAATAAAAGTAGGATACAAGAGGTCCTTGCTTTGTGAACAGTTTACATTTATGCACAAAAAAAATACAAGGAGGAAATACATCTTTAGTGGGATTAAGAGTAATTTTGCAAAAAAAAAAAAAGTAATTTTGCATTTCTTCCTTAAACTTTTTGATATTTTCTGAAAGAAAATACATTTTAAAGGCATGTATTACTTTTGTAATCCAACAAGAAAGGATATTATTTCTATTAGCTAGGATTTCTGAGACAGTAGTAAAGATTTTCTACATTATCCCAAAGGAAACCAACATCAAGCTTCTACTTCCTCTCCAGGTGACTTCCAGGATCCCTTCTCCCAATTGAATTTTGCATACAGGATACAGATTTTGGCTTTGACACGACAGCTCAGCTTGTAATTACTCTTCTTTTCTCTTTCATTGAAACTTGAAAATATTGAGAAAGAGCCCTATCAGAGTTTTGAACTAAGGTAATGTATTTCTTTCTCCTGGTTACCAGGGCTCAGAGCTCCAAACAGAATTTTCCAAGTGTAGAGCTTTAGAGCCCGCTTGAGACTGGATTCAGGGAGAGAGAGGCCTAGAGACAGTGACTTTGTGCTCAAAGTGTGATGTGCAAGAACCTTGATTTTGGAATTGAAAGGCTCTGGAACCTTGGGTTTTTTGGGTTTTTTTTCTTTGCCATCTTTTAGCCAGTTGTTTTAAAGACGAAAAAGTGCATTGTATGTAGAGTGCCTAGCACCATGCTCACAACAAATTATTAATACGAAGAAGGGGAGAGTGCTGGAGAAGATAGCAGAGGGGAAATGTACTACTACTCTCCATTCTCTCCCCACCGAAGTTTTCCGAAGTGCCTCTGGGGTGGGAGTGGAGGTGGAGGAGTTGGCTGGATCCTAGCCCCACCCTGACTGGGCTTGCCTGACCAAGGACACATCTTTGGTTTCACCATGGAAATGTAACCACTCCTCGGGTAGGAGATAGGCAGTGCTAGCCACAGGCCAGCAGCCAAAAGCCTGGGGTGAAGAGCAACCCTAGAATGCCCATGGACAGTACTAAATATAAGACTCCGTTACCACTCTGAAATCACCGCATTAGTGATCCAGAGTGCCTCTTCCTCCACCCATGGCCACTCTCCCCTTTAACTATTCATCAGGCAGAAGCAAGTTGCCAGAGGCTTACAGGAAATAAGGAGAATCAAGCTGTACATTATGATGGATTGAGATAGTCCCCCTTTGCTATACTACTACTTTATCTACTGCCGTTATTACTAGCACTGCTATCGGCACCACCATTTTTACAACTACTACTACTAGTCTATTAATCCCTTACATTTGTAAACTACAATTGATAAAGTGGATGGGTTTTGCCCAATTAAAGATGATACTGGGCATGGCATTATGGGAACAGAGAGGCAGGCTGGCACTAAAAACCTCAAAGGTAACAGAGCAGAATTACTGATATTTTTTTTTTCATCCCCCAACTTCCTGTGCCCAAAACACATTCACCATCCCCGGCCACACCCAGTCACTCTCCTGAAGCTACTCCGCTCCAACTGTCCAGAGCTAGTTTAGGCAACTTCAAGGGTTAGGGACACTAGGAGTAATGGCCTTTTATTGGGCCAGAGGAGCTGGAGCATGCCCCCAAATCCCACCAAACGAGGTGAGAGAAGAGTACAGAATGCCTTTCAAATCTAAGGCCACTGCACCTGCCAACATCTCCCACCTTCTCACAGGAAGGCCCTGGAAAGAACCAAGCTCTTCCTGTTTGTTTTTTGATTTTTTTTTTTTAAAGACACTTTACATTTCCTGTGCCAAAGTAAATTCTTAAAAAAAATGCTTGACTTTAACCTAAATCCCCGAAGTGAACTCTGGAATGTACACCTCACTTTCTCATCCCCACCTTGGGTCCCCTTCCTCCGCAGGCCCGGCAGCCAGCTGGGGAGAGGACCAGGGCTTCACCGAGCGAGCGAGCGCGGATGTTGCCCGCAGCTCAAGCCCAACCAACTAGGTTCCCTTTGAGATCGCTCTTCACCTGGCAACCGGGGGCCCCAGCAAAGCTCAGAGACAAGAAAGTGGCGTTCTGGAATCCATCTTGCTCAAGATGCTGAAGGCATCGCAGCAAACTGCCCTTTGCCACCGAGGCCGAAGGAACGTGGGGAAGGGAGGAGCGTACCCGCTGGGATGCGGTCAGCTGGGGGCAAGGTGAGGGCGAGCTCTGGTGCCAGTGATCCCGGAGGAGAGCGGCCGCTGGCACGCGGTGGGTGGGGGTCCCGCATGTGGACCCAGGCTCAGCGGCGAGCAGGAGCAGCGGCAGACGCCACCAGGCCAGCTGGGGCTCCTTCTGTCTGTCCAGTTATTTTTAGGTGAGATTTACGCCGGATGAGGGGGAAGGGACAACGGGATGACAACCGAGTTTGGGGAGCTATCACCGCCAAAGTCACTTTTTCCGAAGCGCCCCCCTCCCGGGCCTCCTTCCCGGAGCAGCTCGGGGCGGGGGGGCGGGGGCCGGGGCCGGGGCGGGGGCGGGGGCCGGGGCGGGGGCCGGGGCGGGGGCGGGGGCCGGGGCGGGGGCCGGGGCCCGGCGCGGCGCGGCTCACCTGCCAGGCTGTTGTAGCAGTCGATCTCGATGGCTTCCACCGTCTTGCTCTGCTCCTCCGAGAGGCGGCCGGGCGGGGGGGGCCGCGGGCGAGTCCCGCTCCTGCTCGCCGGGCGCCGGCAGCAGCCCCTTCAGCTCCAGCAACGCCCGGTGGTATTTGCCGATGGCTTCGCGGAATTTCTTGTCCTTGTAGCACTGCGCCCCTTGGCTCTTGAACTCGTGCGCCCGCCGGATGAACTCGGCGGGCTCGGCCGCCGCCCCAGCCTGGCCGCGCGCCGGGACCCCGCCGCCGCCGCCGCCGCCGCCGCCGCCGCCGCCGCCGCCCGGGGCGCACATCGGCGGCCGCTGCGCCTCGCCGGGCGCGGGCGGGCTCGGGTTCCCCTTGGCCGCGGCCGCCGAGCCCTTCCTCTCCATCCGGCCGCCGCCCGGCGCCCCGCGAGCGCCGCGATCCGCCCGCCGCAGCCGCCGCGCCCTCCCGGGTTTAAAAGCGGCGGGCGCCGGCCCCGGCCCTGACACCCCGCGGCGATCTGGCGCCCCGCACTCCCATTCTCCGCGCCGGCTGCCGGAGGCTGCTCCCTCCTCCCCCTCCCCCTCCCCCTCCTCCCCCACCCCTCCTCCTCCTCCTTCGCCTCTTCCCCCTCCTCCCCTTCTCCTCCTCCTTCACCAAGCCTCCTCCTCCTCCCCACCCCTCCTCCTCCTCTCCCTCCTCCCCCCTCCTCCTCCCCACCCCTCCTCCTCCTCTCCCTCCTCCCCCTCCTCCTCCCCACCCCTCCTCCTCCTCTCCCTCCTCCCCCTCCTCCTCCCCCCTCCTCCTCCCCCTCCTCGGATTGCCGTCCCCTCCCTCCCTCCCTCTCTCCCTCCCTCCCTCCCCCTGTCGCGCGCCGCCCGCCCTTCTCGCCCTCCTCCCCTCCGGCAACCTGCGGGCGGTGGCGACCTGGTCCGCGCGCGCGGGGCCAGCGGGATGGGGGACCGCGGGCCCGACCGGGGTGGCGGCGACTGTCGCTGACCCGGAAGGAGCTGGGCTCGCCCGAAGGAGGGGAGGATTAATGACAAAGACGGCCCGGTTCTTGCCCATTCAACCCAACCCTCGGAGACGCGCCTAGTCTGAAAGAGACGCAGGGGGGAAGGGTGTGTGTGTGTGTGTGTGTGTGTGTGTGCGTGTGTGCGCGTGTAGCGAGGGGGTCCACCAGCGAGCAGACGCATGCAGACTCACCCCCGATAGACTGAAAACTAGAAAGAAAGGTGCGGCCGGGAGCAAGGGGCGTAGGCACAAGCCCTAGCCGCTTGCTCGCGGCGGTCGGCATCAATACGTGTAAGGGGGCAGAGGCTCCCCCAGGTTGTCGCCGCCCAGGTGTGTCTCCGCGTGCGGCCGCCCAGGCGTCCGGGACACCGTGCACAGGAGGGTGTGGGGCGTTGTCTTCTGGGAGCCGCGGACACCTCTGTGGGCGGGCAGCTGTGCAGAATGAATCACAGATACTGGAGATGGAAAACACCTGTTACCGTGGGTCATCAGGCTGGGCTGCATGCGACCCGGTTCCCATTTACAGGACCGTTCCGTGCCCTTCCTCCGGAGGGTCCATTCTTTCATTCACTCTTCCAGGCAGCCTGAGTGCCCGCTGTCTGTCACATGCTGGGAACTGGCTGAGGTCAAGGGGCAAAGATACCTGAGAGACTCCTAACTCTGGGAAACGACCAAGGGGTGGTGGAGAGGGAGGTGGGCGAGGGGGAGGGATGGGGTGACTGGGTGACCGGCACTGAGGGGGGCACTTGACTGGATGAGCACTGGGTGATATGCTATATGTTGGCAAGTTGAACTCCAATAAAAAAATAAAATTTAAAAAGGGGCAAAGATGTTAGAGGGTTAGAAGCATTGCCCTAGGTTTGCAAAGTCCAGAAACCATGGGGAGAAACCCCCAATCCTACCCCATCACCCAGATATATTCTTTGCCGCTATTTTGCTGTAATTCCCACCCCTTGTTTTCTCCACATCCTTATTTGTACAGTGTTTTTTTTTTTTAACAAACATGAGTGGTATGGGGTGATATATACAGTTGCCTGCTTTTTACTTTCTATGTGATTAAATAGTATTTTAAAGCCTCGTTTTTAATGACTTTGTAATATTCATTTTATGTGTGTATCATGGTATTCTTAGCTGTTTTTCTATGGTCAGATACATTGATTCCAACTGTTTGTTATTATAAATAATGCAAAGATAATAAAAATAATAGATCCACTTATATATAGTGCTTTCTTTGTGCCGGGCACTGGGTTAAGTACTTTACATATAATAATTCATTTAATTCTCATAACAACCCAGTGAAATAGGCACTATTATTACCCCCAATTTGGACACCAGGAGACAGAGACTTTCCCAAGGTCACACTGCCAGTAAGTAGTGGAAGTGGGATTTAAATCCAAGCAATCTGGCTTCAGAATCTATGCTCTCAACTATTTTTATACTTAAAATTTTGTCCTAATTTATTTTTCCTTACAAGAAATTATGTCGATTTTTTAAAATGTCTCAAGCCAGGGCGCCTGAGTGGCTCAGTGGTTTAGCGCCACTTTCAGCTCAGGTTGTGATCCTGGAGACCTGGGATCGAGTCCCATGTCGGGCTCCCTGCATGGAGCCTGCTTCTCCCTCTGCCTGTGTCTCAGCCTCTCTCTTTGTGTCTCTCATGAATAAATAAAATATTAAAAATAAAATAAAATGAAATGTCTCAAGCTCCCACCAGCAAGGTAGTAGTTTCACAACATCATTGCCAACACTGAGGGTTAAACTTTAAAAAGTATTTTCTAATTTGATGAATGAGAACTGTACATTGAATGACCTGGGGTAACTTTAGTTACAAGGGTGAACATTTTTTACATGTATAGTTGCCATTTGTATAGTACCAAGGGCTTTTATTTGGACATGATCTTAACATACTAAATTATACCTTATATGTTACAGTATCTTACTTTTCTAGGTGCGTTAACATCTTTAATCCCATTTAATCCTTACATTAGCCCCAGAGAAGGAAAATGATTCTTTACCCACACAGGGAGTTCGCAGTGTTTTTTGACAACTGAAACATTATATTATTGTAGTGGTTGAGAGGCTTTGTACTTAAGATGTACGTGGGGTTTTTATCTTTGCTGCTTCCTGGGTAAGTTACTCAATTTCTGAAAACTTCAAATTCCCTCACTTGTTATATGGGGATACTACTTACTTCATAAGGTTGTGGTCAAGTACATTATAAGTGCTCAGCAGATGGTAATTTAATCATTATTCATTAAATCCTGTCATTATTGGATCCCCTAATAATATGATGACAGACTTGTTAATCCATAAATGTTTGTCAGCCTGTGGCGCTTTTTACTATAAGGTATTATATCAGGTAGAGCAAAGAGAGGAAATTGGGAGTTGAGTGCTCTTCCTACTCAGGCAAATGTTGGACAAAGATCCAGGCCTGGGATTTTGGTACTGTTGGAACTAAGGTATGCGTTGGGTCGTGACAGTCACAACTATTTAAAGGTGACAAATACTGCTGTGCCAAATTGCTTTTTGTTATCCTACCATATCCTGGCTTAGTGGTGCAGTATCTCATTCTTAGATTTTGGGTTTGAGGACTGGGCTGCAAGAGACATGTGATGCATGTGGTTCTATACTGTGTGTGAGACAGAGCCCAACACAAAAGCTTCTTAGTAGCTTGGATGAAGGAGAGCATGAGTGAGGAAGGGAGAAAATATTATGGGTGGAGGGATGGAGTGACAGGAAATTTACTATGCCCATCTGTCCTACTCTGCGGAGCTGTGTGTGTGTCTACAACTGTTTTGTTTGCTTGTCTTCAGTGTGCTTCTGTCTCTAAGCCACTCACTGGTGAACGTGTGCTGGTTTCTCAGAAATGAGCTTCTCCCTTCACATGGAATTAAATAGGTGCCAAAGAGAATTTCTCAAACATCCTTTCATTAACTCTTGACCATATGCGGAGCAATACTTTTGGAAGCAAGCAAAGATCAAGATGACAATTTGGGCATGGATTTAGGATTCGGAAACTCAATACTTCTCAAGCTTTAATGTGCATGTGAATCCCTTGGAGATTTTATTAAAATGCTATTCCCAGATTCCGTTCATCTAGGGCGAGGCCCAAGATTGTGCATTTCTAACAAGCTAGATGATGCTGATACCGCTGGTCCAGGGCCCACATTTTGAGGAGCAAGTATTTAGAGAAAAGAGCACTCTCATCTCTCCCCTTCTCTCCGGACCTTTGTCTTCTCCCAGGGAGGACTTGTTCATTAGATTGGTCAGATTCCAGGAAATTAATTGGGCCATATTGAACAAGGGCAGGGCTAGGAACCTCCATGCAGCTTTTTCTTCGACTTCCTGCAGCAGGAATAGGTATGCTAAACCAAGGCCTGCTCTTGGGGATCTGGCCATCTTGTTTTCTCTTCTTCAGTTGCATAGATGAGCATACTTTTTATTGCTTCCATTTCTGATCCAATATGGCAGGACAGAGTGTGAGAAGATTTTGGTGTGTAGTGGGGAAGGAGAGGCTTGGGCAGGCCTTTACTGTCAGCTGCTTGCTCTGACTTTGTTTTCACAAGAGAGCTCTGCACTAAGAAATTCAGCATCTATTCAGGTGAAAATAAAGTAGTATTTTGACTTCTCATCTGTCGATGGCTCTTGAACGTACTGTGTGCTGGTGAACCTCACAGGGGAGAAAGGTAAGTGACCCACAGTAGGTTTCTACTACTTGAGGTCCTTTGGCTCAATGTCATCAAAACCTCCCCTTTCATCCCTAACAGGTAAGCTCTGGGCGAGAGCCAGTGAATCCTATGGATGACCTTACCACTAATGGAATAGCTCATTACTGCTGGGATACGTAGGGAGGTTTCTTAGAGAAGATGTATGTGGAGCTATTTTGTGGCAAGCACTTGGTATGGTACACAGCAGAAGGCATGGTGCTCCTGCTGGCTTTATGGGCCTCAGATTCTGTCCTGGGTTCTGACCTTGTTTCTGCTTCTCTGAGCCTATGCCTTTCTCACTGCCTACTGGTCTTAAGAGACTAAAGCCCCTTTCCTGCTTTCACCATTTCAGGCTCTGAAGCTTACATAGCTCCTAAACAGATGGCATGTGCTGCTTCCCTCTCCTTTCAGCTCAGTTTCCTAAGCATATGCGAAAGACATATATTTGAATCTCTTTTATACTAATCTAAGCTGTTCAGGGTTTGGTCACATGCCAACCAAACCAAAGCTATTTTGGGGATGTTTTTCTAATTGCATTCAACTTCACAATTTACCTGAGAAAATTACAGCATTTCCATCACCAGAATTTATCCATATTGAATCTTCAATCATCCCCCTATGGAAAAATGGGAGATATTTAACCACTTCATGCCCAAATGTAGCATTAGCCATAGGAGGCTAATATGAGCTTCGTATTTTCATTCTTCCCACATCTGTCCACTCACCCCCAACCAAACAACAAATTTCTCCAGTCTAGACATTAATAATTAATTTAATAATTCCAATCTGGCCTTATTTAGAAAAATAAGGCCTCTCTACCTATCCCTACCTTTTCCTACTGCTCAATCCACTCAGCATGCCACAACCTTCTCATACCCAATATCAATTTTGGCCCTCTGTGGGAGCCAATATGTCAGCTTTTTGGATCCACTAGCATCCCTTCCTTAGGGGACCCTTCCTTCCCCTATTCCATATGGTCCTGGTGAAGCTATCAGTCATGGTGTCTGAGGTTTGTCTCCCCTCCCCCCAACTTGCTACCACTTATTCCAGGCTTGGCCAATCATATTATTTCATCTCCCTGTTCCACAGTGATTGGTTAAGGAAGGGGAATCAGATCCAAATAGAGACAATCAGTGATTTCCAGGAGATTTACATCCAGTCCTTGGGAGAGAAAAGTTCTTTAAGTTGGGAGGATTTGAGGTGGAAGCTATCAATGGCTATCTCTCCCACCACCTGGAGGAGTATCTGAAAAATGAACAGAGGCAAAAGGATATGAGGGTAGACAGAGCTCTGGTGGTATCAATAGAGTTCTTCGATCCAGTAGTTTTTAAGGCCAGGTACACCCTGTGCTCCCTAGTATGTGAACCAATGAATTCCTTTTTATATTTGAGCTAGTTTGAGTTGTCATTTACAGTTAGAAGACTGTTGATTTATATATTCCTTGTCAGGTATTTACCTCTCTCTCTCACGCCTATTGCCACCCCAGTTTGGCTGCTGCTACATGTGGCTGGTAAATATAGCTATGCCCCCCTGCTTACAGCACATACATTTTTAAAATTCTTTTATACTCATTAAAAAGAGTTTAGTTATTCATTGACTCTTAACTTCATGTTATGGAAAATTTTAACATAAAGAAAGAACAGTATAACAAATCCTCAAGAACCCATCACCCAGCCAACATAAACAACTACCAGCAACCAATATTTATGGCCATATGTTTGATTCTGCATATATACATTCTCTCTTATATCTCTGTGCCTTGGGACTTGACTTTCCTGTGTGTTTCATCTCTCTGTATTTCATCTCTCTGTATTTCTTGTTTGCTTGCTCTTAAAATATTAGGTCTTTCAGTCAAAGGCACTAGGCTTGCTTCAAGATTTGTCATCTCTCCTGTGAAGCCTTGCTGACCTCCATATACAAGTTCAGTGGGTTTTTTTTTTAAGATTTTATTTATTTATTCATGAGCGACACAGAGATATAAGGCAGAGACACAGGCAGAGAGGGAAGCAGGCTCCCTGTGTGGAATCTAATGAGAACTCAATCCCAGGACTCTGGGATCACAACCTGAGCCAGAGGCAGACACACAACTACTGAGTCACCCAGTTGCCCCAAGTTCAGTGTTCCTTATGCTTTGCTCTGGTAGTTCCTTTTTCATGCTTTTATGTTACATAGCAATTATTCTTTCAACAAACATCTACTGAAAAATTTCACCATTTTAGGCATTGGAGATCTACCAATGAACAGAACAGGCAAAAATTCTCATCTTCCTGGAGTGGAGGGAGTCTGACAATAAACACCACAAATAAACAAGTTATGTAGGATGTTAGAATGTGATAGATGCAACCAAAGAGGGGGTAGTTTAAGTGTGTGTGTGTGTGTGTGTCTTTAAATTTTAAATAAACACTTAACTACTCTGCATGATGATTATCCGCCTGCTTTTTTGTCCCTGCAACTGAACTGTGGCCACTTGAAAGCAGGGGTGGTATTTTAATTTTTTGGAACCCTACACCTAGTATAGTAGTAAGCATTTTAGTAAGTAATAGTTGTGGAATAAATGGAATAAGCAGCAGAATATGAGACACAGACTAGGAAGACTGTTGGTGTCAAGGGAGGTTTTTTTTTAAGATAGTACATATATATGGAAAAAATTCCAACAGTACTTTCCATAAAAGAGCATATAATAAAAATTAATTTTTCCTTCTTTTTTTTTAAAGATTTATTTATTTATGATAGACACAGAGAGAGAGAGAGAGAGAGAGAGAGGCAGAGACATAGGAGGAGAGAGAAGCAGGCTCCATGCCAGGAGCCCGACGCAGGACTGGATCCCAGGACTCAATCCTGGGACTCCAGGATCACGCCCTGGGCCAAAGGCAGGCGTCAAACTGCTGAGCCACCAGGGACTCCCTTAAATTTTCCTTCTACCCTAGACTCATTCCTCCAAAATTCTTCCCAATGGGCATTCACTGTTACTTGTTTCTCATGCATCACTCCCCAATTTGTCTACCTACCTACCTATGTATATTAAATTATAAGTATTATAAATCTCCTCACCTCTCTGGATATTATTTAATTTTACCATAACCCTATTAGGTTATCATGATGCTCATGTTACAAAAAAAGAAAACTGAGATTTTCAAAGGTGAGGTAATTTGCCCAAGATCACATAGTTTGGAAGGCTGGCTGGACTCCAAAAGCCATGCTTTTTGCCACCTTTGGAATTTTTGGACTTCTGCTCTAGGGATGAAACTAAGAGAATTTACACAGGCTGGTGGACTGGCTTAGATGATTTTTAAGATTTTTTAAGAGTCTGAAAATGCTCTGCTGCTGTGTTACCCCACCATCCATTCTCTGCTGTTTTTCTGTCTGGCTTTTTCCCTGGAAGACTGACCTCATGTACCAAGTGGGCTCCTTTGTCCTCTTGCTTCCGGTCAGCTTTGCCCAAAGGAAAGCATCCACATGATGAGACTGGAGGATGAGAGTAGAGAGAGATTAATACATTTCTTTCCCATTTCCTTCCTGCCTTGACACCATGGTTCTGGGGTGGCTATGTCCTCTTATTACAATAGTTATGACTGGTCGCCCCCCTACTTCTGGGTCCACCTGTCAGTGGACTCTCCTAACACAATTTCTTGCCTTTTGCCCAAATACCTTCCATAGCTGGCTAATCTCTGGAAGCTTCAACATTCTTTCTTGGTTCCTATAACCATGCCCACACTTTTGTAAATAGTCTCCATGTTATAAATCTCTTCAGATGAATCATTAGTTAGCTTTTATTCCCTGTCATGACCTTATGGTGAATGCTATTTTAAGATGTTATGCTTTCCAGAAGACTCTCAAAGACCTGATACTATAAGACCCAGTGAAATTTATCTCTACTGGTAAAATTTCAGGTTAGTAGGGTAAGCTATTTGGAACTAATCTGGACCTTTTTACTCTCAAAAATCTACCTATTTGGCAGCAGCCTATTTGATCAAGTGCTGAGAGGGGCTCTGCTTTTGGTATGTGAGATTATGAGTATGCATTTTTTGGTCATTGTTCCATTTCTCATAATTTTACATATGTGTCAGCAAGCATTTAATATTTTAACAGCTTTTTCTGAAACACACACACACACACACACACACACACACACACACATTTCCCTTACAGAATTGCTGGAGAGATGTACTGGCTATGTACAGCTGCATAACAAATTATCCCAAAACTCAGCAGCTTAAAATATCATTTATTATTTTTAAACAATTCCACAGTTTCAGTGGGAGCATCTTAGTTGGGTATTTCTGACTCAAGGTGTTTCAGAAAGTTGCAGTCAAGCTGTTGGCTGGCACTGAAGTCATTATCTGAAGGCTCTACTGGAGAAGTTTTCAGTTCCAAGCTTACTCACATCCATGTTGGCAGGCCTCCATTCTTTGCTATCTGTTGGCTGAATATCTTCATTCCTTACCAGGTAGGTCTCTCAATAGGATTCTTGAGTATCCTCATGGTATGACACCTGGCTTCCCCCAGAGTGAGAGATTTAAGAGAGCCATAGTCTTTTAAAATCTAATCTCAAAAGTGACATACCATCATGTCTGCCATATTCTGTTGTTCACACAGACTAACCCTGGTACAAGGTGGTAGGGACTACACATGGGCGTATATATTAAAGGAACATTTTGAGGGCTAGCTACTTCAAGAGAGAAGTAGGTATTATTTTTTTTTTTTATTGTATGTAGCTACTAGCTAGAACTTCAGAGGGTGTTTATATTATGTTAAAAAAAATGAGTTAAGCTAACTATTGATTACGATATGTATAAAAGCATGCATTTTTATCATAAAGGTCAGGTGAAATTCAGGTCATTGAAAGGAATTTGAAACTCAAAGCTCTTTAGGTTTTCGGGTTTTTTTTTCTGTAAATTTAACCTCCTCATTGTAAAAATGAAAAATATTATCAATGCATGTTTAAGGTGTTACAATATCATTAGTTCCTAGAACATTGCTTTGAAGCTAATATGCTAATAAAATTATTTTGTTGATTGCTACTTTATGGTTCATTTGGTTCCTAGTCTTATGGGGGGACAAGGTGTGGACTGCTTTTGACAAGTGTTGTCAATGACAGAATCTAGTGGTAGGGGTCAGGTGGCAGTATCCAGTGCCTTGTGCTGCCAATATTGTTCATTTATTTCATGGCATGAGTTGGGGACATTGTTCTTGCCTGTGTAGCCCTGAATCTAGCCCTGGTGATTCTGTAACCTACCCAATAGCAGTTTTTTGGGCAGTATTTCATTCATTTCTATTGGCAAATCTTTGGGAATATTATGTAATGGATTGTGAATGTGCTATGCCAGGGAAAGTGGAACACAATTTAGGTTGAAGTGTATTCATTGATATAATCACACTCATTGGTTATTTTGGACTTAGTGCATTTTTAAAAATTGTGGTAAAATACACAAAACATAAAATTTACCATCTTAACTATTTTTATGTATACATTTCAGTGGCATTAGATACATGCACATTATTATACAACCATCACCACCATCCATCTCCCAAATCTTTTCATCTTGCAAAACTGAAACTCTATTCCCAATAAACACTAACTCTCCCCTCACCTCCTATAGTCTTTTTTTTCTATTGTGGTAAAAAATATAAAATATACCCTCTTAATCATTTTAAAGTCTATTTTCAATTGTGTTAAGTATATTCACATTGCTGTGAGACAGATCTCCAGAACTTGCTCATCTTGCAAATATGAAACTCTATACCCATTAAAAGACTCACCTCCCCCCTCCTCCCAGCCCCTGGTAATTACCTTTCCATTTTTAGTTTTATGAATTTGACTAGATATCTCACAGAATATTTTATTTGTGGCCTCAGCAATTACATAAAACATCTTAAAGTTATAGCATTCTATTTTAAACTCATAACAACTTAACTTCAATTGCATATAAAAATTCCACTCCTTTACAACACCACCCCTCCACTTTTACTTTGTCACAACTTCTATTTTTATTACTGTATATGAGTTCACATAAATTTATAGTTATTTTTAAATATTTTTGTCATTTAAATTCTATGTACAATATTATAATAGTACAGGTTTCTATATTTGTCCATGCATTTACCTTTACCAGAGAATCTTATATATTTCACTGCAGTCTACTCTCCTTTGATTTCAACTCAGACTCTTTTTAATAATTCTTGTAGAGCAGGTCTAGTGGTAAAAATCCTCTCAGTTTTTGTTTATCTGAGAAAGTTTTAATTTCTCCCTAATTTTTGAAGGACAGTTTTTTTTTTGAATACAGTATTCTTGGCTGACAATTTTGTGTTTGTTTGTTTTCCTTTCAGAATTCTGAGTATATCATGCCACTCTGTTCTGACCTATAAACTGTCTGCAGAGAAATCCATTGATAATCTTATAGAAGGTCCCTTGTAGGTTACAAATTACTTTTCTGTTGCTGCTTTCAAGATTCTGTCTTTGATTTTAAACAGCTTGATTGTAATGTGTCTTAGTGTGGTTCTCTTTGGATTTATCATAGTTCACTTTAAAAAAAGATTTATTTATTGAGAGAGAGAGAGCATGAGTTGGGGGAGGAGCAGAGGGAGAGAGAATCTCAAGTAGGCTTCATGCCATCTGGAGCCTGATGTAGGGCTTGATCTCACAACCCTGAGATCATGACCTGAGCTGAAATCAAGAGTCGGACACTTAACTAACTGAACCACCCAGGTGCCTGTTCATAGCAGGATTCTTTAAGCTACTTGAATCTGTGTGTCCATTTCTTTCCTCATATTTGAGAAGTTGGGGCCATTACCTCTTCAAGTAAGCTCTCAACTCCGTTCTCTCTTCTTCTGGATTCCCTAATATGTGTATTAGTTCTCTTGATAGTGTCCCATAAGCACCTTATGTTTTCTTTGCTTTTCCTCATTCTTTTTACCCCTCTGACTCAATGATTTCAAATGACTTGTCTTCAAATTCACTGATTCTTTCTTCTGCTTTATGAAGTCTGCTATTGAGCTCCCCTCAATGAATTTTTAAGCTCCATCTTTTCTGTTTGGTTATTTTTTATAGTTTACATCTCTTTGTTGATATTCTCATTTTATCCATTTCCCTGATATTTAGTTGTCTGTGTTCTCCTTTGGCTGATTGAGCATCTTCATGACAGTTATTTTAAATTCATTGTCGGACAGCTCATAGATTTTTTTAAGGGGTCAGTTTCTGGGGTTTTATTTTTGTTTCTTGTTTGCCTTATAATCTTTTCTTGGGATTTGGGCATTTAAAGAAGCAGCCACTTCTCCCAGCAGTGCTGGTCTTTGTCTACTCATTTTGTGCAGGAGAAGACTTTCACCAATCAGCTCAGCTGCAGATTCTAGGACACCTTGAACCTTTTCTAATCTATTGCTCTCCATGGTGTCTACCCGTGGTTCTGCAGCTCTGGCATGCTCTCATCTCTGTTTTCAGTGGCTTCTAAATGAGTACCAGCTTCTTAAATGGTCCAAGTCAGGCAAGATAGAAACCAGTCACTCAGGCAACCCCTGGACAAACTAAAATGTTGGGCACATGGTCCACTCTTTTGTTTCTATCCTGATGGTCTGAGGGATTTCCTCCCAGTTGCTCAGCATTATTCTGCATGAGGGAAGGGCGAGTCAAATACTGCAAATTTCCATACCCTTTATGTTGGAACTCTTTCTTGGTTTTACAATGCCTTGAGTGCTGTAGCTTTTTATCTGGTCTCTAGAGTTGTCATAAAAGTATTGTCAGTATATTGTTAATACGGTATCTCTCTGGGGAAGGATGGCCTGTAGCCTCTTAGTTCATTATCCTGCTGTTGTCTTTCTCTCCGTCCATAGCCTTTAATGAACTCTTTTTACTCAAACCAGTTGAATTTGAGTACCTGACTCATATGATATTATTCCCTTGGCATCATAATGTTAGAACCAAGGAACTATCACTTTTTGATGAATGAGTTGGGAATTTCAGGCTGAGAACTTTTTTTGATCAGGTAACTCTTTTCATGCACTTCAGATAACACCTTTGACCACCACAAATGTTTGGAGTGGGACTGTGCTAGTTTCCTTATGATAACTGTGAAGTGTGGGTTTATAATTATGGAGCTGCTGAAGACAGCCAGAGTTTCTTTCCCTTCTCTTGTACTGAAGAGCTCTTCAGATCTGCAGAATTGCATTTAAACTCCTGCAGATTCTGCTGCTGTTGCAACTATATGTCACCAGCCAAACTTATCATCCATTATTTATTTCCTTTCTTTACATTCTGCCCCAGCCCTCCCACTCACAGGCTGCAGAGGTTTTGTCAGTAAATGCAGGGCTTAAGTGAGAGCCTGGGAGGAAGGTATTTTAACACAGGGTGGGTAGTGTGGAGAAAAAGAATGAAGATGAACATACAGCTTCATATACACTTGTTTCCCAGATAATCTTGTAATGGGAGTATAATATATCTACCTTATCAAGACCAAAGATTCAGGGCTCTGAACTTTCTCAGCAGAGCTCAGGCTAACTGGTGGGGACTAAGGCTTCTTAAGCCTAATATTAAGAGAGTAACAGATGAAAGCACGTATCACACCACATAGAGGAATTTACTTTCCTTTTTCTCTCTTTCCTCTTCCTTTATTTCTATTTTCCAGCCACTAAATTGCACTATAGTTGATACATTTGTTCCACAGCCAAGTACCTTTTTTGCTGAGAAGGTAAGGTATTACATTGTTTCAAGTTGGCTATTACTGGCAAAGTGCTAGCATTAACAGGGGTGCCTTGGCAGAAGGCAGAAGACAGGGAAGGTCTGGAGAAGAGTACAGAATCAAAATAGATAGGCCTGAATTGGGGTGAGGGAGGGGATGGAAGGGCAGGACAAAAATATTGTCGAAATGGAGGATGATCAGATAGCTAGAGTACAAGTACAAAAAAAAGCATGCCAAATGTACATTTCCAAGTTTAGTGTATTAGCTTGGAGACTTGGGGGGCATCATACTCAGGATCTATCTTAAAAAATTTTTGGAATTATAGTTGCCTGTTACTAATCCTTTCTAAGTTAAAAAAAAAAAAAAAAAAAAAGCCAGGGGCAGCCCTGGTGGCTCAGTGGTTTAGCTCCACCTTCAGTCCAGGGCCTGATCCTGGAGACCCAGAATCGAGTCCCATGTCAGGTTCCCAGCATGGAGTCTGCTTCTCCCTCTGCCTGTGTCTCTGCCTCTCTCTCTCTCTGTGTGTGTGTCTCTCATGAATAAATAAATAAAATCTTTTTTAAAAAAGCCAGAGAAAGGTAAAATATTGTCTCATTTTGTTTGTGCCTTTTTTTTTTTTTTTTTTTTTTTTTTTTTTTGTCCTAGTAAATCTGGGTTCTCGTGTTCCTCCTGAGCACTGAGAATAAAATCCAGTCTCCTGTTTCTGGATCTAAAAGAAGAGCCAATAGGATATTGTTTTGTGAAGCAGAGACCCCTGCTGGCAAAGGTGGCTTCTATTATATGGTGAGGCACCAGGCTGTCTCCCAAGCTGTGGAGTGGGAAGCCCTATCTCTGCACCTTCAGGGTTGAAAAATCTCACTACCTCAACTTGGCCCTGGGCCAGCCTATTTCTGGCTCTATCTGCTTCTTCCTTAACTACTTCCAATGCTTAAGCTAGACAAAAACCTGTTAAACCAGAAAACTCAACACAACCATTCAAAACCATACTTTTAATGGTGTAACTTATGTGAAATAAAATGTGATAAGGCTCCATGGTACAGAAACAAATCACTGACTCTTTGAACAGGTGGCAGCAGGGGGTTGGGTGGTGGGAGAGGAACCTGAGAGGTTACCCCAACCAGAGTGGAGTGATCACAGAGAGGATTCTGAGGTCAGGCTTTTGTGTTCAAATCCTGGTTACCTGTGTGCATTCAGCAGGTGCTAACTTCTCTGGGCTTCAGAATCCCCATCTCAACAGTGGAGACAACAGTGCTTTGTAAAACTGTTGTGGAGATTAAATGCCAAATCTTTGCAAGATATTTTGAGTTTTGGGGGCATAATAAATGTTCGATACATGTTAGTTATTTTTTGTGGTAATTATTGACACCATCAAGATTAAGATATTAGACAGAAAACGGGAGCCAATATAGCACTGTTGCTAAAGAATGTGGGCTCTGTGACCTTGGGAAAGCTATTTAACTTCTCTCATCCCCAGTGTCCTCTCATAGGATTATTGTGAGGTTTACATACCAAAAAGAAAAAAAAAAAAGAAAAAAAAGTCTCTCCTTAGCTCAATCTCTGACCAATTGAGTTAGATACAGAGACGTTTGTTGCCAAACTAGAAAATCACTTCAGTACTCTAAAAAGGAGTGGGGGATGTAGAAGAGGTTGGGGTTTCAAGAAGCTCAGCATGCTTTGAATTCAAAGGTCTAATATGTTTCAAAAGCCATACACGTCAACCTAACTTATGTTTCTGCAAGAGCTACCATCATTCTAGTCTAGGCTGGACCTTCCCGGGAGAACACCTAAGTTTGCAGGGATGAGTTAGGGTTCCAGGAGGCACTTATGGAACTGTTTGTGTGCCTGCAGCAGCTATACAGGACATGAGACATCACCCTTTCCTAAATACTTAAACAGTTAGTTGTCATTGTTTGTATTGTTTTCAACAAGCATTATGACTTCCATTACTACTGTCTTCCAGTTTCCTCTGAAATGTAGCCCAGGGAGATGCCTAGAAAGAAAAGGATCTGGATTTTAGCAGTTGTAATCTGCTTCATGACAAACACCAGGTTTTGATGTTCAGCAAGTATGGCCAGGAAGCCAGGACAGAAGATTAAATCAATGTAAGCCCATGATGGGACCATAAAAAATATCTACCAAATCCATTTCCTCTAGCATTTTTAACACAGCCCCAATATTCTACTATAAATTCAGTGGCTGCAAGGGTACCTAACTTTACATATGTCACTCATAGATTTTCCTTAGTTTTATCTGCCCTATACACTTCTTCACTTGTATCATTCACCAGCACTTCAAACACAACTAAAACAAAACCCAACTAGTCTACCCCCTTCCCCAAACTGCTCTTCCATATGTTTTCTATCTCCGTAAATCATCCCACCCAACTGCCAAACTAGCTTTCTTAAATTCTCCTTCTTCTCACCCTGGGCTCTTCACCAATTCCTATCAATTGCACCTCCTAAATATAGTTCATTTCTTTCTATCATTTGCTTAGCATAGGTCATCATCTTTTCAGGCTTAGATTATGATAATATATCTAAATCCAAATCTGACTTTGTCACTTGCCTCCTTAGAATCTTCCTCTAGCATCCCACAGCTCTCAACCCCTTGATGTAGTTTTTCAATAATCTTGCTCCTGATTTCCGCTCTAGCCTTATCTCTCCCAACCTTCTTATATATTCTGTGCTCCAATCATTCTGAACATTTTTCAATTTCTTGTTCTCTCTTGCCTCTTGGCATTTGTTCATGCTCTTCCTTCTGCCTTGCATTTTCTTACCTCTCTTGTTCATATGGTAAACTCCTACTTCTCTTTCCTGTCTCTGCTTAAATATCTCTTCTTCCAGGAAGCCTTCCCCCATTTCCATCATGTGTTTTATACACTCTTTTCATGCTCTTAGACCACTTCGTTTCCTCCATCATGGCTCTGACTCAATTACCACATTCTTATTATCAGGTTCACATTAGACCAAAATGTTGAGACTATCTTTATCTTATTCAGTGTTATTTCTCTGTCACTTCACACAGTGATTGGCACAGGATGTTACATTCTAAATATTTTTAATGAACTATGAATAATAACACAAAAATGTCATTTTTGTATACTGTAGCTGTCTTAAGTTTAAATCACCTATATTTGGTGAAATCAACATGTAATAGAAAATTGAAAGATCCTGAAGTTCTCTCTTGATCTGCATCTTTGGCAAGTCCATCTTTGGGACTTTTCAACCCATCACACGCTCAGGCCAGTGCATGTAGTCTAGAGAAAAGAGTGAGCCAGGTGCTTGATTTAGGAGTGTTGAAATTCTGACTATAGTAACAGTCAAAAGTTTTCATGCCTTACAGATTCAAGAACCTATAAAGTCACTGGACTTCTCATTGAAATATTTAGGAATGACATTTGACACACAAAACACACTGAACAATCAACAAATATTTACTGAACGCTTACTATGTGCTGGACTCTGTTCTGAACATCAGACAAAAATGCTTTCAGAATCTCTCATTCTTGAGGCTTACTTAATCCTCTAACAAACTAAACCTGCTTAGCCCTCATTACTAATCCTAGAGTAGCATCTGTGAGAAACACTTGGTTAAACTTGTGTGTTTGGTTGGCATGTGGATTGGATTTCTTATAACCTGGAAAAAGGAAAATTATTCCTGTATCTGGGACATTTGTGCAGCATAGCTAAACTGACAGAGGATATCTTTCCAGGAAATTTCCATTATTATTCTTTTTTTTTTTTCCTGTTCCTTCTATGAGGTCCACTGAATTGGTTTCTGATAAAGAATTCAGTGGTGCTTTCTTTTCCAAGAGACAGAATATAAGTAGAAAAAGGAAATGTGGCTGAAAAATAGAAGTTTAATAACCAAAGCAGCCCCAATATACCTGTGTAAGGTAGAATGGTAGGCAGTTGAAAAGACTTGAGATTCTTCCCCAAAGAAGACAAGGAACAAAACTGCAGTCTATCTTTTAAACAAACCTTACTATGGGAAGCAATGGAAATCTCATACTGTGCAGGTGGGAGTGTAGAGTAATAAGTTACTTTGATAACAATTTGGTATTTTCTTCCAAAGTTGAACACATGTGTACCCCATGACTCAGAAATCCCACTTGGAGGTTTATACACTACAGGACTGCGTACACATGTGCACCAGGACACAGGTTTAAGAGTAATGCATAGCAGTGTTACTCAAAATAGCCTCAAAATGAAAACAATCCAAATGTTTACCAAGAACAGAAAGTATAAATTATGTAATATTAATACAACTGAACACTATTCAGGAGTAAAAATGAACAAAATACAACTATAAGCATTTAGATCAACTTAAAACATAAAGTTAAGCAAATAAAGACTCAACATGTAAAAAGAGTTATTATATGATCTCATTTATATAACACCCCCAACTACCAAAAAAGGCAGATCTAATCAATTATGTTTAGGAATGCATTGTTAGGTGGCAAAAATAAAGACAACCAAGGAAGCCATTATCATAAATGTCAAGACTGTGGTTACCTTCAATGCAGAGAAGGAAGTTGGGATAAGAAGAAACACAAGGGTAGCCACATTCTATCCTTTCACCTAGGTGGTGGTTAAATGACATTCACTCTGTAATCATTAAGCTTTGTAACTTTTTTTATACACACATATGCAAATACACACACACACACATATATATATTCCTCCTCTCCAATAAACAAGGTTAGGAAGGCAGTCTTCCGTGGTTTGGGGCAGTCAGTAGTAGTGGTTAAGAATGTAAGCCTTCCGAACCTTGGATTATTGTGAACTTGGCTATGAAAATCATCTCTAAAGTCCTTATTTACAAGACTATTTGATCCAGACATACTACGACAGTTGGTACTATTCTGATAAGTTGGGGATGGCTGTTTTTAAACGACTTTTCCAAGGACTGATAGTTAGGAAAGAAACCCTGGTCAGGGGGTTAGACTGATATTAATCAGGAGTTTTGAGTTCCATTTTCAAATGAATCAAAACAGGTACATTCCTTTCTTCCTCTTAAACTGTGCTTCTCAATCCCGGTTATATGTTGGAATCACCTGGGGTTGCTTTAAAATGCTGATGCCCAGGATCCATCCTCAGAGATTCTAATTTAATTGGTTGGGGTTGTAGCCTGGGCATCAGGATTTTTAGCCTAATTAAATTAAAATCTCCAGGTGATTGTAGTGTGCAACTAGAGCTAATAATCAGTGCATAAAGCCTAATTTCATTTTGAGCACATAAGTCAAAGTACACGGTATTCCTCATTGATGAATGAACCATATAGAGTGAGAAATTCTGAATATTATTTCTTTTTTTAAAGATTTTGTTTATTTATTCATAGAGGCACAGAGAGAGAGAGAGAGGCAGAGGGAGAAACGGGCCCCATACAGGAAGCTGGACGTGGGCCCCATACAGGAAGCTGGACGTGGGACTCGATCCTGGGTCTCCAGGATCACACCCCAGGCTACAGGTGGCACTAAACCGCTGTGCCACCAGGGCTGCCCCCTGGATTTTATTTCCAGACTTGCTCCTAACTAGCTCTGCAAGTTCTTCCCTTTCCTGTGCCCTAATTTACTTATCTGCAGAGCAGGGAAAATGGGCCTCATGACATCTAAGGCTTTTTTCTATCCTGACTTTCCTTAGTTAATACTAATGGTTTCTTCCTATTTTAAAGTTACAAATGACCCTTGAAACCTTTGTAGGATTTTGTATGTTAGATAAATAAAATGAAATAATAGTGCCACCATTCTTCTTTGGCCACTTAATTTTCACTGAACAACTTTAGAAAAAATATATTTATCAACTAAGTAATAGGTGTCAGGCACTGAAAAAAATTAATATTTTTTCCCTCTTAGAGTCTGTTGGAGATAACACAGGAGGAAGAAAATGGTGAACAAATGGAAATATTTGTAATCACTGATAGATGCCATGCAAACAAACAAACAAGCCCAGCAGGAAGCTCATGTAGAATTAAAGGGGGGAGGGAGGCTGCCCTCAGATAGTGTGATCATGGGGATCACAATGAAATATTGACAGGATAGGAAGTGTTAATTCACTCAACATTAACAAATATCTATTGACCTCTTCCTACAGGCCAGGCACTACTCTTGGTCTTAGAAATAGAGCAGTAGGAAAAACAAAAACAGAAACAAAAAAACAAAGTCTGGGCCTCAAGGAGCTTGCATTTTGGAGGTGACAAGAAGGGAGAGAAAATTTGAAGTCTGTATGTGTATACAGGAGTAGTGAGTGGGATGGGTAGGTATTTCAGGTCAAGGAACTATCTACTGTAAAGGTCCTGCAGATGGCAGCTGGGTATTTCAGGAACCTAAAGCAGGCTAGTGTGCCTGGAGCACAGAAAGGGCAGTGAGACTTGTTTGGAGAGGCAGACTGGAGCTAGTTTGTAAGAGGTCTCCCAGGCCAGGAAATGAGTTAAGCAAATATGGTTTATGCAAAGCACCTAGACTGAATTTGAATGGAGTCTGCTGAATGTAGGTTTAAAATCACTGTTCTGGGTTAGTATCTTAGCTGATGATTGAGCCCCACATCCATTCCTTCATCAGCTATATTCTGGAATCTGAAAATGCAAGAACTACTGCAATGTCTGCATATTACCCATGGGGCTGTTATTTTACCAGTTACTTGGTGGGGTCATGGAGTGGTGCGTATGTGTGCATCCCTGGGAGGGAGGATAGGGCTGTAGCCTGTCTGGATCCTTAAAAGTCAAAGATCTGTGACCCATAAATGAAGAGGCTTCATGAAAAGATTTGGGCCAAAGAGATCTACAATAACACCAAGAATATATTGGTCATATATTCATTTCTTAATTCCACAATGGACATTTATTGAAAACTTATGACCACAGGAGTTACCCCAAAGAAGAGAGACAGACAATCTGATTATTATAATATAATGTGGAAAGTGTTGCAGAGATGGGTACATGGAAGAGAGCTACTGTTATAACTCACAGTGGTGATGGGAAGGGTCTGGGAAGAATTCCAACTCAACTAACTTGAGTTGCTTCAACTAAATTTTGAAGGGTTTTTAGGAGTTGGCTGGATAAAAAAACAGAAGGGTATTCTAGGTAAAGAGAACTCCTAGGGCAGAGGGATCAAGATGAAAGAGCTTAAAGTGCCTTGCTAGAGACAAAAGGTAGAGAGATGGGGTTGGAGAGGAAAACAGAGGCCAGGTCATAAAGGGCGTTGTAATCCATGTCAAAGAATCTGGAATTCATCCTGAGGTCATTGGAAAACCATTCCATAACTTTAAGGAAGGGAGTGACCCATGATAACTTTAAAAATGAATCATAATAATTAACAATGATTGATTCCTTATTGTGTGCCATGCAGTCTTTTGAGGCCTGCCAATGTACAATGACTCACTTAATCTTCTCTAAATTCCTTTGAGTTGAGGACTATTATTAGCATCATTTTGTAAATGAGGAAGCTGAGGCACACTTAATGCAGGAACTTCTCTCAGGGTGGCTCAACTAATAAGCGGTTGTACTAGAATCCAGAACCAGGCTGTTGGCTCCAAAGAGAAGCACATATAAGTACTATGCTATCTACTTAATTCCTTGTCACCAAAGTAGGGTTCCTGGACCAGGGGTGTTAGCATTACCTGAGAACAAATCCTGGGCCTCACTCCAGAACTACTGAATCAAAATCTGAATTTTAGTAACATTTACCAGGTGGTTTGTATGCACATTAATGATTGAGAAGCATCAGCTTAACCCACATGAGGCAACTGGGCCAGAGATGATGAATTGGAAGCCAAATACCCCATCTAAAGAGAAATACCGTTCTAGATCCTGTTGATTGGTGAATGCTGAAAAGTACTGAGCACCCCCACTCCTACTGCAAATTCATTTTTCACATTTTGATGGTGGGGAAGGGATATGGATTTTTTAGAAAAGCCATTTTGTGGGGGCATCACTGTATTGGCCGGCAAAAGATGTTTGCAAGTAGAATTTGGCTAGCAGCTGCCAGTGTAAAATCTCTGGCTCACAGTTTAGAGATTTAGGGGCAGGGAGAAGCTTCTGTCCCCTTGGGTCACTTTAAGTAATTTCTTTGTCTCTAAGCTGACAAATATTTGAGAATAATGACTAGGAGTAATAAGTCTAGGAGTAAGGAACCAAAGAAGCCCCTTCATCTGTGTTTCGCCTAAAGTTTTGAGAGCTGCCTGTTCTAGGTGGTGTTTATGTTGGTTTGGGACCAAATCCATAGTTGGTAAGAAAAAGCAATTATTTTCTTGGTGTGTCTTATGGTGACAGAGGAAGACAACTTGTCAAGAATATAGGGTTGGGGATTTTGACTGTCTGTCATTGTCTTTCCAGAGACTAGTCAAAATGCGTATGGGTTTGGGAACCCAGGTACCTTGGGAACTCAGATGAGCTTCTAAGTCAGTGGGGTGGCCATGGGTGAGGGAGGTCCTCTGTGTCTGAAGCTGGGTACCAGAGGGGGACCTGTGGTCTGCTTGCCTGCCACAGGAAGCCCAAGCGGCAGGTTCTAACCTGCTGTTCTCCCCCAGGTTAGACCCTCCCTCTGCATCCAGCTGGCGCTCCCCAGAGGTGGGTCTGAACCCTCCTGGCCCCATGTCTGTGATGCAGGCACAGTGGCTTCAACTGGGGACAGGGGGCATGGAAAAAAAAAGTACCTTTGGAATAACTGTACAATAGGTACAATAATGTACCTTTTATGATGTATGCTATAAAAAACAGGTGTTTTTTAGTGAGATTGCACTGTTCTCTGCCAAGAAACCTAAAGTAAGCAGCACAGATTTTCTTTTGCAGACTTGTAGGTAGCAACTAGAAGTTTTAAGTGATACGATATATATAAATTTTATTTTAGAAGTATCATGGGAATATGGAGAATAAGCTGGAAAGGGTAAAGACTGATGACCAATAAAGAGGCTATTTGAATGGTCCAAGAGAGGAGTGAATGATATCCATGCATTCACTCAAGTCAAATAACTGGGAGTCACCTTGGACTTTCTCATTCCCACAGCCATTCAGTCACTGAGTCCTTCAAATTATACTTTCTTGATGCCCATCACATTCATTCCTTCCTCTTACTTCCATTGCTATTTTCCCTATTCAGGTCCATGTTCTTTTTTTACTTAGACTGTAGGCAGAAGTGTCTCCAGTCACTCTACTTTACAACCTGTCTTTCATGTAACTACCAGAATGGGCTTTCTAAGACAAAAATCTGACTTTTTCATTACTCTAAGTAAAAGAATTCTCCAGGGGCACCCAGATGGCTCAATCAGTCAAGCATCCAACTCTTGATTTCTGCTTAGGTCATGATCTCAGTCAGGGTGGTGAGACTGAGCCCCACATTGCAGCAGCCTTGGCACTCAGCTGGGAGTCTGCTTCTCTCTCTTTCTCCCTCTCTCTCTCCCTCCTTCTGCCCCTCCCCCACGCATACACACCCTCTCTCTCTTTCTCTCTCAAATAAATAAATAAATAAATAAATAAATAAATAAATAAATAAATCTTTTTAAAAAGTTCTCAGGGCGTCTGGGTGGCTCAGTCGGTTAAACATCTGTCTTTGGCTCAGGTCATGATCTGGGGGGGGGGTCCTGGGATTAGCAGGTCTGAGGCTCCCTGCTGAGCCCCCTGCTTCTCTTTCTCCCTCTGCCCTTTTCCTCACTCATGCTCTCTCTGTCTCTCTCTCTCAAATAAATGAATAAATATTTTAAAAAATAAATAAAAATTAAAATTAAAACATCACAAATTAAAAATAAATTTCTCCAGTGGAATATAAGCACTTCAGGGACTGGGCTACAATTTGCTTCTTTGCTGTATCTTCTACTCATTCATCTTACTCATTACCCACTTAACCCCCAACATCCAGATATTAGAGAAATGTTTGCAAAACTTTGAATATGCCAGGATGCTTCATGTTTACATTTTTCCATTTCCTTTCCTTTTTCCTACCTTCTCCCATCTTTTCTCCCCTTTCTGCCTCATTTGGAAAAACATGTTCATCTTGCCAATCAGCTTTTGCTGAAAACTCCATCCCAATGCCTTCATTATTTCCTGGGAAGAATTTCCTAACTTCTAGTGTGTAGCAACAGCATAATAAATATTTTTAATAATTATTTATTGAATAAATGAAAACATGGGTGTGTGCTTTTTTCCTAATTCATTAGTGTAAGAGTTTGGTGGTTGTTTCCTAATCCCACATCACTGTTTAGGAGAGCTTGTTCATTCCCATGGGCTTCAATTATCACCTCTACAGAAGTAACTTCCAAAGAGGCTTAAATTCTGTGTCCCTTATTGCTTCCTAGATATTCTAGTGGGAAAAATAAGCCCCAAGCAGGTCAGTGACCAGAAGTCTATTACAATAGTCTAAGTGAGAGGCAGTGAGAATGAAAATTAGGCAACAAATTGAAGAGACATCTGAGATGTAAGTTGCATCCAGGCCAGATGGGGAGACTCTTGCTAGTGTTCTGTAATGACACAATATGTGCTGTTGTCTGCTTTTCCTGTGATGAAGGCTGACACAGGGAGTGCTTGCAGGACTGAGGAAGGACAGACATTGTCAGAGCACCCCTCCTTTTTCCTTCCCTTTTTTTCTCAAAGTCGGATTTACAGATGAGTGAGAAACCAATGGAGTTGGTTACCAAGAAGGGAAAATTCTAGTTTCTCCTCTAAGCTCTAGGTCTAATCTTTGGTCTCATGATTCCCAGGTCTATAAAATCAAGACTGCCAAGTACTTTTAGTAATTGCATGACATTAGACCAAAAAATGTCCTTTATGCCCTTTATTCACAATTTATGGCTTTGGCAGATTGGCGTGGTGGACAGCTGAATCTACCTCAATTGACTACCAGATCTGCTGTCTCCTGGATTCACCTAGAGGACTGTAGCTCCAGGACAAAAATCCAGGCAATTACAAGGCTTTGCCTGGCAGGCATCCTGGGGGAAGCTGCTCTTCCCACACCAGACTTGGTATGCCGCCAGTGCATCTGGAAGAAGTTGCAGTCAAGGACTCAAGCCATTTTTGAGCCAACCATACTCATGTGCCTATCTGCATTCCCAGTCTAGGAACCTCTATTTGGAGGCCCCTTTATGGTGAGGCTTTTGTTGATACACTGTTCAAGCACTTCCACCAAGACCTTGGCCAAGGCAGTTTTCTCTACTTGGACTCAGTACCTTTTCACACCATGCTCTTTCCCCTCTTCCTTCCTGTGGTCCCATAAATCCATAAAAAAGCAGGAGCTTTTTTGTTGTTGTTGTTCAGAATTCCTTGGCAGTGAGATGATATCCCCATTCGTGCTTCCGTTTGATATATGCCTCATGCCATTCCATGGGGAGAAATAGAACACTAGTGAGTTAGTGTCTTCCTCCTTTCCCTCTTGCCTGCACTGTTGTAGAAAGCAAATAAAAAGGTTTGCTTGTTATTTTCATTTTTGGCCTGTTATCCTAATGAACCACCTCAACACCTGGCAGCTTGGCCCACATCTGTTTAGGAGCCCTGTTGTTTAAATAGGTGTAAGAATATTCCATCCCAACTCCCTTCTGCTAGGGCTCTGGGCTCTTGAAATAAGAGCTTCTTATTATACATGCTATAGATTCTGTGTTTTTCCTTTCACTATAGCAAGATTCAAACATGTTGAGAAAAGGAGAATGGATAATCCAGATGCACATTAGATTGCATTAGAAAAAATATTGAAACTTCTGAAACAAAACTAGCATTTTTGCTTGGCCTACAAAATAATGTGACTAATTTTGGCCAGATGGAGCATGATTATGAATTAGCTACATGTAGACTGGATTTGAGACACTAAACAATGACCCACTACATTGCTTTAAATTACACAGATGAGACTCTTTGCCCATGGTAGTTTAATTATTTTCTTGGAAGGCATTACAATTCTTTATCCAGAAAGCCTAATGAATTTTATAATTACCTTTTCCTCCAAAGTCCACAAATGATGATTCCCCATTTGGATTGGTAAAGAAGAACCCTCAGTGGGAAGCATTACTGATGTGTAAAAAACTCAGGACAGCATTCCTTTGCTGACCATTCCCATTTTTTACACATATCCAAGAGTCAATTGAGGTCTGTGCACCTCTGGGCCTGGGGGAGGAGCAGAGCAAATTTCTTTTACCCCGCCAAGGCTCGTATCTTTATTACTTTCAGAGCTCCTGCCTTGGATTAGTCCAGCACTTTTGTCTGGATTGTTAGGAGCTATTGCTTAGTAGGCATCCAATTCGCCCTCCACATTGACATCTGAGTTCCCATTATCAAATACAAGCCTCTATTGACTAGCCAATGCCTTTAGGATCAAATCAAAACTCCTAAGCAAAAAACAAACAAAAAACACCTAAGCAAATAAGATCTGGAACACCAGTCTCATTTTCCAGCATCATCACATTGTATGCTCAAGGCATCATATCCCTGCTCTCTTTGAACAAAATCCCTTCTACTTCTGTGTCTTTGTACCAATTATTCCCCTGGCTAGAGCAAAGTGCCCATTCTCATTCCTCTTCTAGGAGCCATCATACTCACCTTTTGATTCCAGTTTGAATTTTAGTTGTTATGTTCAATACATTAAAGATGGAAGAGCAAAATGGGAGAGAGTAAGGGTACCTAAAGCTTGGACTGCACCACCCATCGCTGTGAATTTGAGTGACTTGTTTATCTTCCCCAAGCTTCTGTTCTCTCAAAAGTAAGTTGGCAACTTTTTCCTCCCAGCTTCACTGAAGTAAAATAGACAAAAAACTATATATATTTATATTGTAAAATGTAATGGTTTGATATATGTATAGATAATGAGGTATTTACACAATCAAGTTAACACATCCATTACCTCAGTTACCTCTGTGTGTGTGTGTATAGTGAAGACATGTAAGATCTACTCTCTTAGCAAATTGCAAGTATATAATACAAATTATTAGTTATAAACCATCATGCTGTACGTTAGATCCCCAGAACTTATTCATCTTACAACTGAAAGTTTATACCCTTTGACCAACATCTCCCTATTTCCCTCAGCTCCTGGAGACCATTCTACCCTCTGGTTCTGTGAGTTAGAGATTTAATAGTCACTACGTATGAGACTGTTGGGAGAGCTAATTGCAACAACCTTTTAAAACTGCCAAAAAAAAAAAAAAACTGCTTAACACTGTGCCTGACATATAGTAAGTACTTCATATGTAAACGCTATTATGTCTATTTGCCGACATTTTCTCCAATTCAGTTGTATTTTGACTTGTTATGCTTTAGCTTAACTAGCTTTTATGCTTAGAATTGTATTAGTTTGCATGAATTGAATGACCAAGGTAATAGTCATTATCACTTCTAGTTTATTTAGGCCTTAACATTTACCACAGCTGTATCTTATGAAGTATGGTTGAAGAACTTGTATGGAACTACCATGTGATAGTGATATTGTAAATTTAATTCTATCAAGAACTATTAAGCCAGGATCAAGTTTTTGTATATTGGGGATTCTTAGAGTCCAGTCAGGTATATTTAGTACTTTGCATTAATAACAAGCAACATTTACATAATCAAATAACTTAAAGACTCTACCTTTGTAAATTCTTTCTATTTATGTTCGCTATGCTTATATAAAGAAAAGTATTTTTACTGAATTTATACACACGAGTGTTATTTTGAATACCATTTTGGACTTATTCATTCTAATTTCAAATTTGACTTATTTCAATTACACAGCAAGGTCGAATTTATTTCCATTCTATATCAAATGCCCCAGATTTAATAGTGATTTCTTTAAAAAAAAAAGATTTTATTTATTTATTTGATAGAGCCAGAGAGCACAAGCAGGGAGAGCAGCAGAAGGAGAGGGAGAAGCAGACTTGCTGCTGAGTGGGAGCCCTTTGAGGGGCTCGATCCCAGGACTCTGGAATCATGACCTGAGCCAAAGGCAGATGCTTAACCGACTGAGCCACCCAGGTGCCCCTTATTGTGATTTCTAAACTAGCTTTTGAGATCTGATCAACTTTTATATATAAATAACAATTTTCTGCCAAGAGGGGTAATATAATTTGCAGTAAAAATTATTTTTGAATGACTAGCTTCATTTTTGAGTGTATACATGTGTACAACTATGTTTCACTCATCTAAAATTACAAATTTAAATGTGTTAAGAATAGAAACTCTCCCCCATTATTCCACAGCTCCACAGGAGCTTTACAGTTACTGACTTTTCTTCTACAAACCTATAATAACTTGTAGTACCTCACTTTTCACTTTGTATCACAATATTGGTTCACAAGGCCATTCTGTGCCCATCCACAACTGACAACTGAATGAATAAATAAAAATGAATAGATGAGTGAATACTTAAAAGCCAAATTGTTTCTTCGAGTGATCTATCCATGAATCAGACAGATGTTCTCAGGTTAGGCTATGGCATATTAAAATACAAAGTCCTGTTTGACTGTTGTACCTGATCCCCTGCCCGATATCCTTCACCCAGCTGAATATGACAAATTTTGGGAAACTATGGAAGGGCACAAAGCCAAAGTTGGCCTAAGATCCCCAACTTAAACAGTAGTACCTGCTCTGGCACAACGACCCCAGCCACCAAGGGCTCAGTGAAGATCCTGTCTTGATCAATACCTACCCTAATTTCAGACCCGCTTCTGAGACCTCATTCTTAGGAGTTCAGGTTGGAATCTGGTCCCTCTTCTCCTGGTATGTTTTCAAAACTGACAGAGATAGAAAAGAAAAACTTACTCAGGGAAGAAAATTGGATCAAATATTTAACACCGCACATTAAGCCTGGTAATAATGACTAGATGTATCACTGTCCAAATAAATTTTATATTAATCATTAAGAAATAGCAAAATAAAATAAAATACAAAGCAAAATAAAATAAAAAATAAAAAATACAATAAAATAGCAAAATAAAATACAAATGTGAGCACATGTATAATATGGTTTCACATTTTACATGGATATACTGTATATCCACATGGTATATGCATTGGTACTCTTCAAGTCCATGTAATTTGGGAATGACTCATATCAGGAACTGGTGACAAGAACAGGCACTGTATTACAAAGTCTGGCATTTCAAACATTTTTGCTGTTTTGATTTTTAAAAAATTCAAAAATATTTTATTTATGTATTTGAGAGAGAGAGAATGAGAGGGAGTGTGAGAGGCACTCTCCCTGCTGAGCAGGAAGCCCAATGTGGCAACTCAATTCCAAGACCCTGGGACAATGACCTGAAGCCAAGGCATCTGCCTGAGCCACCCAGGTGCCCCATATTTTCTATTTTTCAAGTCAATTTTTAATCTTTTTAAAATCTGGATCTGTGAAATGACATTGAATCTTACGTTTGAGCACGGGAAAGTAAAGAATTAGCTCACATTATATGCCAGGTTCACATAAATCCATACTCACAAGGACAGAGCTCTGTTAAGGAACGGGTCATTTTATCTGGCAGGAGATAGAAAATGAACCCAGAAATTTTCTTTCTACCAATAAGTGTTTGGTAATGGTAACATAAATATATTCCATATGTGGTGCTAAGAAAATAAAATTACTTTTTTTTTGTCCATGTATTTTAGATTTAGAAATAAAATGCAAACCGCAGGAAAACTCGGCAGGAGATAGTTACTGGAGAATACAAAGAGCATAATTATTAGGAAGGCAAGCCTGGTATCAAAGTTACCAGGCAGCCAATCCCAAGAGAAAGTAACATGAAAGTGGATTGGGAGGGTCATCCAATCATCTAATCCGACCTTGCTGTGTAATTAAAATTGCCTGGGCAATTAGGTGTTTGGGGAGAAGTGGAAATGAACCTCTTATTTCATGGGGACTTAAGAAAATTTCCTAACAAGTCAGCAGAGAGCAAATGAAGAGAAGGGGACTATTTGCCAATATAGGTACTATTAACCATAGCCTGCCTTCTCCCAACTCACCTGCTGTCCTCCAACTAAAGTCACATTAGTCCTAAATTGTCAACATCTGCAGAACAATAAACTTAAAAATACTTTCTCCTTCATCCTGATATTGCTTACAAAGGGGTAGGCCTTTCCAGAGGGGGTGTGTGTGCATGTGCATGTGCATGGGCATGCATATACATTTGCTTTCCTAGATATGGAGCTTAGGGTGTGAGTGGGGGAGGAAGAAAATAGCATGCAAAGTTTTCATGTGGAACCACTTCCAAGGGCTCAAAGACATAACATCCTGTGCAGTTCCAGAATCCATGAGAAGCTCAGTGTTGTAGGGGTTCAGTGTGTGGGGTTCTGGTTTGGGGTTGGGACATAAAGCTGAAAAGAAAGCTGGGTACCACTTATGCCCTGTGGGCAAAAAATAAGGAGTCAGTAGAAATTTCAGAACAAGAAAACATTTCTTTTAAGATTTTATTTATTTATTAATGAGAGATACAGAGAGAGAGAGGCAGAGACAGAGAGAGGCAGAGGGAGAAGCAAGCAGGTTTCATGCAGGGAGCCTGACATGGGACTCAATCCCAGGTCTCCAGGATAACATCCTGGGCTGAAAGCAGCACTAAATCGCTGAGCCACCCGGGCTTCCCAGAAGGCACCTTTAAAAGCAAAGCTCCTCTAGCAGCAATGTTGAGGCAAGACAGAATGGATGTTGGGATTAGAAGAGCAGCAGTGGCAATGCCAAGGAGGAGCCTCATAGGAGCTTGAGGAGAATGGACAGGACTTGATGCTACACTGGATGCAGGCAGTAAGGAAGAGGGATGGCAAGTCTTCTTAGCTAAGAGCAAGAAAACAGGCAAGAGAGAAAGTCTTGCAATCCAGGGCATAGAACAGCCAGTTGGAGCTGTCTAGTTGGCCATTGTAAATATGTTTCTGGAACTCAGAAGAGAGGTCTGGATGAGGCTACTTTGTAAACCATGATAACACAGATGGAAACTGAAGACCCAGGATGAATTAGATCATCTAAAGAGGAGAGTAAAAACCAGAAAGATAGAAAAGAAGAGGCATGGAACTAAGGATTAGAGAATCTGTGGGTAAAACAAAGGAAGAGAAGCTGCTGTAAGAGATAGAAAAGGAATGGTCTGAGCGGCTGCTGCTTCTAGCACAATAGAGAACAGGAAACACAATTTTGAGAAGCTGGGGTGTCTCATGCTTCCAGATTCTGTATTCAACACTTAATGGATACATACTCTTCTTAAGTACAGATGATCATATAAGACATAAAATAAATCTAAACAGGGCAGCCCGGGTGGCCCAGGGGTTTAGCACTGCCTTCAGCCCAGGGTGTGATCCTGGAGACCTGGGATCGAGTCCCATGTCAGGCTCCCTGCATGAAACCTGCTTGCTTCTCCCTCTGCCTGTGTCTCTGCCTCTCTTTCTCTCTGTGTCTCTCATGAATAAATAAATAAAATCTAGAAAAAATAAATCTAAACAAATATTAAAGAATAGGCATTATGTAGAATACGTTTTCTGAGAACAATGTAATTAAGTTAGAAGTTAATCACAAGAAGATAGGTTTAAAATTCTACATGTTTGGAAGTTAAAAACACACTTATAAGTAATTTTTCAAAGAAGAAACCGAATTAGAACTTAATGAACACTTAGAGCAAATGATAATGAAAACACTGTACATCAAATCTTGAGGTTTACAATGGAAATGTTCCTCCAAGGAAAATTTATAGCCTTGCATGCTTATTTTAAAAATGGACAGAGGCTGAAAATTAATGAGCTAAATATTTATCTCAATAAATTAGGAGAAGATTTACAGAATAAAATCAAAGAAAATAGAAGGAAAAATAAAAATACAAGCAGAAATAAGTGAAATACAAAAAGATACCATAGAGTGAGTTGATAAAACAAAGTTTTTCTTTAAAAAATTACAAATTAAAAAAATAAAAAATACAAATCAGACAAACCTTTGGTAACATTAATCATGAAAAAAGAGAAGAAAAAATTATGGCTAGAAATGAGGATATATGGACAGAAATAGACTAGATTAAAAAAACTATATGAGAATACTATGAACAATTTCGTTACTAATAAGATCTAGGAATTACTATTTTCTTCTTCCCTGTTATCTTATTTAGGAAGCCATCTAATCCTCCATTTGAAGAGCCCTAAGAATAAAGCAAGGTCTGCCAGCAGATTTCCAAGCTATTGCCACAACCACCCCCCTCCCAAAATTTGCTGGGGTTGCCACTTGAGATTTAGCAATTTGACTTTCAGCATCACTGTTGGGGCCCTACTTACCGTATCAGTAGTCAGTCAAGGATCTTCCTTGGGATACTTCCTTTGCTTCACGCTGGAATTAGCCAAGCATCCAGGGGCATACACAACCCAAAGGGTGTGAGGATTCTTAACTGTCTTTGAATGCCATACGGGAATCTGATCAATCTAGTCCACCTTTGCTATTGCTTTTTGATGCATCATGGAGTCTTACGAGGTTTAGTGCTACACAATCTCATGAATACATGGTTACTGTCCTGCAATGAGAATAAAAATCCAATGAGAGGTTCTTGGAAGGATTCTGTGTCCCTCTGTGTTAAGCTTATCTATGTTTGGGATTCTAGGATTGAATTCTTAGTAATTAGATTTTTTGAACTGCTGCCTTCAGAGGTACTAACCCAGGTCAGCTTTTGGTATTTGCCATGAAGGGTGGTGTAGATTTCCTCACAATCCTTAAACTATAAAATATTTGGTACCATATCTCTCCCTGGACCATCAAGGCCATTCTTAGGGGTTCCCGGGTAACTTTTCAAAGATACCCCCTAAGTAATTCTGAGGTAATTTTCTGCCCTGGTCTACATTATAAAGTAGCTGGCTTTTTCCTCATTAAATAAGAGAGAGAGAGAGAGAAAATTCACATATTTAATACTTGCTAAAACACTTTCCTGGTAGGAAACCACACAAAACATAGTCATGTGTTTATCTTTTTAGTCTATGGATTTCCAGAACATTAGCATACAAAAAGAAGCAGTTGGTCTACATTGTTCTAAGATCAAGAGAGATTTTAAGGAGTTTTCTTGTCATTTCTCATAAATCCATTTCCATTTCATAATCATGCCCAGGAGCTTGTGAGGCACAATGTCAGGAGTAAGGAAGGAAGCTCCGATGCCCAGTTCCAAGAGATAAACCAAATCATATCATCCCACCCTCTCTCTGCCCAAAGGCTGTCCTTTTACATAAATAGAACAGCCCCAACATTGTTACAGAGATACGTGTGTAGAACAATATTACAGCCCAGATCTTCTTCCAACCCCTTTGTTTTAAGCTTCTAAGAGATCCTGAAGAACCAGGAAAAAAACTAGAAGATAGAGATGCTGCTAAATATCCTACATGGCAAAGGACAGCTCTCCATATTGCCAGTAAAGAATTGGCTGGCCCAAAATGTCAACAGTACAAAAGCTGAGAAACCCTAGTGTACAGAATATCTTGCAGAGACTTCATGTACAACATTGTTATGGACATGCTCAAAAATGAATCGTTATTCCTTTTTTTCACCTACTCACTTTTGTCACTTGTCATTCCTAATCTGATTAATGGTATCTAGTCTTATGAATGCATATCTTGAAAATAATTTTTATTTTCTCTCTCTCCCTCATCTTGCTTATGTTAGTTCCCTTCCCATTTTATCTCCTAAATATCTGCAATCCTTCCTCCTCCCTCCGCTACCAATCCTTTGTGTGAGTGTAGGCATCCTTTAGTTTGCAACTGTCTCCTAAATGGACTCCCTGCTCTGAGTCTTATAAATGCCTCCAACTCATATTCCTTGAGTATTCTAAAATGGAAGCCTAACTGCATTTCTCTCACTGTCTACAAGATAAAGGCTGAGCTCTAAGGTCTGGCTTACCATGATTACCATGTGTTTTATTATCTGCAGATCCATGTTCTAGTGCTTTTTCCCA
The DNA here is from genome assembly GCF_011100685.1 of Canis lupus familiaris. Taxonomy (NCBI): domain Eukaryota; kingdom Metazoa; phylum Chordata; class Mammalia; order Carnivora; family Canidae; genus Canis; species Canis lupus. The sequence continues at coordinate 44,607,742 of NC_049229.1, read as the reverse complement.
ATCTCCTTCCTTTCTAGTAAAACCCAAGAAAACAAAACCAACAAAACAAAAACCTTCACACTTCTGTTTATTGGACATGATGTTCCCCCTTTTTTTGGAATGCCCTCTCCACTAGCACCCCCCCTCCCGCCCCTCCTGAAAGTTTCCTCCTGGAAAAATGTGTCTTTTTAAAACTCTGCTCTGTGCATGTGCATACTTCTATTGGGACACATACCACCTCAGGTATAACATCCTAGTTCAAAAGTTGAAATGTGACAAAGCAACATGGTCTATTTTTATTCCACTCAGATTTTAAAATTTTGAATTTCCATGATATAAGGTGAAACAGTCACAGTAAATTCATGGTCCTCTCCCTTTGCTCCTCAGTTGTGGTTAAATTCTGGGGGAGCCCTCATAGTATCTAAGTTTTGGAGGTGTAGGCACTCACGCCTCATCCCTGTACATAGAGCTCCTTCAGATTTGGAGGTTCTTTTCTTAAGTCAGTGTCTTGCTTGTTGATAACCTCATCATTTTGCTTTGAGAATTTTTCTGAGGCTTTCTACGGCTTCCTTATACCACACAACTATTCCCTTCACAGGGCTGCTTCCTACCCCAAATTACCTGGACATTAAATCCTTAATCAGAGACCTAGAGGTATTCCTTTTCTTATAATCTTGTTAAAAATCTTCCTTCAAAAATATTTCCTGTCTTGTGAATTTTTTGTCTTAGAGGCATCAAATACTTTCTTTCATGGGTTTAGACTTTTAATAGGTTTAGTCCCTTAAAAGCTAATGACTCTCAAATTGTTTCTGCTTAGTTCTGTAGCATCCCATATTTGAGGCAGGACGAAAAACAGAACAGAGTAGCTCCTAAATCTAACAGCCCTTTGGATACACCCGGGGGAACTTTTAAAATTGAAGATGCGGGCAGCCCGGGTGGCTCAGCGGTTTAGCGCCGCCTTCAGCCCAGGGATTGATCCTGGAGACCCGGGATCGAGTCCCACGTCGGGTTCCCTGCATGGAGCCTGCTTCTCCCTCTGCCTGTATCTCTGCCTCTCTCTCTCTCTTTCTCAAGAATAAATAAATAAAATCTTTATTTAAAAAAATAAAATTGAAGATGCTCCCCTGCAACTCTGCATCATCAGAATGTTTTTTAAAAATCACAAAATCTCTCATTGGTGGGAGTGGGGCAGGACTCCGCTCAATTCCTTTTTCCTTAAAGTCTCCAATTATTTATTTTATTATTATTTTTTTTTACCTACAATGCTTACTCCCTGCAGGTTCCCCAACCTCCACAACCCGGCTCCTCTCCCTCCTCCTCGCCCCGCCCCTCACCTCTGCGCTTCCAGTTCACCTTCCAGCCCCGCCCCGCCCCGCCCCGCCCCGCCCCAACCCCGCCTCCCCTCCCGGCTCCGCCCCTCCCATTCCCAGCCCCGCCCCCTTTCCTAGCCCCGCCCCTCCTCCCCGGGCCCGCCCCTCCCGCTCCCAGCCCCGCCCCCGGCCGGCCCCGCCCCTCTCCCAGCCCCGCCCCCTCTCCCAGCCCCGCCCCCTTCTCCTTCTCAGGCCTCTCTCCAGGCGGCGCAGTCTCCGCCCCTCCTTACGTTCCCGCCAGTCCCTGCGGTCCGCAGCGCGACGCTTCCGTCGTCCGTGTTACGTTCACGGGGCGCCGGAAGGAGGAGCCGTGAGCGCTTTTGGAATTATGGCGGCGGTGGATATCCGAGGTAACCTGCGCGGTTACCCGTTGTTTCCTGATTGGCTGGGGGCCTGGGCTGGGGGTTTATAGCTCTCGGGGGCAGGATCCAGGTTCCTTTGTGGTGACTCCCAAGCGCGCATGAGTGGTTTCTGCAGACGACCCAAGGCTCCAATCTGGCGAAAACTCGTTTTCCCCGGCTCCTCAGGGGTCTCTTACAAGCTTCAAAACCGAGGAGTTGGAAGAAGCTCTGGGTCCCGAGCCGCCAGGCCTGCAGTACTGTGGCAGACACATATCTCTACGACGATACGGGGTGGTTCTGCCTGGGTGGAGGGACGGCCTTTGGGCCGAGAGTGGGGCGTGATGACGTGATTGGTTCATCTCCGGGGACTGGGCGTGGGGGCCGCCTTACTCCTGACCCTGCGCCCCCCGCGTCCTTGGGCAGGAATCCCTAAGATTTTCTTCTGTAAGTTTTATTTTTGAGTCTGTAATACCTTCCATCGAACACCCACTATTGAGGGCAGGGATCGGTCCTTTTTCGCAGCTGAATTGGAAAGGTGCCCAGTTATTTGTTTAATCAGTAAAAAAAAAAGAAAAGAAAAGGAAAAAAAAATACAGAGTGGGCAGCCCGGGTGGCTCAGCGGTTTGGCGCCGCCTTCAGCCCAGGGTGTTATCCTGGAGACCGAGGATCGAGTCCCGCATTGGGCTCCCTGCATGGGGCCTGCTTCTCCCTCTGCCTCTGTCTCTGCCTCTCTGTGTGTGTCATGAATAAATAATACAATCGTAAAAAAAAAAAAAAAAATACAGAGAGGCACAACCCGTAAATTGCTACTCGATTTCCGTATCCGGCCATACGTGCACACGCATCTTTTTCAGTGCATTCGTAAAAACAACAACAAACCAGCCTAGGAATTGTGCTCTGTGATTCCAAAGAGTGAACGAAAGGGTATTTAAAATATAGCTTGAAGCGTGAGAACTTAGTTTCAAACAGTCCAGGTTCCTCCAGGTTGGGAGGAGGTATCGTGGAAGTGACCTGTTAACGAGAGTGAGAAAAATTTATGAGACTGAGAGAGCGCCTGTGAATATCTTTATTTTTTTACTGTTGTGGTGGCTCCCACAAAGCTTATTAAACTTGTATCAAGACTCTTAACCTGTACTTGTTTCTATTTTAATTCTTATTATTTCTAAAAAGTCGGAACACGTTTGTATTTCTGGGTTATAATATGATGAGTATTAATAAAAGCATAAAAATTGAGAACTAGAGAAAGAAGCCATTATTTTTGTCTTTCAAAGTAGAGAAAGGCTTCGTAGATGTATTGACATTTGAAATGAGTTCAACCTAGCATGACTAAATTTTCTGCTAAACTTACACCTTTTTGAGAGTGAAAGGGTTCTCTACTTTTTTAAAAAAAGGCATAAACTGTACTAGTGGGATTTAGTACTGTCAGTGATATGAAACATTGCAGTCAGTAGCCAATAAAAGCTCTTTAATTAAAGCTCTCTAGTTCCATTTACCATGTCTTTTTTTTCTTTTTGCATTTTGAAAAATTGAGTTAATTCTATTCTGAAGTATGAAATTGTATGGATGTAATTAAGGGCATTCTACTTCTCATTTGCTTTATAACTTTTACACCATTATCTCCTCTATATAAGCTTCCTAACTGATTTCTGTCCCTAATTGGGAGGTCTCAAACTGGTGGCTCTGACTGTGTTTCCTTTGGGATACATGTTTGAAAATTTTTGAACATATGAAAACTCAGGATTTTCTTTTTTCTTTTTTCTTTTTTTTTTTTTTGAGATCTTTCTAGGTTTCAAGTCCTCTCACTTCACCTAATCAAGCTATTCTCTAACCATATACATCTGTATTTCTCTACCTTTGTATGTGCATTCTCTCTGCTTGGAATGACTTTGCCCCCTTTTGGTACATGATGAGCTTCTATTTATTTTTTAGTATGTAGTGCCAAAACCTGCCTCCTCCTTACCCTGTGAAAAATCATTCCTATTCCTTCAGGTAAGGTGTTCTCCCTCAATTATGCTCTGATAACACATTTATTCATGCCTTTGTTATAACACTTGTCGTGTCATCTTGTCATTGCTTTCTTGCACACTTAGGTCTTCTGTGAGAATATGTAGGTTAAGATCTATGTCATTTTTATATTCATAGTGCCTCCTGCATTAGATGCATAAATAATGTTGGATTGGCTTTCTTTTTTCTCATCCTTTATCATTTTGTTTCTTTCCTATAGATAATCTGCTGGGAATCTCTTGGGTTGACAGTTCCTGGATCCCCATTTTGAACAGTGGAAGTGTCCTGGATTACTTTTCAGAAAGAAGTAATCCTTTTTATGACAGGACGTGTAATAATGAGGTGGTCAAAATGCAGAGGCTGACATTAGAACACTTAAAGTAAGTTATTGTAAGAAGGTAGCAAGCATCTTTGCCAATTAGAGGTTTTGAAATGAATGGTTCTTTCAAGCTATGGATAGTGAAGTACAGAGCAGAAGTTTTGGAAGAAATGGAGTTTTGGGGAGGTTTGTACAAATTTGACATTCAACGAAGTTAATCACAGGCACTGATAACCTGGGAAGGCTTTTCTGATAATTTCATATATTACTGTCCAGTTAAAATATACCTATGAGGTTTAGATGCGGATCCAGTTAGTGATCTTAGCAATGCAACTGGTCTCTACCAGATGACCATACTTACTGTCTCTCTCTTTTTTTTCCCCAAAGAGTTTAGTCATTCATTAGAGAGTGCACACAAGCAGGGGGAGCGGCAGGCAGAGGGAGAGGGAGAAGCATGCTCCCTGTGGAGTAGGTATCTGGTGTGAGGCTCAATCCCAGGACACTGAGATCACTACCTGAACCGAAGGCAGACCCTCAACCCACTAAACCACCCAGGCACTCCCTTATTGTCTCTTACATCAAATTTAATGTCTTAAACCATAGTCTGACTTATAGTAGATTTTTCTTTGTATGACAAAGTTTTAGCTTGACGATTGCAAAGTAAGAGTCTTCAGACTTCAGATGCTAAATAATAAAGAATTTATTGCTATCACAAAAGTTTCTGAAGCAATTGTACAATAGTTTTTCATTTGTCACCTAATATCAGGGAGGGGTTCTTGATAAATTTCTGAGGTATTTTAAATAGCTTTTCTTAGGAGGCAAATATTTATGATTATTAGGACAACTGGCTTTTAAATAATACATCAGGTCAAAAAATTTGTCGGAGGCAAGGGTAAGGTTTTTGATGTTTTATAGTTGAGTATGTATAGTTGAAATACATGGTCAAAGCATGTATAGTCTTCATGTACTATGTATTTTTAGATTTTACATATATTTATATGTCTCAGGAAACATTGCAGTATTTTGGTTGTCTTTTTTGAAAGGTACACTCTTCAACGTACTTTCATGAGTGAATACTCAGATTTAAGTTTATTGTGAATTTTTGTAGAGAAATTTTGTTGTTTAAAAATCAAATCTTACTTTATCTATATTCCACCTACCTGGGAAAATAGCCAGTTTTATTGGACAGCTAGTTCTTAATATCAAACATAGTTTTAATCTGGTTTACAGTGTTGCGTACTTTTATATAATAATCTGAATGTTCTACACAATTGTTTGTAGGGCATTCATAGATCTCTGGATGTCTGTTCTGTTTTCAGTCAAATGGTTGGAGTGGAATACATCCTTTTACACGCTCAGGAGCCCATTCTTTTTATCATTCGGAAACAACAACGGCAGTCCCCTACCCAAGGTAAAAATGTGTAAACTTGAGGCATAATTTTCTTCTTAAAATACCATGATTTATTTAACCTTCTGAGCTACATGTTCTTACTTTTTTGGATTGGGTTCTGTTTTGGGGATCCCTAAGACCACATACACGTTCAGTGCTTTGCTAAGAGGACTCCGCAGATTCAGCATATGGGTCTGTTAGTTATACCTGAGATTTGTTATGATAGCACAGTAAAGATCCACTGATGAATCAGTAAGGGAAAAAGCTACATCAAGTGGGACTGTAGGAATCCATGTGTAAGCTTCCTTTGCTTTCCTTTTTGCAAGGGGACACACCAAGTGCATTCTTCTTCCAGCAGCCCCCACACACATATTAGGTGTGTAACCTATCTGTTTAGGGAAATCCTTTTGATCCTCGGAGTCCAGAATTTTTATGAGAGCTAATCTTTTTTTTTTTTTTATAACAAGTTAAGGAATTTATTATCTTGTATAACAAAAAGTCCAAAGGAAAAGCAGTTCCAGGATTGGTTAATTCAGAATCACAATTAAGGTGCTTTCTATCTGTGCACCCTGCTATCCTCAGTATGATGGCTTTCATCTTTATGCTTGTTCTCTCTCAGTTATCATCAGATGGAAGAGGAGATGACAAATGTACTATATGAGCACTGACCCCAACCCACTGAGAAGATATGGTCTAATGAGAATTGGTGTGCCTAATCCAATTGTCTACCCCTCTGCTCTTGGGAAATAGTAATTAGGGAATAAAGATAAGGAACCTTCAACCAGCCCTTCTACACATGGGGAGAGAAGCTGAAAGTCCTCTGCCTACCAAAATTCCAGACTCTCAGAAGGAAATGAAGTTTCTACTACAATATCGTTTGTACAAATTGTTGAGGCACACTAGTAGAGCAGGCATAAATTTACCACTTAGGAAATGTTTCAGAAGCCAAGTTCCACTAGTTCTGTGCTTGTACACTAGAGTCTAGGGACAACTCTCCAAGCACTAACAAAGTAACTCACTACATTGAAGCCATCTCTTCTGTGAGAATATCTGTTGGGAACCTCGAACATCCCAAGTAACTTCTTATCTCAGTCTACTATGTCTAATTCTATTAAAAAATGCATGGTAGATGCAGTTGTACCAAATTCATAGAGGATCCATTGAAAATCCTCATTGACATATTCAGCCAAAATTCTTACCTGACTTATGTTATCAAACATAAACTTGGTTTAGAAATCACACTGAAGAGTATAGAATTCAGATTTGACTTTGAATCAAAGAGCTAGTTACTATTCCAGAAATGACCAACTGCATTTCCTCATTAGATAACCTCATTAAGACATTTAAGAAAAACCTTCAGCCTGGTACTGATTCCAGGGAATGACTTGATAGAGAAGCTGTGCTTCCATAGTTAAGAATCCACATTTAATTTCAAACACAAAGGATCTAGAATCCTTGCCCAGAGGGAAAAAATAACCTTAGAACAAAGGCAAGGCCAGGAACAAGATTTCCATGATGAGAGGGTTCAGGTCATGGGAAGTGATACAAGGTGGTACCAGCTTTACTAGCAGCTGGTTTATTCCTTAGGACCCAGGAACGGGGCACAGAGGCAGGTTTAGTGCATCTGATATCTTCATCCTAGGTGCTAAATCTCTCACTCTGAGGTCTTATTCCCCAAGCTGTAACTGACTAATAACAACATTGGATGATCTGGGAACTTGTTAGAAATGCACTATCCCTACTGAGTAAGAATCTGACTTTAACAAGATACTCGGGTGATTCAGATATACATTAAAATTTGAGAAGCATTGCTCTAGTTGGCAAACTGTTTCTGTGATGGTCCAGAGAATAAATATTTTAGGCTTTGTGGGCTTCAGAGTGTCTGTAATAGCTATTCAACTAGTGTCATAACAGTCTTAGATAATATAAATGAATGATTATGGCTGTTTTCCAATATAAATTTATTTACAAAAATAGGAATTGCCAAACCTCGCCTTAATATGGGAAAATACCAAATTTTAGTTGTTCTTTTTATGAAAATATTTTTATTTGTGGCATAGCTATATTCATGAATATTTTTATTTTCACTGCTTCAGTTATCCCACTGGCTGATTACTATATCATTGCTGGAGTGATCTATCAAGCACCAGACTTGGGGTCAGTTATAAACTCTAGGGTGGTAAGTGTCTTCACATTCTTGAAACACTAAAGAAAACTTATAATCGAGCTACTTTGTTTCCAAGAATTCAACAGAAGCTTCTCTCCCTTGTATATGTTGGCATGAAGTGTTGATTATTAAAATGTCTTGAACACTATGGGCCAAGTCCATGTTGAAAGTACGTATTATAGCCCCAGCTGTGTAGTGATTCAAGTTCTGGGGGGAAAAAGAAAAACAAAATTGGAAAATTGCTGCCCTCGCATATGTAGTATTTCGTGGGTATTTACTTTGGAGATTTTAGTTGATCTAATGAGAAATTCAGAATTTGTGTTCTTTTTAAAAGCTTACTGCAGTACATGGCATTCAATCAGCTTTTGATGAAGCTATGTCATACTGTCGATATCATCCTTCCAAAGGGTATTGGTGGCACTTCAAAGATCATGAAGAGCAAGGTGGGTAGAACACCTAGACCTTCTAAGAACCCTTTTTGGTAATTCTGAGACTGAAGCTGTTTTCTTTAGGAAAACAGCTATTGATTTCTAGGTGTGTTTTATTTATTTATATATTTTATTTGATTTTATTTCTTTAAAGACTTTATTTATTTCTTCATGAGAAACACACGGGGAAAGACAGAGGCAGAGGCAGAGGGAGAAGCAGGCTCCTTGTGGGGAGCCTGATATGGAACTTGATCCCAGGACCCTGGGATCACAATCTGAGCCAAAGGCAGACGCTCAACCACTGAGCTACCCAGTGCCCCTCTAGGTGTGTTTTAGATAAGAAAACTTCATAGGATGGTGACACTGTCATAGCTACAGTTCCTGTAACTAGATGTGGTAACACTAGTTTTCCCATAGGAACAGAAATTTTAATGTGTAGGTAACTGGTAATCTTTGGTAAGTTGATTCAAGGTTTTAAAATATTTGGAACATAGGATATTAGTGATTAATGTATCCTGCTTACCTAACTGTTGAGTCTTTTAAAATCTGGAACCTCAATCTCCCTAGTATTTCAAAGTAGGGGAGATGCTTTTATAGCCTTATCTCCAGATGACCAGTTTATTTTCTGATCTTTCCATGTTATTACCTGTTGTGATGCCAGGACCTCTAGTTTCCATAGCTGCTAGTCTGCTATTGGTTCTGCACCATATTTTACAATAAAAGTATTCTGTACTCTGGAAATGTGTCTGTGGCAGTATACCCATATTCTGAATTTCCTTCTTTGAGAAATAACAACTCAGAATAAATTACTGAGGGAAAAATAGCCTTTAAATGGAATTCAGACCTGTGAGATGAATGATCTTCCAAATATATTTATTCTTAATAGTAGGTACAGGGGTAACATCATTTGACATAGGATTTAGGTAATTATGGAAAACTTTAGCCTTGAAAATTTTAATGTCTATCTATGCTTACATATTAAAACTGAAGTATCCTTAAAAAACTTAATCAGTTTTTTAAATGTTAAAATGTTAACTTCATTTAAGAGCGAAGAGTTAAGAACACTTGTTTCTGTATGTTGTGTTTAATTTATTTGGAGGGATAATCTTTGGAATAGCAGCCATTAAAAATAATGACATTTGAGTATATTCATGGCAGATAAAGATTTGTAAAATGTAAGACACCAAACTAGGCAGTGTTTTGATTTGGACTTCATATTTTAATAGATAAAGTCAAACCTAAAGCCAAAAGGAAAGAAGAACCAAGCTCTATTTTTCAGAGACAACGTGTGGATGCTTTACTCCTAGACCTTAGACAGAAATTTCCACCCAAATTTGTGCAGGTAATGAAAATGCATGTGGTTAACTTTGATTTGACACTTTTTCCTGGAATATTTATTTTTAGTTGAGAACTGTTTCAGATGTGGCCTAAAAATAGTTATTTTCTTCATTAGTTAAAAATGGTCTCTGGGGGAGAGAAAAGGGTCTCTGAATCAAAGGAAAGGTTTTCAAAGACTTAATGGAAGAAGTGGGCAAAGGAAATGGAATTAACAGTTTTATGCTCTTTAAGGTTATTTTCTCGTTAAATCTTCATAAAGACTGCATTCTCATTCCAAAGTTGCTAAAAGTGTCACAGATGGTAACTAAACTAGAATATGAAAAAAACAAAACAAAACTAGAATATGAAACTCATGCTGTTTTTATTCTGTATGCTGCCTTTCAGCCTGATGTAGTAGATATCTAAGTCCTTAAATGATAGACTAGTTAAAATTTTTTTAACAAGTGGTGCTTAGCTGGCTCTGTCAGTAGAGCATGGGACTCTTGTTCTCAGTGTTGTGAGTTTGAGCCTCACACTGGGTGTAGAGATTATAAGTAAACTTAAAAAACAAAAACTTCTGTAACAAAAAGAACAGAACATTTGAGGTGAAGGGTTTGGCATAATAAATGGAGGAGTAAAAAACAGACTTCCATTTTTTGGTGATTAAGTTATATGAATTCTAGTATGTTATTTAGCGTAATAGTAATAGCAAAGCCACCTGCCATTCTACTCAATGAGCTTCTGAAGTGAAGTAAGTATGAGATGGAATATGTGTACGTTATTCTCCTAGTTAGTCTCAGTTCATATATACAGGGCTGTACGCACAAGATCATGTATACTATTATTCTTGTGGGGGGAGGGGACTAAGATTTTCAGGTTGGTTTTAGATTAAATGAGATTTTTCACACTTTGGGATGACTTTAGAACAGGCCTCACCTTCTCCTTTTCCTGACTCCACTGTGTGAGTTATGTGCTGTTGGAGTGGTGATGTGGTGAAGGGAATGGAGGTCAGAATGGAATGTGTGACAGGGAAGTCAATTTAGAGAATTCTCATGAATTGCATTTGAAGATAAAATAGTGTCTGTTGAATAAGTAAATAAATTATAGTGTGTGTAGGGATATGAGTAACCATGATAGTGTGGGAGGTTAGTTGTGGTTGACCATTCAGCGAGTACGTAGTTTATATGAGGGAGGCTGAGGGAAGAACATCTTGACCTATACAGTACAGTATCCATTCAGCACATGTGACTATAGAACATTTGAAACACAGCCAGTCTAAGTTGAGCTGTGATAATAGTGTAAAATGCATACTGGGTTCAAAGACTTGGGGGGCAGGGTGCAGAGTAAAAAAATGTAACTACCATCTTGCATTTGTGGCTCACATATTTCTTTTGGATAGTGCTCATCTAGAAAATGGGAACAGCACACAAAACCAGAAATATGAAAGAGTATTAATGGAGATATTAGTATTCATATTAATTAGTCGACATACTAATAATAATAATGGGTAGATTTTTCAGAAACCAGAAATCCTTAGTTTGTTGTTCTTTTTCTAGTTCCTTGATCTGTAAATTTAAGATTACTTATTTGAGAATTTTCTTTCTCTTTAATGTGGGCATTTATTACTATAAATTTTACTCTTAGTACTGCTTTTGTTGCATCCCGTAAGTTTCGGTATATTTTGTTTTCATTTTTATTTCTTTCCAGATAATTTCTGATTTCCTTTTTGATTTCTTCTTTGACCCATTGGTCGTTTAGGAGTGTGTTGTTTAATTTTCACATATAAGTTAGCAAAAGGAAGGAAATGAAAAAGATAAGTTGAAAAACAAATGAAATAGACTAGAAAAACTCTAGAAAAAAATGAAACTGTTGGTGTTTTGTAAAGATAAAATTGACACTTTTTTTTTTTTAGATTTTATTTATTTATTAATGAGAGACAGCGGCAGAGACACAGGCAGAGGGAGAAGCATGCAAGGAGCTCGACATGGGACTCGATCCCGGGTCTCCAGGATCATGCCCTGGGCTGAAAGTGGCGCTAAACCACTGAGCCACCGGGGCTGCCTAAAATTGACACATTTTTAACTAGATTAACAAAGAGAGGAAACTCAAATCAAATTAGAAATGAAAGAGGAGATGGAAACAAAAGAATCACAAGAGACATATCTAATTATGTGTCAAAAAAATGGAAAACCTTAAGAAATTCCTAGAAATGTACAACTTAACCCAGACTGAATCATGAAGAAACAAAATCTGAACAGACCAAAAATGAGTAGGGAGATTAAATTAGTAATCACAATCCTCTCCATGAAGAAAGGTCTAGGACCAGATGACTTCGTAGGTAAATTCTACCAACATTTAAAAACATGAGAATTAACACCAATCCTTCTCAAACTCTTTTTCAAAAATTGAAGAGGAAGGGAACATTGCCAGATTCATTGTGTGAGGGCATTAATCTGATACCAAAGACAAAGACACTACAAGAAAAGAAAGCTACTATATTTAGTATCTATGATGAATACAGATCCAAAAATCCTTGATGAAATACTAGCAAACCAAATTTACCAGCACATTAAGAGAATCATGCACCATGATCAAGTGGGATTTATCCCTGAAATGCAAGGATAGTGCAACATAACTGAAATCAATCTTGATGGTATACTGCGTTATCAGAACAAAGGTTAAAAATCACACGATCATCTCCATAGATGCAGAATGAGCATGTGACAAAATTCAACACTCTTATGATAAAAACATTCAACATACTCAATAAGAAAGGAATGTGCCTCAACATAATAAAGGCCATATGTGTGATAAACCCACAGCTAACATACTCAGTGATGAAAAACAGTTTTTCCTCTAAAATCAGAAAGAGGACAACAGTATCCACTTTGCACAGTTCTAGTCAATATAGTACTGGAAGTTCTACTAGAGAAATTAGGCAAGAAAAAGAAATACAAGGCATTCAAATAGGAAAAAAAGTAAAAGTGTCTCTTTACATGACCCCTGATATGATTTTTTACATACCAAACCTTAAAGATTCCACTAAAAAGCTTTTAGAACTAATCAGCAAATTCAGTAAAGTTGCAAGATGCAGAGTCACTCAAAAATGGGTTGCCTTTCTGTATACTGACAACAAATTATCTGAGAAAGTTACCTGAGAAAGATATTAAAGTTGGTAAATTCCATTTACAGTATCATCAAAAAATACTTAGTAATACAGTTTTTGTGGTAAATTCCATTTACAGTATCATCAAAAAATACTTAGTAATAAAGTTTTTGTTTTCATCTTTATTGAGATATAACTAGTATATAGCATTATGTACATTTAAGATACAGTGTGTTGATTTGATACACATATATTGCAAAATGTCAGCTGACCCCATAGTATTAGGTAGCCTCCATCACATCACGTCACATAATTACCATTTCTTTTTTGTGTCAAGATCATTTATGATTCACTCTTTTAGCAACTTTTGAGTATATAATATGTTATTAACTATAACCACCATGCTGTAATTGGATCCCCAGAACTTATTTATGTTATCAGTGGAAGTTTGCACCTTTTGACCAACATTTTCCCATTTCTCCTGCCAACCTCCACTCAAGCCACTGATAGCCATCACTTTACTCTCTTTATGAATGTGGCCTTTTTAGATTCCACATATAAGTGATACATAGAGTATTTCATGTTCTCTTTCTGGTATATTTCACATAGCCCTCAAGTTTCATCTTTATTGCAAATGGCAGCATTTCCTGCTTTCTAATAGCTGAATAATATTCAATTTCATACCACATTTTCTTTATCCATTCATCTTTTAATAGATGGTAGGTTGTTTCTTTATCTTATTGTTGTGAATAATGCTGCAGTAAACATGGGAATGCAGTTATCTCCAATATCTTGTTTTCATTTCCTTTGGATACTTGTAAGTGGACTTGCTGGATCATGTATTTCTATTTTTAATTTTTGTGGGAACCTCTGTACTGTTTGCCATACTGGCTATACCAGTTTACATTGCTACCAGCAGTGTGTCAGGGTTCCCTCTTGACATCCTCACCAATACTTATAATCTCTTGTCTTTTTGATGATAGTCATTCTAATACTTGTGAAGGGATATCTCATTGTGGTTTTGATTTGCATTTCCCTGATGATTAGAATCTTGAGCACCTTTTAATGTACTTGTTTAATGTAATGTAGGTCTTCTTTGGAAAAACATTTATTCATTTCCTCTGCTCATTTTTTAATTGGGTTGTTTGGGGTTTTTGTTTTGTTGTTCTGCATTGAGTTGTAGGAGTTCTTTATATATTTTGGATATTAACTCCTTATCAGATATTTGTAAATATTTTCTTCCATTCTGTAGGTTGCCTTTTCATTTTGTTGATGGTTTTCTTTGCTGTGCAGAAGCTTTTTAGTTCGATGTAGTCCCACTTGTTTATTTTTGATTTTGATAGGTTTGCTTTTGGTATCAAACCCAAAAAATTATCTCCAAGACTGATGTCAAGGAACTAATAGCCTGTTTTCTTCTAGGGTTTTATGGTTTCAGGTCCCATGTTCATGTTTTTAATCCATTTTGAGTTAATCTTTATGTATGGTGTAAGATAGTGGTCTAGTTTTATTCTTTTGCACATGGTTGCCAGTCTTCCCAACACCATTAATTGAAGAGACCATCTTTTCCCCATTTTCTCCATTGTATATTCTTGGCCCTTTGTTGTAAATTAATTGACCGTATATGTGTGGTTGATCTTTGAACTGTTATGTTCCACTGATGTATGTGTCTGTTTTTATGCCAAAATCATACTGCTTTGATTACCACAGCTTTGTAGTATAGCTTGAAATTTGAGATACAAGCATTTTTACATTTATTGCAGCAGTATTCACAATAGCCAAGATGTGGAAACAACCCAGATGTCCCACCACAGATAAATGAATAAAGAAACTGTGGTGTATACACATAGTGGAATATTATTCAGCCTTTAAAAAGAAGGAAATTGTACCATTTGTAACATCATGGAAGGACCTGGAAGATGCTGTTAATTGAAATAAGTCAGTTGCAGAATGATGAGTATCATATGATTCCACTTATATGAGGTATATAAAATAGTCAAACTTTAGTAGTCAAACAGATGCAGAAAATGTGGTGGTTGCCAGAGGATGGAGGAAGGGGGGGACATAGGGAATTGTTAAATGGATATAACGTTTCAGTTATACAAGATGAGTAAGAAGTTCTAGCGATCTGCTGTACAACATAGTGCCTATAGATGGCGTTAAACACTTAAAAACTCTGTAAGAAAGTGGATTTTTTGTGACATGTTCTTAGCGCACAATAAAACCTAAAATCATAGGAATATAAAGAATCTTTTGGAAGTAATGGATGTGTTTATTACCTTGATTGTGATGATGATATCACAGGTATATGTGTATGTACTCATCAAATTGTACACATTAAATAAGTGCTGTTTCTATATATCAGTTATACCTCAATATACCTGAGTGGAGGGTGAGGTAGAAACAAGAAAATACTCTGAAATTTTACTCTATGTGATTGTGGTAGGGAAGAGTAATGAAAAAATACAAGACATGAAAGATGGTTAGGGTTAGATTGAAGATTTTGTATGCTAAACAAAAGAATTTGTGGTTAATTCTGTAGCCTAGTACTTAAATATTTGCTATTTTAAATCCATAACCACTTGGACAAATATAACAGGTTTCTAGCTGCATTAAGTAATTTGAAGTATTTGAACTATCATCACTACAGACAAACCAAAGCAGTAGCAATTTTTGTATATTCATTTTAAAATACATGCTCTCTAAGGGTGCCTGAGTGACTTAAGTGCTCTAGGAGTGCCTGAGTCAATTAAGCATCTGACTCTTGGTTTTGGCTCAGATCCTAATCTCGTGGTCATGAGGTGATGGAGCCTTGTCTTAGGCTTTGCACTCAGTGCAGAGTCTGTTTACATTCTCTGTCCCTCTCCTCCTGCTCTTGCTCTCACACTCTTTCTCTCAAATGAATAAAACCTTTAAAAACCTTTAAAAAAAAATAGATACACCCAGTGCTCATTACATCAAGTGCTCTCCTTAATGACCATCACCCAATTATCCCATCACCCTTCACTTCCCCTCCAGCACACCTCAGCACTTCCCCTCCAGCACACCTCAGTTTGTTTTCTGTAGTTAAGAGTCTGTTATGATTTGTTTCCCTGTTTTCATCTTATTTTTCCTTCCTTTCTCCTATATCCATCTGTTTTATTTCTTAAATTCCACATGTGAATGAAATCATCTGGTATTTGTCTTTCTGTAGCTGACTTATTTTGCTTAGCATAATATGCTCTAGTTCCATCCATATCATTGTAAATGGCAAGATTTCATTCTTTTTGATGGTTGAATAATGTTCCATAGTATGTGTGTGTGTATACATATATATGTACTCTGTATACACACACATATACATACTCTGTATACACACACACTACATTTTCTTAATCTATTAATCATCAGTCAGTGGACATCTGGGCTCTTTCTGTATTTTGGCTGTTGTGGACATTGCTTCTATAAACATTGGGGTGCATGTGTCCCTTTGAATCACTATTTTTATATCCTTTGGATAAATACTTAGCAGTGAAATTACTGGGTGGTAGGGTAGCTCTATTTTTAACTTTTCTAAAATAAGTTTTATTTGTCTGTTGGCTATTTGCATGTCTTTTTTTTTTTTAAGATTTTATTTATTTATTCATGAGAGATACAGAGAGAGAGGCAGATACACAGGCAGAGGTAGAAGCAGGACTTGATCCCAGGACTCCAGGATCATGCCATGAGCCAAAAGCAGATGCTCAACCACTGAGTCACCCAGGTGTCCCTGTGTGTCTTCTTTAGAGAAATGTCTGTTCGTGTCTTCTGCCCATTTCTTGACTGGATTTTTTTGGGGGTATTGAGATTGATAAGTTCTTTATAGATTTTGGATGCTAGCCTTTGATCTGATTAGACATTTGCAAATATCTTCTCCCATTCAGGAGGTTGTTTTAGTTTGGTTGACTATTTCCTTTGCTGTGCAAAAGCTTTATATCTTGATAAAGTTCTAATAGTTCATTTTTACTTTTGTTTCTTTTGCCTTTGGAGACCTGTGTAGCAAGAAGTTGCTGTGGCCTAGGTCAGAGAGGTTGCTGCCTGTGTTCTCCTCTATGATTTTTTTTTTTTTTTAAGAAAGAAGCTCTTTTTTCTTTTTTTTTTAAGATTTTTCTTTTTTTAAAAAATTTATTTATTCATGATAGACAGAGAGAGGCAGAGACACAGGCAGAGGGAGAAGCAGGCTCCATGCTGGGAGCCCGATGCGGGACTCGATCCCAGGACTCCAGGATCGCGCCCTGGGCCAAAGGCAGGTGCTAAACCGCTGAGCCACCCAGGGATCCCCGTCTCCTCTAGGATTTTGATGGATTCCTGTCTCATATTAGGTCTTCCATCCATTTTGAATTTATTTTTGTGTATCTTGTGAGAAAGTGGTCCAATTTCATTCTTCTGCATGTGGCTGTCCAACTTTCCCACCATTTGTTAAAGAAACTGTCCTTTATCCATTAGATATTCTTTCCTGCTTTGCCACAGATTAGTTGACCATAGAATTGAGGGTCCATTTTTGGGTTCTCTATTTTGTTCCACTGATCTATGTTTCTGTTTCTGTGCCAGTACTACCATTCTGTCTTGATGATGCAACTTTGTAATACAACTTGCAGTTCGGAATTGTGATGCCTCCAATTTTGTTTTTTTTTTCTGACACTGCTTTGGCTATTTGGGGTCTTTTCTGTTTCCACACAAATTTTAGGATTGTTTGTTCCAGCTCTATGAAAAATGTTGATGGTATTTGGTAGGAATTGCACTGAATGTGTAGATTGCTCTGGGTGGCATAGAAATTTTAGATCCTTTACCTCTTTTGTTAGGTTTATTCCCAGGTATCTTACAGTTTTTGGTGCAGTTGTAAATGGTATCGATTCCTTGATTTCTCTTTCTTCTGCCTCATTGTTAGTGTATAGAAATGCAGCTGACTTCTGTGCATTGATTTCATGTCCTGCGACTTTGCTGAATTGCTTGAGGAGTTCTAGCAATTTTGGAGTGGAGTCTTTTGGGTTTTCTACATAGAGAGTATCATGTCTGCAAAGGGTGAAAGTTTGACGACTTTGCCGATTTGGATCAAGCTTAGATTTAGACTTGGTTTTGATTGATAACTAAAATTTAGAATATAGGAAAAGAAACAGGTTGTGCTTTAAATATTAACTGTTAAGGGTTCTATTTTCATCAGTCAGTCTCCATAGCATTTAGTAGCTTATTGCTGTGCCTGGGTTCTTAGGTATTTCCAGCCAAATGGCCTCTTTTTTTTCTGACCTTAAATCCCATATGCTTTCATATCCTGATGAGCTAGGCTGGACCGTGTAGAAAACTCAAAGACTCTCTTGAATCTTAAACAAAGCAAAACATTTTTTGCTTTATAGAAATTTAAAATAATATATGAAAGAATAATTAAGAACGAAACCCCCATATGCCTGTTACCTGGCTCCAACAATTGTCAAACGTGGCCAGTCTTGTTTTGTGTCTTCTTTCTCTACTTCCAATTATTTTGAAGCAGGTTGTAGACTGCATATCATTTTAGTGAGGTTTTTATGTTTTATCTTTCATTTATCTTTCAAGATTTATTTATTTATTTTAGAGAGCGAAAAAGAGCATGCATTCATGTACATGGACGTGGGGTAGAGGGTTGAGGGAGAGGGTGAGAATCTCAAGGAGACTCCCCACTGAATGTGGAGGCTGACACAGGGCTTGATCTCACAACCCATGAGATCACTACCTGAGCCAAAGCCAGGAGTTAGATGCTCAGCCCACCGATTCACCCAGGTGCCCCCATTTTTCTTTTAAAGTTTTAGCCGGAGTCCTACGTCAACTGTCATTTTCTAGAGCCCCCACCTTCTTTTAACCGTCCAAGGGCCAAAGCCAACTCCCAAAGAGAATGTCTAACTCTATATAACAGAACTAGGAGAAAGATAGCTCTCTCTAGAATTGTTAATCCCTTTGCTCCTACCCAAAACATTTCTCAGATCTAGAGAAGAAAATAGATTCTTGGTTTACTTGAAGTCTCCTACAAACTCTATTTACCCATTGTATCTCCCAGAACTATTTGTAGCTCAGGACTTCTTCTTACTTATCTATTGTATTTGACAGTTGAGCTTCTGGGTTACCCCTATGAGGAGTGCTTAAAAGAATATTAGAAAAGTCTTGCCTGCTTCCTTGGAATTCCTTTTTCCATATTTTAATTCTCATTACTACTGAAAGTTACACTGATACTGATGTGATGGGAGTTCAGGTCCTTTTACAGTGAATGTCTTTTCAGTGCTATTTTCAGAAACTGCTAGAATACCGTAGTGTTTAGCTAGGTTTATCACAAGGTTACTAATTAAATTTTGTCAGAAAGGTGCCCCCATTCTGCTTTTCTATCTGAAATCATATCCTATTAGTTTGTCTGACAGTATTCACTAGAAAAGATGAGAGAGTGTATTAGGTACATAACGACATTATTCAAATGTTCAGATAAAGTCCAGTGTCCAGTATAGTTCACATGATTCAGTAGCAGATAATAAAACTCCCTCTCAATTTCTCACTTCCTCAGTGTTATGCCAGGTATTTCTCTCCTGTTATAAAGTAAGAAAAATTCTTTGTTCCTTCAGATTACTTTAGACATGCTTAAATCCTAATATGTTCATAGGATATGTGATAAGGTAGGTGTGTTGGAGGTTACCATGAGCACCTTCATGTTTGGAGATTTGCTTAAAGGACTCACTGGATTTATTACAGTGACATAGTAAGGATATACAGCCAGATTTAAGGAAAAAGACAAGTAGAGTCTGGAGGAGCCATGTGCAGGCTTATATCCTCAGTTTCCCATTAGGGATTACACAAAGTGCATTCTTCTTTTAACAGTGAAAATGAGGCAATATGTGTGTGGTATTTTTGCCCAAGGAAATCCAGGAGAGACTTGGTGCTCATGTTTTTTTTGGTAGAGGGAAGAGGGTTCATCACGTAGGTACTCTATCTAGCTCATACCAAAATTCACATTCCTGGAAGGGAGGTAAATATTCAGCATTAACAGTGTTGTACAGTCTAAACACAGTGAGCCACCACTATCAGGGAATGATGGGAACCTTCTGAAATCCAAGTTCCTAGTCATTAGCAAGAGCCAGCCTTGCAAGCTGGCCTAAGGATAGCAGCCTTGCGCTTTCTATGTTAGTCTTTTCTATATAGTGGATAATATGGAGCTGAATTTTGTTCTTATTAAGTGTAATGTTCCCAATAAGAGACAGCTAACTCTGGGAAATGAACAAGGGGTAGTGGAAGGGGAGGCGGGTGGGGGCGATGGGGTGACGGGGTGACAGGCACTGAGAGGAGCACTTGACAGGATGAGCACTGGATGTTATGCTATATGTTGGCAAATCGATCTTCCATAAAATATATATATATATTTAAAAAAAAAGTGTAATCCCAGAACTTGCAGTTGGAATGGGCTGGTACACAGTTGATAGCATGAATCTGGAACATATGATATCAGGAGATTTTGTAGTCTTTAGTCCTAGGAATTGATGAGAAAGCTTAGGGAGGGCATGTAAATTCAGAAAGAAATTCAGAAAATACCTGGAAACATTAACCTTAAAAATAAAACATTTTTCTTTTGGGATGTTGGAGAAGTCTATAAAGCTACTGTGTGTGTGTATTTATGTATGTGTGTATGGGTAAAGGAATAATAAGTTTGAAGGAGTTAGATGGGAGGGAACTTGGGGTGTTGACATTCTTATTTAAAAAAACGGGATATAGAGTCATTGGCTGCAAGTGAAGAGTAAGTTGTGATCCTTGAGGATGGAGGAGGAGGACAGTGTTTTAAAGCATTTAAGTTAGTTAATAGGAAAAAGGAGATGACAGTAATCGGATAAAAGAACTGCTCTACAGAATGGGAGGATCTGATCTTTTTCCTGACTCATGATCCCCTCATCATTTCTTTCCTATACTTTGATTTTTAATAGTACTTTCATCAGAAGCCTTATGTTCATAGAAAAATACTTTTTTTTTTCCTCTTTGCTTCCCATACCTGCCAACTTTAAAAGTTGGAGTGTTCTTCTGTATTTCATTCTGCTTTCTTCAAGTTCATTATCTCCTAAACAAATAAGCCTCTGGAATTTTGAAAGACTCCATTATTCTCTCCCATTGGATTTTACTTACTTTTTGTAAAGCATTACAGCCTGGGTGCAGAGGCACAGGGCTATGTAGATAGATGTCCAAGGGAGGATTGTTTATGTTTGACTCTTTTTGTTCTAGTTATAGTTTTGTGTCTTTTCTGGAACAAAGAAATAAGTAGAAAATGATAAATTGACTCTTTATGGTATGGGAATAGTAGTTTCTCTTTATGGAGTCATTTTTAATATACTTTAAATGAATGTATAATTTTAATAAGAATTATGAAGTCAAGAAGAAGAAAACTTTGCTAATCTGCCCTATTTTTTCCTCTCCCCTCCTTTTTTTAAAATTATAGCAAAAGTCTGGAGAAAAGCCTGTCCCAGGTATGGTTCCCGATATTCTTATTAAACTTGAAATAAAACCAGTCTGTTTAACTCAGTAACAACTGTAGCATGTAAGATGAGCTGTGGTCCTTTTGTCCTTCTAGACCTTCATGGTAATTCATTAGTCCTAATTTTTGAGATCTGCTGAACTACCAAAAGATGGTGCTTCTGTGATAGTGGTATTAGTATTTAGAAGATTAATTCAAGTGGAAGAGTAAGTATTGAGCAGGTGTGGAGAGGCCGAGATGATTTGAGTTTGTTTTTAGTTCAAATCTCAGTATGAAAAAAGGTGTTCTATTTCATCATTGAAAACAGGTATTGAAATATCTGTTCAGCCTGGGAAAGACTATATATCTTGTTTATGCATATTGTCTTATTTAAATGTCATGTGTTTCTGTCTACAATCACAAATTTTCCTGGGTTATCAGGTTTTTAGGTTTGTAAATAGGTTCTTATATATTTGCCTGATGGAACAGCTAAATTTAGAACTTGAGATAGGCAGTTCTAAATGAACTTGAGCCTGAACCGTTCACATTGTTGTCTAAATTGATCTCATCCCTTCACTTTCCTCTCCCTTCCAAAAATACCTGCTTTTGATGTCTAGTGGATCAGACAAAAAAAGAGGCAGAACCTATACCAGAAACGGTAAAATCTGAGGAGAAGGAGACCACAAAGAACGTCCAACAGATAGTGAGCACCAAAGGCCCCCCTGAAAAACGAATGAGACTTCAGTGAGCAACGGATAGGAGAGAAGCTTGCAAGACTCCTCTTGCCCATTATTGATACCTCATTACTGTGACAGGCTCTTGAACTTTAAAATTCTTTACCACAATCCTTCCATTTGTATGAATGTGTTTGTTCTTTAAGAAAGGATGTAAGGATCCTCATGCTTTTGATATAAATATTTTTTATGTATGTTTTGTAACCTTTCCCCTACTGGACTTGAGCAGCCTCCTTACTTAAATGTATACTGCTATATACATCTAAAAACAAAATAAAGATCTTTGTATAAATCACTTTATCATGACTTCTTCCCCTTATTTCTCTTGCCGAAATGTTTCTGGATGCACTTTGTAAACACAAAGGATTAACGTGAAAGGAGTAACTAAGCTCATTTTTTCTTTTATTAGTTGTGTACTTCTCAGTATTAAAATAATAAAGTTACTGACAATTTGAAAGATAAAAGGGAAAAACGTCCCCCTACTAATACTATAACAGTGTTGTGAAATTTCTTTGTGCACATTTTTAAAACTGTAGTTTGTAATTATTCTGTTCATGCAATTTTACTTTTATCGTATAACTATGTCTTTTGTAAGTACTTCTCCATGTTTACTTAGTTTTCATAGACTTTTTAGTGACTGAATAGTTTCCATGAGTGACTGTTTTCTTTAAGCTCTCCCTGTATCCTACTTAGGACTATAGTGATCACATTTGTGTATAATGACTTTTCAGTATTTTTTTTTTAAACATTTCTTTTAATTTATTTATTCATAGAGGCACACAGAGAGAGAGAGAGGCAGAGACACAGGCAGAGGGAGATGCAGGCACCATGCAGAGAGCCTGATGTGGGACTCGATCCAGGGTCTCCAGGATCACGCCCTAGGCTACAGGCAGCGCTAAACCGCTGCACCACCAGGGCTGCCCGACTTTTCAGTATTTTGTGTTTTTCCTTTAGGATAGAGTCCCACTAGTAGAATCATTGGAATTTGAAATCTCTTCTGTCTCTCTCCCTTTTTTTTTTTAACTCTTCAGTTCATATTGTCAACTGGTTTTTCTCAAAAGATTTGGAACCGGTTGTCATTCAAACAGCAAAGTATGCAAATGCCAACTTCTCTAGAATCTGGCTACTACTGAATATTGTCATTTTTGTTTTTAGTGTCAATTAAGTAGCAAAAAAATATTTTAAGTGATTGAATAATTTCTCATCTTTGATTTTGCTTTTATGAACTATCTGATTTTTTGGTTTTTTTTTTGTTTTTTTTTGTTTTTTTTTTTTTTATTGGTGTTCAATTTACTAACATACAGAATAACCCCCAGTGCCCGTCACCCATTGATTTTTTTGTATGGTAAGATTTTTAGCTTCTTATTTTGACATAATTTCAAGCTATAGAAAATTTGCGGAATAGTATAAAAAAATCCTACATATATATCTTTTGCCCACATTCCCCATATATTAACATTTTTCTATTCGTGTTTTTTCTTTCTTTCCTCTCTTACTGTTGATTGCTTTATCACTGCCTTTCTATTTATTGCTCTCTCTATATATTCCTCTCTCTATATATATATATATAGTTCACCCATATATATATATATAGATATATACACATACATATATATAGATTACACATATCATAAGGCCCATATTCCCTAAGTGCTGTAGTGTGCATATCCTAAAATCAAGGACAGACTCTTACATAACCACAGTACAATTATCAAAATTAAGCTGGCATGATATTACTACCTAATCTGTAGATTATTTAGATCTTGCCAGTAGTGCCAAGAAATTACAGCAAAATAATAAATTCACAGCAAAAGAATATCTTGAATTATGCATTGGATTTAGTTGTCTTATGTATTTAGTCTCCTTTGATATGGACCAGTTCTTTAATCTTCCTTGTTTTTCATGACTTGATATTTAAAGGGTTTAGGCCAGTTATTTTGTTCACTGTCTTTCAATTTGGGTTTCTTTGATATATTTTCATGATTAAATTCATTTCACTCACTTTTGTCAGGAATACCATGAAAAGGTACTTATGGAGGCACAGGCTGTCAATTTGCCCCATTTTGGGCACTGTTAACTTTGATCTCTTGGATAAGGTAGTGTTTGTTAAGTTACTCCATTGTAAAGTTACTATTTTTCCTTTTGTAATTCATAGGTATCATGTGAGGGAAATAGTGTAAGGCTCATAAATTCCCTATTATTCCTCAACCTTTTACCCAGTAAAAGCATCCATTGGTCATTTTTCCCTGAGTCATTTATTACTGTAATGGTTGCCAAATGTCCATTTTCTAATTCCATCATTTCTTCTATATTGTTTTGTTTTTTTAGTTTGTTTTTTGCTATAAAGAATAGCTTTCCTTTCTTCCCAGCTTATTTACATGATTGTGGGCTTGTGGACTCTTTGATTCTTAACATATTCAACAAGTTATATTTCTTTACTATGATTATTTGCATTGATGCTCACGTTGTCTCAGATTGGACCAGTAGGTGCCCTTTCAGGCTGATTCCTCTGTCCTTTTGAAATGACCCTGTCATTTATTGAGCGTTTTCTTTATCTTTTGGCACAGTAAGATATTTCAGGCTTACCCCAACCCTGTAGTCAGCCATTTCTCTAAAGATGTCTCAGACCTTTTGGTGGAAAATGCATTTGGAAACCCAAGATCTGTGTGCTCTGTGTGCTCATTTGCTACTGGCATGTCGTTCATACTAGGTCTTCTCAGTTGACAATAAGGAAATAGATATAGACATACATATGTGAGTGAATATGCAGTACATCCACATACATCAGTATCTGTCTATTGTCTGTATATAAAAAGCCATTAATTCACATTGATACCATCAATTGCAGTCCATGACCACTGAGTTCATTGTTCTCTTCCATATTTATAATTCTCTTCCACATTGATAACAATTCTGGTTTCTTTTCTTTGTAATGTTCTTAATTTGCTTAATCCTAGAATAACAAAGTTTTAGAATTGCTAACCTATACTACTGCAAAAAAGAAACCTAATGTAAGAGCTCGGTATTTGCTTAGCGTTCTTTTTGTCTTTAGCTCAAAGATTATATATATAGTTCAGACATTGTGTTTAAAAATTATTTGGGTTAATTTTTCCCCCTCTTCATTGTGGTTACATTAGTCACTCATTAAATGGTTCATTTCATTTGGTTCTGTTTTGAATTCCATTTTAGTTTTCCCCTTCATCTTACTGATTCTTTCTGCTTTGTTGTTGTTCTAGTATTGTTTTGAGGTGTCTGAGATAATAATGTGGCTCTAAATGTCGGAGCTGTCCAAAAGAGATTCTCAGTACCACACCCCTTCTTTCTCACCCCCCATTCATTTCTTCTGTCTTTTCCACCTCATTCCTACTGCCCTAGAATAACCAGTTAGCCTCTAGTTTACCTTTACCAGATTTCTTTTCTACAAAGGAATAGATATTTTCTCATTTCCCCTCTTCTACAAAAGGCAACATGTTTTATAAAATTTTGCACTTTGCGTATTTTCCATGTATTTAAAAGTGAATGAACTTGTAACATAAAGATATTCTTTGTCATATTTGCTTCAGGTATTTTGCCAGCAAAGCTCCTTTTCTTTCAACTACATTATGAAATATCACTTACAGAAAAGTAGTCCAAATAATAGAGTACAGCTTATTATACCTGTGTGAATCATCATGCGAGTAAAAAAATTTGAACTTTGCCAGTACCCCAGAATCTCCATTATGTCCTCTCTTAATCACAACACTTGTCCTTCTGATCAGAGTTCACCCTTATTCTAGTTTTATGGTTAATCACTTATTTTCTTTAAATTTTTACCATGTAACCGTCTCTAAATAAGTGTATATTTTTGATTGCCTATTTTTTATTTTTGATGTAAATAGATTCAGTGTTTCGTGTATGTCTTCTTTTGTTTAATGTTTGTGAGGTTCATCAAAGTTGTTTCATGTTATTTTCATTTCTGTGTAGTAGTCCTTTACATAAATATATTACAGCTTTTAAAGTGTATTTTGATGGTAGTAGACATTTGGATTGTTACATTTTTGGGCTATTATGAAAAATTGCCTTTATGAATTTCTTGTACTTTTGTATATCATCGGCTGAATTGTGTGTCTGTCCCCCAGTACCTCAGAATGTGACCTTATTTGGAAATAGGGTCATTGCATATATAATTAGTCAAGATGAGGTCATGCTAATCGTAATTAGGCTCAGCCCCTAATCCAATATGACTGATGTCCTTACAAAAAAAAACAAGAAGGCCATGTGAAGAGACAAAGGGAGAACGACACCATGTGAAGATGAAGGACTGGAGTGATTCATTCATCTACACGTCTAGGAATGCCAGAGCTTGCCAGCAATTCACCAGAATCTAGGAAGAAGCAAGGAAAAATTACTCTATAGGTTTCAGGAGGAGCATGGCCCCATTGACACCTTGATTTTGGACATGTAGCCTTCAGAACTTTGAGACAATAAATTTATTTTGCTTTAAAGTTTGTGGTACTTTGTTTTAGCAACCCTAGGAAACTAGTAACTGTACATATGCTGCTCATGTTATTGTTTTACTCGAATTGCTGCGTTATAAGTATGCCATTATATACTACTTATATTGATAATGCTAAAATATTTTCCAAAGTTGCTGTGTCAGTTTATACTCATCAGCAGTTTATGAGAGTTTCTGTTGTTCTCCACCTTGGTTGACCCTTGATACTGTCAATTAAAGAAAAATTTGGTCATTCTGATGTGTGTTGTTGAGGCTGAAAATTGTATTCCCTGGTATTGATGGCATTAAGCATCCTTTCGTTATTATTGGTGATTTGAATGTCTGTTTTTGTGAAGTGTGTCTTTTGTACGTTTTTTTGGTTTTGTTTTTGGGTTTTTTGTTGTTTTGTCTTTGTCTTATAGAGTCGTAATCATTCTTGGTATGCATTGGATAAGAGTCTTACTTTTACCCCTTATGTATATTGTATTTAAATGT
Organism: Canis lupus familiaris; assembly: GCF_011100685.1. Taxonomy (NCBI): domain Eukaryota; kingdom Metazoa; phylum Chordata; class Mammalia; order Carnivora; family Canidae; genus Canis; species Canis lupus. Next base: position 44,581,157 of record NC_049229.1, on the reverse strand, counting down.
ATTTTTTTTCCATTCTGGCTTGCCTTTTTACTCTCTTGATGGTAGCCTAAAAATGAACAGAAGTTCTTAATTTTAATGTAGCCCAGTTCATCAGCTTTTTCCTTTGTTAATACTTTTTTGTGTCTTATTTGAGGTTTTTCTTCTCATTTTCTTCTCATTCATCACATATGGAGATGTGATCCTCTGTCTATTTAGAAGCTCCATTATTTTACATTTCACATTCAAGAGTGTGGTCTATTTGGTAGGGAATAACCAACAGATCAATTTGGGGAGAACTGACATTTTACCAGTATTACATCTTCAGAACCACAGACATGCTATATTTCTTCATTTAGATTTTCTTTAATTTCTCTCTTGTGCATGTTTTGTTAAATTTATTCTGAGACATACATTTTTTTATACTATTTAAAATTTTTAAATAACTTTTAAAATTTACTTGGAAGTTTTAATTTACATTTGTTTGCCTTACTGTATAGACGTATAGGTGGGTTGTTTGTGTGTGTATTTGACCCTGTAGCCTGTTACTTTAACTTTACTAAGTTCAGTTATTAGTTGTGGTGGGGTTTTTTTTGTACATTGCTTAGGATTTTCTATATCCATGATAATGTCATCTGGGAATAAACAGTTTTGTTTCTTTTCAGTCTTATACCTTCTTTAAAAATTATGGTAAAATATAAATAACATGAAATTTACCATTTTAACAGTTTTTAAGTATTTGGTTGAGTGGCATTAAGTTCATTCATGTTATCATGCTACGGTTGCCATCCATCTCCAGAACTTTTTCATCATCCCAAACTGAAACTCCATACTTGATAAACAATAACTCCTCTTTTCCCTTTCCCCCAGATGCTGGCAACCACTGTATTACTTTATGTCACTGAATTTGGCTACTCTAGGTACCTCATATGAGTGGAATCATACAATATTAGCCTTTTTGTGTCTGGTTTATTTTAGCATAAGATGTTTAATCTTCATCTATGTACAAGTAAGTATCAGAATTTTCTTTTTAAGGCTAAATAATACTCCATTGTATGTCTGTCTGTCTGTCTGTATATACGTACATTCTGTTTATCCAGTTGGTGGACATTGAGTTTCCACTTTTTTTTTTTTTTTTTAGATTTTATTGATTTATTTGAGAGAGAGTAGAAGCATGAGCAGTGGGAGCGGCAGAGGGAGAAGCAGGCTCCCTGCTAAGCAGGGAGCCTGATGTGAGGCTCCATCCAGAACCCCAGGATCATGACGTGGGCTGAAGGCAGCTGCTTGACCAATGCAGCCCCCCACCCACTCCATTTCCATGTTTTGACTCTTGTGAAACATGCTGCTACAAATGTTTATGTACATATATCTGAGTCCCAGCTTTCAGTTCTTTTAAGTGTGCACCTGAAAATGATAATGGGGTTTTTTTTGAGCAACTGCTACTATTTTCCATGGCAGCTGCATCAGCTTTATATTCCAGCCAACTATGTGAAAGGGCTGTTTTCTCCACATCCTCACTAACATTTGTTATTGGGTTTTGTTGTTGTTTTTTTAATTAGCTATCCTAATTGATGTGAAGTTGTTATCTCATTGTGGGTTTGGTTTTTATTTACCTCATACAGTTCTGCCATCAATTCCAATGTGTATATTTTTTCTACACCACCAAGCAATTCTGAGACACCAGCTGGGTGTCCTACAATTCACCTCAGTTCTGACACCATCTACCTGGACACAGTGTCAGATCCCACAGGTTAAGGCTTCAGTCTACAAAACTACCCACTTTGGGTGCCACTTACAAGTCCAGGTTGTCTCTTGGGCTCTGACTGGCTGTAAGAGGTGCCCATGACCACCTCTTCTAGTTAGATTAATTTGCTAGAGTGGCTCACAGAACTCAGGAAAAACTGCTTAACTAGATTACCAGTTTGTTTTTGAAAGGTGACCATATAATTCAGCAACCACCAGTTGGAGGAGATGTGTAGGCCAAGGTATGTGGGAAGGGGTACAGAGCTCGTATGACCTTCCTGGGTGTGCTGCTCTTCTTCCCAGATCTCCACATGTATACTGCCAACTTGGAAGTTCCCTGAACCCTGTCCCCCTGTTCTTTTGGGTTTTTATGGAGGCTTCATTACATGGAGATGATGGGTTAAATCATTGACCATATAATTTCCATCCCCTTTACTCTTAAGGGTAGGGGTGGGACTGAAAATTCCAGCCCTCTAGTCACATGGTTGAATATTCAGGTAACCAGCCCCCATCCTTAGATGACCTCAGGGCCTTCCAGAAGTCACCTCATAACATCACAAAATGCACTGTTATGGCTCTCCTCACTTAGGAAATCCCAGGGTTTTTAGGAACTCTGCCAAAAAGAGAATGAAAATCAAATAAATATTTCTTAATAAGAATCACAATATCCCACCCATCTAATGATCAGTGATGTTGAACATCTTTTCATGTATCATTTGTGTATCTTTTTTTTAATTGAAGTATTTTACTAAAAATCTTACAAAATGATAGGGAAGTTTCACATTTTTTAATTGTTTTTTTATGGAGTTGTAGGAGTTCTTTATATATTCTAGATATCAATCCTTTGACAGATACATGATTTGTAAGTATTTTTTCCTATTCTGTGGGTACAACCTATGCCCACCTCAACATGGAATAACAAAGCTCCCCTTCCTATTCATCCTAGCCCTAAATAAAAGAAATCCACTCACCCCCATGGGAAGTTATTCCCTGTGATCTCATTTGTTGCAAATAAAGTTTCCTTTGTGTGACAACTCCACCTGGCGTAATCTTTATCTGTAACTCACCAAGTAGCAAATTCATGTTAGTTGGTCATAAAATCACATCCCTATACATGTAATCCTGTGTTCTGTTAATGAAGTTTCTGCTCTTTCTTGGGCGGAGACTTTAATGGTATAATGAACTAGAAGTAACTGTCAGACACTTCATGGTCCATCTGTTCTGGTGTGAGTCAGTGGTCAATCTCAAACTGGTCTAGGCCTGTGGAGCTCTTCCTGTTGTTTCCCTCTAAAAGATAAGATTAAAGAGGTATTGGTAGGGGTCTCCCTGGTAATAGTTTTAACCTCATTAACCCTTTGGGGCACAGTTCTTAATTTCGGTGTCATTTCAAAGAAATCATTACCAAATCCAGTGTCAAGTGTTTCCCCTGCGTTTTCCTTGAAGTATTCCATAGTTTTAAGTTCTTACTTAGGTCTGTGCTCCATTTTGAGTTAATTTTTATATTTGACATTAGATAAGGGCCTACAACTTCATTCATTTGCATGTGGGTATACAATTTTCTGAACACCATTTGTTGAGAAGACTCATTTCCCCACTGAATAGTCGTAGCACTCTTGTTGAAAATCATTTAACTCTATCTGTGAAGGCTTATGTGAAGGTCTGGGCTCCCTATTCCATTGATCTATTGAGACTTCACTCCTTGGTGAGTTACAGATAGATATTATACCAGATAGAGCTGTCACATAAAGTAATCTTTATTTGCAGCAGATGAGATCATGGGGAATAGTTTCCAAAGTTCTGACTCCCCCAGCAGGGGGTAAGCAGAGTTTTTTTTTTTTTTTTTAAATTTAGGGTTTAGGATGAATATTCAGAAAGGGGAACTTTGTCATCACATATAAAGACAGGTGTAAGGCTGTGCAGGCTTACTTAGAAAACATGCCTATACACACATCATATGTTAATGAAGCTTGCGTTTCTCTTAGGTGGAGACTTTTTAACATAATGAAGCAGAGGCAGCTGTGGAACACTTGGCTCATCTATGGTAGCAGTGATTTGATGGCTGAGCTTAGGCTGGTTTTTGATGGCTTAGGGAGCGTAGCTCTTCATCTGCTAGTAGGCAGTCTGTTCTGTGGTCTAAGACCATTTAGGCTAAGGGATTTAGACCTTGCTTGTTCATAAGCTAGAACCATATTAGTTGACCTCGAGTCCAGGCTACTGCAGAGAAATCTAGTATAATTGTTGGTGGGGTCTGAAAAGAAACAATAGCTAGCTGATTAGGGAGAGACGCTTCTCTGGAAAACAAGCTTTAAGTTTTTTGCTAACTTTTGCCTCATTAACCCTATGCGGTGCAATTTCAAACTCAGAAGTATCAGGCCTCCAAACTGTTCTTCCCTTTCAAGATTTAGGCTATTGGGGATCTCTTGAGATTCTATGGGAATTTTAGAGTTTATAGTTTTATATTACCCATATTCTGTGGTCTTTTAATATCTGCAGGATCTGTAGTTAGGTCCCCATTCTTGATAGTTATAATATTAATCTTTTCAAAGAACCATTGTTACCAAAACCCAAATTCCGCTGCTTGTTGCTGTAAAGTCCAATACTCAAGAGACAAGTTTTGATTGGAAAGGAATTATGAGCTTTGTTCAGGAGGCTGGACACCTGGGGAGAAGGTGGACTTTTGTCCAAAGGCCAGCTCCAAGGTTTCTTCCTAGTTCCGGGATTATTAAAGGGGTTTAGGGCAGTTAATCAGTAAGGGGAACACAGGGATTTTTAACACTTTATGATTACATGCATATTCAGTGGTGCCAGCTACCGACATTATCTCACTGTTGGAGATCGTGCAAAGGGGTCTGGTTCCTTTGGTAGCCAGAGGTTGTCCAAGGGGGTCTGGTTTTGTCTTTTTTAAAAAAATATTTCCTTATTTGACACAGCACAAGCAGGAGGAGTGACAGGCAGAGGGAGAGGGAAAAGCAGGCTCCCTGCAGAGCAAGGAGCTCCATGTGGGGCTCGATCCCAGGACGGTGGGATCATGACCTGAGATGAAGGTAGATGCTCAACCAAATGAGCCACCCAGGTGCTCCTGTGCACACTGTCTTTATAGCATTTATCCTACCAGTGTAATTTTGTATTCTCATGTCTACTTACCCAGCTAAGGGGAGGAGAGTCCCCACAATTCTCTACAGTGTACTTGGCACTACACACACACACACACACACACACACACACACACACAAATATGTTTGAAAGGTAATTCATCAGTACTATTGCCCACAGACATCCAATTGGATGCTAAAGGCAACCAGGGTCACCAGGATTCCTTTCTAGCAGCCAGGATAGTAACTATACTGTTTGGCCTATATATTATTTTTATTTTAGATTACATTTTTCCTTACCAGATTCCTTTGTAAAATAATTCACTGGAGACTTTTTCAGGCCATTACCTGCTTCCATAAAAACCATAAAAACAGATTTTCCTTTGCTTTCCTTTGACTCATGACTTTTGCTTTTTTTATATCTCTTTATGAAGGATTTTTTTTCTTTAATCTCTTTTCTGGCTATTTTATGTATTAGCCCCATTCTTTCCTCTGGTTTCCTGTACTGTTTCTCCCTCAGATATTGCAAAGGGAGCCTGGACCATTTAATGTTTTGTCTCCATGATTAAGCCACACAGTTATTTCCTATGCCTGGTTAGAGGGGGTTAGCTACAGTGTTAATATGAAGGCATTGGGACACATTTTCAGGGTTTCCTACTGAATGTCACCTTACCTTAACTTAAATGAAAAGAACTGAGTACTTACAAAGGAAAGGCAAAAGACATTTAATTTCAGAAGTTAACTGCCTGTTAATCTTTCAGTTAAACACAAGGAACCAAGAAAATTTGCTTTTGATCAGACTTTCTAAATTAGAGAACTGTGCGTCATTGGATGATGATTGGACAGTGACCATTCAGTTGGTTTCCCTTTCAAATACGTTTTTCTTTGTTTTGTTTAAGATTTTATTTATTTATTCATGAGAGACACAGAGAGAGGCAGAGACATAGGCAGAGGGAGAAGCAGGCTCCCTGTGAGGAGCCCAGTGTGGGACTTGAACCCAGGACCCCAGGATTGCAACCTGAGCTAGAGGCAGATGGTCAGCCACTGAGCCACCCAAGTGTCCCAAGATGTTCTTCTTTGAACCAGTGAATATTCTCTAATCCTATTTCTTTTTTAAGTTCTAAGAATATTTTCTTGAGTAGGGACTCCATTAAAATCAGTGTTCTGATAAAAGCATAAGTTATAAGGCAAAAGAGTTTGAGTAGAATTAATGTGTCAAGAATTGTTAAGAGCAGAGGAGGGATCTGCCTCTTGGAGGTGGGCCACTGTCTGAGCTTCATCCATAGCTTGTAAATTCATGCCACCTATAAGTGCTATGATAGTTCTTCATTGTTGCATACTTCTCTCTTAGAACATTTTTCTAATTTGCAGTTGTAGTTTAGGACCCAATAATTGACACAGCTCCTTCTTAAACATATACCTTGCCTAGACTACAAAAGATGCCATCTTTTACTTGTCTAGTATCAGCTATATCCCTCCCAAAGTTGTAGTTGGTTCCTCAACACTTGGTACCATGAACTGATACCTGAATTATGGCATTCTGTTTTTTTATATAAATTTATTTTTTATTGGTGTTCAATTTTCCAGCATATAAAATAACACCCAGTGCTCATCCCATCAAGTGCCCACCTCAGTGCCCATCACCCATTCACCCCCACCCCCCGCCTACCTCCCCTTCCACCACCCCTAGTTCGTTTCCCAGAGTTAGGAATCTTTCATGTTCTGTCTTCCTTTCTGATAATTCCCACTCATTTTTTCTCCTTTCCCCTTTATTCCCTTTCACTATTATTTATATTCCCCAAATGAATGAGAACATATAATGTTTGTCCTTCTCCGATTGACTTACTTCACTCAGCATAATACCCTCCAGTTCCATCCATGTTGAAGCAAATGGTGGGTATTTGTCATTTCTAATGGCTGAGTAATATTCCATTGTATACATAAACCACATCTTCTTTATCCATTCATCTGTCGATGGACACCGAGGCTCCTTCCAGTTTGGCTATTGTGGACATTGCTGCTAGAAACATCGGGTGCAGGTGTCCTGGCGTTTCATTGTGTTTAAGTTTGGGAATTGTTTGTATATTCTCACACTGCACTCTCCCACACAAAATATTTGAAGGGTGGTGTGTTTTGTGTGTTAAACCATACCACAGTGGCCAAAATGATCTTGCATGTTAATTGTCTTACAGCAGCTCAGGGAGGCATTCCTTGCTGTTTGGCCAAAATATATTGACATTGTTTATTGTGACTGTTGCCCATTTTGTGTTAACAGTAGGCACTGTTACCACAAGGCATCCTCAGGGCAGCATCTTGAATTTCCCATTGCACCACTTGAGAAGGCCACACTCACTGATAGATGCTCTACAGAGCTTTCTGGAAGAAGCAAACTTACATTTTATACATCAAGGTCCAAAAGCACATACCACTTAAGGTTTCAGTTTATAATTAGAGGTACAGCAAGGATCCTTTCTGCAGTGACATTCTGACTGGCCATTATACCCTTCCTCACCTTTCACTACCTTGTTACCTCATTGTTCCAATGGGATAACATTTCCAGAAGCAGGTGTATTTATCACATAGACTCCCCTGTGGTTAATGAGGTTAAAATAATTTCCATAACTGTAATTGCTAAAAGCTCTAGTATTTGTACTATAAGCATCCATGGTGCAGAGTTTTTCTGCATAAACAGAATTCCTTTATGTGAGACATACCAAGATTATGGTCCAGTTGGTGAGCAATGACTACTGTAAAATGGAAGAAATTCTCTTTGAGGAATTTGCAAACTGCTGCCCCCAAATGAGGGTAGCATATTTCTGAGATCCAAGCCAATCCAAATATATTAGAAAAATCCTAGCCCACAAACAGATGCCCAGAATCGTGTGGCAAACGAGGATCAAGATGAACACTTTACCAGTTACTGAAACTGTCAAGAAGTTGACTTGTTCAACATTGATAAATTTGACTGGTTCCAGATCTCAAAGTGAATTAAAGAAACACGAAGGCTGGCCTACATGTGGACAGATGGAAACTACTAAATTGATCACATTTAATATATCTTTTTCACCCTTGAGACATTTCTGTTCAACTAGTTGTAACTAGAGCTGTCCACCACTATAGCTGACTCCATGAAGGACCAATGGGTCCCCCAGCCATGGGAACTTTGGGGCAGTTGTGAATTCTCTGCCTTGACATCAGCTTATGATGTTATCTCCTCTTTTCATTAAGCTGCATTTCATGGCTGTAAATTGAGTCTCATTGCTACCTGTCATATACAATTACTCAAATGTGGTAGAGTGCCTTGTGGCCATTTATCTGTAGCATCCCTCAAAAGGTCCCTAAACAGGTCCTGAGGACGATCAGGGACCTCCAGCAGGCTCTTCAACATAACCACGATGGTAGCAGTCATCCTGGATGAAGGACTGATCCGTGTAGAGGGCACGCATCTCCGTGTGGAGGACCACTGGTAGGTCCTGGAAACCAAGAGCTTCTTAGGCTATAGACAAAGGACAAGGGTGTGGGCCTCCAAGCATAGGCTGTAGGTGATCCCCCAAGAGATAGGTGGAAGGCTTGGCCAGTGCTGCGGGCTGGGTGGTGGCCTTCTGAGGAATCACCACTTGGGTGGGGCTCAAGTGCCAACTGGATTCCCTCTAGAAAGACTAAGAGGGTGTTGTTGCTTTTTGTTAAATTCCTAGGGTAAATATTAAATTGTGTGTGTGTGTGTGTGTGTGTGTGTGTCTGTGAGAGAGAGAGAGAGAGAGAGAGAGAGAGAGTAAATTCTCTAATATGGTATACTTTTTTTAACCTAATTACTTTAAAATTTTATTTTAAAAAGTTTTATTGCTATTTATTTGACCTACCAACAGACTGCACATATTTAACTTGTGTGTTTTGCTAAGTGTTGACATATGTGTATATAGTTGTGAAATCCTCACCATGATCAATAGTGAACATATGTGCCACCCCTAGAAGTGTCCTCCTGTCCCTCAGTAATCCTTCCTTTCAACTATTGATCTGCTTTGACCAATACAGGTTAGTATTTTCTGGAGTTTTATATTAATGGAGTTAGGCAATATATACTCTTTTCTTGGCTTTTGATTCAGCCTAATGATTTTGGGAATTATCTATGTATTTGTGAATATTAATAGTTCACTCCTTTTTATTGCCGTGTAGTATTCCATTGTATGTATATACAACAATTTGCTTATTCATTCTCCTGTTGATGAACATCTGGTTTGTTCCAAGTTTGGAAGCTACTGTGAACCTTCATGCACAAATCTTTGTGTATGCCTGAGCTTTCTTTCTCTTAATAAAAACTTAATGAATAGAATTACTGGATCATATAACAGGTGTATGTTTAATATTTTAAGAATCTAAAAAAAATAAATAAGAATCTGCAGAGCTGTTTTTTCAAAGTAGTTGTACCATGTTACTTTTACTTTTCTGTCAGTAGTGTTTAAGATTTCTAGTCCCTCTATCCTTGCCATAAGTTGGTATAGCCAACATTTTTTATTTTAACCATTCAATAAATATATAATAATATCATAATATGGCTTTAATTTGCATTTTTCTTACAACTAGTGATATTGAGTGTCTTTTGCTGTGCTTACTATCATCTTTGTATCTTCTTAAGTGTATTTTCAGATCTTCTGTCCATTTCTTCAGGGGTTCTTATTGAGTGTTGTGGTTGTTATAATATTCTGAATAGCCTTTTCGCTCATATATACTTTGCAAATATTTTATTCCAATCTGTGTCTTGACTCTTCATTCTCAAAGTTTTGTGAAGATAATTTTGTAATTTTGATAAAGGTCAACTTATTTTGTTCTTTTTATGGATATTGTATATCCTCCATCATATCTAATAAATCTTTGCTTAACCTTTATATTTAAAAGGTTTCTTATAACCTTTCTTCTAGAAGCTTTACAGTTTTTGGTTTTACATGATAATCTATGATCCATTTTGGATTACTTTTTTAATGTGGTACAAGTTATTGAAGTTCTTCTTTTGTTTTCCATTCAGTTGTTCCAGCACCATTTGTTAAAAAGACTGTCCTTTCTTCAGGGATTTATTTGCCTTTGCACTTTTGTCAAAAATCAGTTGTCCATATTTGTGGGGGTCTATTTCTGTTCTTTCTCTCCTATTCTTTTGATCTTTTTGTCTATTATTACACAAATACCCCACTATCTTGAGTGTTGTTCCTTTATAGTAAGTTTTGAAATCAGACTGGTAGTCCTCTAGTTTTTTTCTTTTTTAAAGTTCATTTGGCTATTTTAGATCCTTTGCATTTCTATGTAAATTTTAGAATAAGTATGTCAAGTTCTGTAAGAAAAATACTGGATTTTGATCATTTTGGAGAAAATGGTTATCTTAATGATGTTAATTATTCAGATTAGTGAATAAGGTTTCTCCGCATGTTTAGGTTATTGTTAATTTCTCTCAGTGATATTCTGTAGTTTTCAGTTAGATCTTTCACAACATTTGTCAGGAATATTGCTAATTATTTATAAAAATAAAACATTTTGGGGATCCCTGGGTGGCGCAGCGGTTTAGTGCCTGCCTTTGGCCCAGGGAGCCATCCTGGAGACCCGGGATCGAATCCCACATCGGGCTCCCAGTGCATGGAGCCTGCTTATCCCTCTGCCTGTGTCTCTGCCTCTCTCTCTCTCTGTGTGACTATCATAAATAAATAAAAATTAAAAATAAATAAAACATTTTGTGGGGGGGCGGGGCAAGATGGCAGAAGAGTAGGGTCCCCAAGTCACCTGTCCCCACCAACTTACCTAAATCACTTTCAACTCATCCTGAAAACCTACGAATTCGGCCGGAGATTTTTAAAATGAACAGCTGGAACGCTACAGACAGTTGCTTTTCTAACAAGGTAGGAAGACGGGGAAAAAAAAGAAATAAATAAAAACAGAATCAACTGGGGGAGGGGCCCCGCGAGGAGCTGGGCTAAAGGGGGTGCGGCGAGAGCCTCCAGGACAGGAAAGCCCAGCCCCGGAGAAGCAGGAGCTTTAAAAATCTGCACCGTCATGAATAAATAAATAAAATCTTTAAATAAATAAATAAATAAATAAATAAATAAATAAATAAATAAATATAGTACAGCACAGTAAAAAAAAAAAAAAAAAAAAAAATTCTGCACCGGATCCTTCCCGGAGGGAAAGGCGCTCGCAGGGAACTCCAGCAGGATCCCAGGAGGGGCAGTGGAGCCCCGAGGCTACCAAGGTCACTAACAGGAGGGGCGCCCGGGGAGCACCCACACCCTGCCGGCTGAGCTCCCTACAGGGCTGGAGCACAAGTCGGGCGGGGCTGGGGAGCCGGATTTCAACGGCGCAGGCCCCAGAGCCCAGGGCGCAGGGGACACAGCCAGGATCCTGTGCTCCCCCCAAGGCGGAGGCGGGGAGGGCACAGGACAGCGAGGACACACCTGCTGCTGGGCGCCCCGAGCTGTGCAGGTCAGCGCCCCCCCCACCTGAGCATCCAGGCCCCTGCGGACTGGGAGCTGCGGGAGTTACTGCGGGAGCTGACTCCAGGGCTGGAGAGCTGGCCACCGCCAGTGGGGTTGTTCCTCCTGGTGCCACCTTGTGCCAGGGACGGAGTGGGGCTGCCAGGGAGCAGGGGCCTCACGGGTCAACAGCTTCCACCGAGCTGTGTACCTGGCAGGGGACGGGGAAGCTCCCCCAGGTGCATACACCTGAGAGTCAGCACAGCAGGCCCCTCCCCCAGAAGACCAGCTGGAAGGACAAGGGAAGAGCAAGTTCTTGACCAAGCAGCACTGGAAAGCTCTAGGGGAAGTCGAGGGATTTACAGTATATAGAACCAGAGGATACCCCGCCTTGTTTTTTGTTTGTTTGTTTTTATTTGTTTTTTCTTTCTTTTTTTTTCTTCCTTTTTCCAGTACAACTCGTTTTTAGCCACTCTGCACTGAGCAAAATGACTAGAAAGAAGAACTCACCACAAAAGAAAGAATCAGAAACAGTCCTCTCTCCCACAGAGTTACAGAATTTGGATTACAATTCAATGTCAGAAAGCCAGTTCAGAAGCACGATTATTAAGCTACTGGTGGCTCTGGAAAAAAGCAAAAGGATTCAAGAGACTTCATGACTATGGAATTTAGATCCAATCAGACCAAAATTAAAAATCAATTAAATGAGATGCAATCCAAACTGGAGGTCCTAACGACCAGGGTTAATGAGGTAGAAGAACGAGTGAGTGATATAGAAAACTGGTTGATGGCAAGGAAGGAAACTGAGGAAAAAAGAGAAAAACGATTAAAAGACCATGAGGAAAGGTTAAGGGAAATAAATGACAGCCTCAGAAAGAAAAGTCTATGTTTAATTGGGGTTCAAAAGGGCACCAAAAGGGACAGAGGACCAGAAAGTGTATTTGAAGAATCATAGCTGAGAACTTCCCTAATTTGGTGAGGGAAATAGGCATTCAGATCCAGGAGATGGAGAGGTTCCCCCCCTTAAAATCAATAAAACCCTTCAACACCTCATCATTTAATAGTGAAACATGCAAATTCCAAAGATAAGAGAAAATCCTTAAAGCAGCAAGAGACAAGAGATCCCTAACTTATATGTGGAGAAATATTAGATTAACAGCAGAACTTTTCACAGAGACATGGCAGGCAAGAAAGGGCTGGCAGGATACATTCAGGGTCCTAAGTGAGAAGAACATGCAGCCAAGAATACTTTATCCAGCAAGGCTCTCATTCAGAATGGAGGGAGAGATAAAGATCTTCCAAGATAGGCATAAGCTGAAAGAATATGTGACCACCAAAGCAGCTCTGCAAGAAATGTTAAGGGGGACTCTGTAAAAGAAAGAGGACACCCAAAGAAATAATCCACAAAAACAGGGACTGGATAGGTATTATGATGACACTAAATTAATATATTTCAATAGTAACTCTGAACGTGAATGGGCTTAATGATCCCATCAAAACACATGGGGTTTCAGACTGGATAAAACAGCAAGACCCATCTATTTGCTGTCTACAAGAGATTCATTTTAGTCCTAAGGACACTTACAGCCTGAAAATAAGAGGTTGGAGAACAATTTACCATTCAAATGGTCCTCAAAAGAAAGCAGGGGTAGCAATCCTCATATCAGATAAATTAAAGTTTATCCCAAAGACTGTAGTAAGAGATGAAGAGGGACACTATATCATACTTAAAGGATCTATCCAACAAGAGGACCTAACAATCATGAATATTTATGCCTCTAGTGTGGGAGTGGCCAAGTATATCAATCAATTAATAACCAAAGTAAAAACATACTCAGATAAAATACACTAATACTGGGAGATTTCAACATGGCGCTTTCTGCAAATGACAGATCTTCTAAGCACAACAACTCCAAAGAAACAAGAGCTTTAAATGATACACTGGACCAGATGGATTTCACAGATATTTACAGAACTTTACATCCAAACGCAACTGAATACACATTCTTCTCAAGTGCACATGGAACTTTCTCCAGAATAGACCATATACTGGGTCACAAATCACATCTTAACTGATACCAAAAGATTGGGATGTCCCCTGCATATTTTCAGACCATAATGCTTTGAACCTGGAACCCAGTCACAAGAAGAAATTTGGAAGAAATTCAAACATGTGGAGGTTAAAGACCATCCTGCTAAAAGATGAAAGGGTCAACCAGGAAGAATTAAAAAGATTCATGGAAATTAATGAGAATAAAGATACAACCATTCAAAATCTTTGAGATACAGCAAAAGCAGTCCTGAGGGGAAAATACATTGCAATACAAGCATCCCTCAAAAAATTGGAAAAAACTCAAATACACAAGCTAACCTTGCACCTAAAGGAACTGGAGAAAGAACAGCAAATAAAACCTACACCAAGCAGAAGAAGAGAGTTAATAAAGATTCAAGAGGAACTCAATGAAATAGAGACCAGAGGAACTGTAGAACAGATCAACAAAACTAGGAGTTGGTTCTTTGAAAGAATTAATAAGATAGATAAGTCATTAGCCAGCCTTATTAAAAACAAAAGAGAAAATACTCAAATTAATAAAATCACGAATGAAAAAGGAGAGATCATAACCGATACCAAGGAAATACAAACGATTTTTAAAACACATTATGAGCAGTTATACGCCAATAAATTAGGCAATCTGGAAGAAATGGACGCATGTCTGGAGAACCACAAACTACCAAAACTGGAACAGGAAGAAATAGAAAACCTGAACAGCCCAATAACCAGGGAGGAAATTGAAGCAGTCATCAAAAACCTCCCAAGACACAAAAGTCCAGGGCCAGATGGCTTCCCAGGGGAATTCTATCAAACATTTAAAGAAGAAACAATACTCATTCTACTAAAGCTGTTCCAAAAGATAGAAAGGGATGGAATACTTCCAAACTCATTCTATGAGGCCAGCATCACCTTAATTCCAAAACCAAAGACCCCCACCAAAAAGGAGAATTATAGACCAATATCCCTGATGAACACAGATGCAAAAATTCTCAACAAGATACTAGCCAATTGGATCCAACAATACATTAAGAAGATTATTCACCATAACCAAGTGGGATTTATCCCTGGGATGCAAGGCTGGTTCAACACTCGTAAAGCAATGTGATTGATCATATCAATAAGAGAAAAAACAAGAACCATATGATCCTCTCAATAGATGCAGAGAAAGCATTTTACAAAATACAGCATACTCTTCAGAGTGTAGGGATAGAGGAAACATTCCTCGACATCTTAAAAGCCATCTACGAAAAGCCCACAGCAAATATCATTCTCAATGAGGAAACACTGGGAGCCTTTCCCCTAAGATCAGGAACAAGACAGGGATGTCCACTCTCACCACTGCTATTCAACATAGTACTAGAAGTCCTAGCCTCAGCAATCAGGCAACAAAAAGAAACAAAAGGCATTCAAATTGGCAAAGAAATCAAACTCTCCCTGTTGCAGATGACATAATACTGTACATAGAAAACCCAAAAGACTCCACCCCAAGACTGCTAGAAATCATACAGCAATTCGGGAGGGTGGCAGGATACAAAATCAATGCCCAGAAATCAGTGGCATTTCTATACACTAACAATGAGACTGAAGCAAAAGAAATTAAGGAATCAATCCCATTTACAATTGCACTCAAAAGCATAATACCTAGGAATACCTAGGAATAAATCTAATAATCTAACCAAAGAGGTGAAGGATCTATACCCTAAAAAATACAGAACACTTCTGAAAGACATTGAGGAAGCCACAAAGAGATGGAAAAATATTCCATGCTCATGGATTGGAAGAATTAATACTGTGAATATGTCAATGCTACCCAGGGCAATTTACACATTTAATGCAATCCCTATCAAAATACCATGGACTTTCTTCAGAGAGCTGGAACAAATCATCTATAATTTGTGTGGAATCAGAGAAGACCCCCCAATAGCCAGGGTGAATATTGAAAAAGAAAACCAGAGCTAAGGGCATCAGAATGCCAGATTTTAAGTTACACTACAAAGCTGTGAGCATCAAGACAGTGTGGTACTGGCACAAAAACAGACACATAGATCAATGGAACAGAATAGAGAACCCAGAAATGGCCCCTCAACTCTATGGTCAACTAATAATCGACAAAGCAGGAAAGAGGATCCACTGGAAAAGGACAGTCTCTTCAATAAATGGTGCTGAGGAAATTGGACAGCCATATGCAGAAGAATGAAACTAGACCATTCTCTTACACCAGGCACAAAGTTAAACTCAAAATGGATGAGAGATCTAAATGTGAGACAAGAATCCATCAAAATCCTAGAGGAGAACACAGGCAACACCCTTTTTGAACTTGGCCACAGCAACTTCTTGTAAGATACATCTATGAAGGCAAGGGAAACAAAAGCAAAAATGAATTATTGGGACTTCATCAAGATAATAAGCTTCTGCACAGCAAAAGAAACAGTCAGTAAAACCAAAGACAACCTACAGAATGGGAGAAGAGGATGTGGAGAAAGGGGAACCCTCTTGCCCTGTTGGTGGGAATGTGAACTGGTACAGCCACTGTGGAAAACTGTGTGAAGGTTCCTCAAAGAGTTAAAAATAGAGCTACCCTACGACCCAGCAATTGCACTACTAGGGATTTACCCCAAAGATACAGATGTAGTGAAACACCAGAACACCTGCACCCCACTGTATGATTTATCCTTAGATAAAGCCAAGCTGTGGAAGGAGCCTCAGTGTCCATCGACAGATGAATGGATAAAGAAGATGTGGTTTATGTATACAATGGAATATTACTCTGCCATTAGAAATGACAAATACCCACCATTTGCTTCGACATGGATGGAACTGGAGGGTATTATGCTGAGTGAAGCAAGTCCATCGGAGAAGGACAAATATTATATGGTCTCATTCATTCAAGGAATATAAAAAATAGTGAAAGGGAATAATGGAGAAAGGAGAGAAAATGAGTGGGAAATATCAGTGAGGGTGACAACATGAGAGACTCCTAACTCTGGGAAACGAACAAGGGGTGGTGGAAAGGGAGGTGGGTGGGGAGATGGGGTGACTGGGTGATGGGCACTGAGGAGGTCACTTGATGGGATGAGCACTGGGTGTTATGCTATATGTTGGCAAATTGAACTAAAAAAAAAACATTTTGTCAGAATTTTTTTGTTGTGGTGTAATATTATTCTTTAATAAATATCCCCTCCAGTTGCTTGTTGTTAGTATATAAAAACAAAATTGTTATATATTCATCTTACATCCTTTGAGCTTTCTAAACTAATTTATTTAGTAATTTTTTTGTAAATTCTATCAGATTTCTACATAGCGATCTAGTATTACCTATAAATAAAGGTAATCTTAGATCTCCCTTCTAATCTGGATGCCTTGTATTTCTCTTTTTCACCTGATTGCACTGGCCAAAATCTTTAGTAGTATAGTGTTCAATAGAAGTAGTGGCAATAGACATTCTTTTCTTGTTCCTGATCTTGGGTGGGGGTAAAAGTGGTAGCTTTTAATGGTAAAAGATTTTTTCCATAGATTCCCTTATTGTATTGAAAAGTTCCCTCTGTTGCCAGTTTTCTGAAAGTTATTAGGAAAGGATATTGGATTTTGTCAGATGATTTTCTGATCATTTGATTTGATCATATGATGATTCATTTTGGTTTGTTAATATTAATAACTTACATTACATTAACCTTTTAATATATTGTTGAATTCAGTTTGCTAGTATTTTGTCGAGGACTTTTCCCCCTATGTTCATCAGATATATTGGCCTGTAATTTTCTTTTCTTGTAGTGTCCTTGTTTGGTTTTCGTACCGGGTAATGCTGGTCTTGTATAATGAGTTTGGAAATGTTCCTTCCTCTTCTGTTTTTGGAACACCTTGAGAAGGATTGGTATTCTTCAGATGTTTGGTAGAATTCACCAGTTAAGACATCTGGTCTTAGACTTTTCTTTGTTGGGAGGTTTTTGATTACTGATTCAAACTTCTTACTAGCAATTGGTCTGTTCAGTTTTCTATTTCTTCATGATTCAGTCTTTGTAGTTGTATGTTTCTAGGAATTTATCCATTTCTTCTAGATTGTCTAGATTGTTGGCATATAATTGTTCATAGTAGTCTCATGATCATTTGCATTTCTGTGGTATTAATTGTAACATCTCTTTCTAGTTTTACTGATTTGAGTCATTTTTCTTCTCCATGAGTTGAGGTAAAAGTCTGTATGTTTTGTTTATGTTTTCAAAAACTCGGCTCTTCATTCCATTTATCATCTGTTGTCATTTTAGCTTGCATTTCACTTATTTCTGCTCTGATCTTTGTTATCTCCTTTCTTCTGCTAACTTTGGGCTTAGTTTGTTTGCTTTTTTTTTCTAGTTCCTTGAGGTGTCAAGTGTGGTTGTTTAAGATTTTTTCTTGTTTCTTGTTTTTCTTTTTTTAAGTAGGCACAGTATTTGAATTCATGACCCTGAGATCAAGACCTGAGCTGAGATCAAGAGTTGGATGCTTAACTGACTGAGCTACCCCAGCACCCCAATATTTTTCTTGTTTCTTAATGCAGGCATTTATTGCTATGACTCTTCCTCTTAGAACTGCTTTTGTTTCATCCTATATGTTTTGGTATGTTTTATTTCCATTTTCTTTTTTTTTAAAGATTTTCTTTATTTATTCATAGAGATGCAGAGAGAGAGAGAGAGGCAGAGACACAGGCAGAGGGAGAAGAAGCAGGCTCCACGCAGAGAGCCAGACGTGGGACTCAATCCAGGGTCTCCAGGATCATACCCTTGGCTGCAGGCGGCGCTAAACTGCTGCGCCACCAGGGCTGCCCTTATTTCCATTTTCATTTGTCTCAAGATATTTTTTTTTAATTTCTCCTTTGATTTCTTTTTGACCATTAGTTGTTCAGTAGCTATTGTTTAATCTCCACATATTTGTGGGTTTTCCACTTTTCTTCCTGTAATTGATTTCTCCTTTCATACAACTGTGATTGGAAAAGATGCTTGATATGATTTCAGTCTTCTTAAATTTATTAAGACTGGTTTTATGCCCACTGTATGATTTATCCTTAGAGAATGTTACATGTGCCTTTAGGAAGAATGTGTATTCTTTTGCTTTTGGAGGAATGTTCTGTTACTGCCTGTTAAACCTATCTGGTCTAATGAGTAGTTTCAGCCCAGTGTTTCTTTATTGATTTTCTGTCTCAATTATCTATCCATTGATGGAAATGGGGTATTGAAGTCCCCTACTCTACTTTATTGCTGTTTTTCCCTTTTTTTCTTAATATAGACATTTAGCACTATGAATTTTCTCCTAAATACTGCTTTAGTGGCATCTCACATATTGTGATTTATGTTTTTATTTTCATTCAAAATACTATCTAATTTGGGTTTTATTGTTGTTTAAATTTTTAATAAACTTTTTTCACAGCAAAATTGAGTGGAAAAGTACATTGTTCCTGTATACCCACTGCCTCTACACAAGCACGGCTTCACCCATCATTGGTATCCTGCACATGAATGGTACATTTTTTACAGTTGATGAACTTACATTGCTGTTGTTCTCATCCAAAGTCAATAGTTTACATTAGGATTCATTCTTGATGTCATAAATTCTTTGGATTTGGACATATGTATAATGACATATATTTACCATGTAGTATCATATAGATTAGTGTCTCTATTCTAATAATCCACTGTGCTCTAACTGTTCAGTCTCCTCTCTGACCTTGGCAACCACTGATCTTTTCTACTGTATGAAGTTTTGCCTTTTCTAGAATGTCATATTGTTGGAGTTATACAATATACAGCTTTTTCAGATGGACTTTTTCACTCAGTAATATGCATTTAAGTTCATCCATGTCTTTTCATGTCTCTATACCTCTTTTTTTTAAGGCACTGACTGATATTATGTTGTTTGGATATAACACAGTTTATTTATCCATTCACTTACTGTAGAATATCCTAGTTACCTCCACATTTTGACAGTCATGATTAAATTACTATAAACATCTGTGTACAGGTTTTGGTGTGGATATGTTTTCAACTTTTTGGGGAAATATCAAGGAGCATGATTCCTGGATTGTATCATAAGAATATGTTCATTTTGTAAGAAACTGCCAAACTGTCTTCCAAAGTGATTATACCATTTTGCTTTCCCACTAGCAATAAATGGGAGTACTTTGTGCTCCACATCTTTGCCAGCATTTGGTGATGTCAGTGTTTTGGATCTTGGCCATTCTAATAGAGGTACAGTGAGTGATATCTCGTTTTAATTTGTGATTCCCTGATGACATATGATATTGAGCATCTTTTCATATGTTTGTTTGTCATCTGTATATCTTCTTTGGTGAGATGTGTGTTTAAATATCTTGCCTATTTTTAAATTAAGTTGTTTTTTATATTTTAATTTTAACAGTTGTGTATTTTGAATAATATTAATTTATTAGATACGTATTTTGTAAATATTTTCTCCCAGTCTGTGGCTTTTCTTCTCATTTCCTTGACAAGCTCTTGCAGAGCAAAATATTTAAATTTTAATGAAGTTTAACCTATCAATTCTTTCTTTCATGAATTATGCCTTTGATGTTATATCTAAAAAGTTTCAAGATCACCAAACTCAAGGTTATCTAGGTTTTCTTCTATGTTATCTTTTAGGAGTGTTACAGTTTTGCATTTTATATTTAGGTCTATAATTCACTTAGAGTTAACTGTTATATATATATATCTAGATTCATTGTTTTGCATGGGGATGTCTAGTTGCTCCAGCACCATTTCTTCAAAAGACTATCTTTTCTGCATTGATTGCCTTTGCACCTTTGCCAAATATTAGTTGACTCTATAGTTGACCCTTGGACAACACAGGTTTGAACTGCACAGGTCCACTTATATACAGATTTTTAAAAAACAAATGCAATATAGTACTGTAAGTGTATATTATCTTCCTTTTTATTTTCTTAAAACACTTTCTTTTCACTAGCTTACTTTACTCTGAGAATAAAGTGCATATTATGTATAACATACAAAGTATATGTTAATCAACTGTTTGTGTCATCAGTAAGGCTTCTGATCAACAGTAGACTATTTAGTAAAGGTTTGAGGGAGTAAAAAATTGCGTATAGATGTTCGACTGGTCATGTTATTCAAGGGTCAGCTGTATTTGTATGGCCCTTTTTCTGGGCATTGTATTCTGCTTGTTTGATCTACTTTTCTGTTATTTTACCAATACCACACTGTCTTGATTACTATGATTTTACATAAGTTCTTGAGGTCACGTAGTGTCAGTTTTCCAGTTTTATTCTCTTCTCCAACACTGTGCTGGGTATTCTGGGTCTTTTGCATGTCCATGTAAACTGTTGAATCACTTGTTGATATCCACAAAAAATTTTAGGGGATTTTATTGGGGTTGTGTTGAATCTACAGATCATTTGGAAAGAACTCCCATCCTGACAATATTTCAGTCCTATTTATAAACATGGAATATCTCTGCATTTATTTGGTTCTTTGATTTCATCAATTTCATACTTTTCCTCATATAGATTATATATATATTTAGTTGATTTATACTTCAGCATTTCATCTTGGAGGGGGGCTAATGTAAATAGTATTGTGTGAAATCTCTACAAATCTGAGATTTCCAGTTACTTTGTTATTAATTCTAGTTAAATTCTATTGTTTTCTGAGAGTATGCATTATATCATTTCTATTCTTTTAAATTTGTTAAGATGAGTTTTATGACCATGAGATTTGGTTTATCTTGGTGAATGTTTATGTGAGCCTGAGAAGAATATGTGTTCTGTTGGTGTTGTTTGAAGTGTTTTATGAATGGCAATTATATCCTGTGGATTGAGTATTGTTAAAATTCAAATATGTCCTTACTGATTTTCTACCTGCTGAATCTGTCCATTACTGATGGAGGGACATTGATGTCTCCAACTGTAACAGTGGATTCATCTATTTCTCGTTGCATTTTATCAGCTTTGCCTCATATTTTAATGCTCTGTTGTTAGATGCATACACACTAAGATTTATTATGTCTTCTTGGAGAATTGACCCCTTCATCATTAGGTGATGTCTCTCTTTATCCCTGATAATTGGGATCCCTGGGTGGCGCAGCGGTTTGGCGCCTGCCTTTGGCCCAGGGCGCGATCCTGGACACCTGGGATCGAATCCCACGTCGGGCTCCCGGTGCATGGAGCCTGCTTCTCCCTCCGCCTGTGTCTCTGCCTCTCTCTCTCTCTGTGTGTGTGTGACTATCATAAATAAATAAAAATTTAAAAAAATATATCCCTGATAATTTTCCCTGCCCTGAAGTCTTCTCTGTCTGAAATTAATACACTTTTTGATTGTTTCTTAGAGTTTCCATTTTTCTGCTTATATTACTTACCTTTTTAAAAAGATTTTATTTATTTATTTGGCAGAGAGAGAGAGAGAGAACAGAAGAAGGCAGAGTGGCAGGCAGAGGAGAGGGAGAAGAAGGCTTCCCACTGAGCAGGAAGCCCAATGCAGGGCTGGATTCCAGGACCCTGGGATCATGACCTGAACTGAAGGTAGATGCATAACTGACTGAGCCATCCAGGCACTCCGCTTATTTCTTCTTGTATATTATCCACTTTTTTTGGTTATACCCCTTAGCATATTAATAATGGTTATTTTATTTTATTTTATTTATTTTATTTTATTTTATTTTATTTTATTTTATTTTATTTTATTTTATTTTAGTAGAAGATGATCTGAATTTATTCAAACCCCAAAGCTTGATTTAAAAAATTTTTTTAATTTAAATTCAACTTAGTTAACATATACTGTATTATAGTTTCAGAGATAGAATTTCGTGATTCATCAGTTGCTTATAACACCCAGTGCTCATTACATCAAGTGCTCTCCTTAATTCCATCACCCAATTACCCCATCCCCCCATGTCCCCTCCAGCAACCCTCAGTTTGTTCCCTATAATTAAGAGTCTCTTATGGTTTGCCTCCTTTTCTGTCTTTATATCATTTTAATTTTCCTTCACTTTTCCTATGTTCATCTGTTTTATTTTCTTAATTTAGTTTCTTAAATTCCACATAAGTGAAATCATATGGTATCTGTCTTTCTGTGACTAACATATTTCTCATAGCATAATACCCTTTAGTTCCATTCACATCATTGCAAATGGCAACATTTTGTTCTTTTTGATGGCTGAGTAATATTCCTCTGTGTGTGTGTGTGTGTGTGTGTGTGTGTGTTCTTTGTCCCGTCACCTGTCAATGGACATCTGGACTCTTTCCATGTTTTGGGTATTGTGGACTTGCTGCTATAAACATTGGGGTGTATATGCCCTGTTGAACCACTGTATCCTTTAGATAAATACCTAGTAGTGCAATTGCTGGATCATAGGGTAGCTCTATCTTTTAATTTTTGAGGAACCTCCATACTGTTTTCCAGAGTGGCTGTACCAGTTTGTGTTCCCACCAACAGAGTAAGAGGGTTCCCTTTTCACTGCATCCTCGAATCATGGTTATTTTAAATTCCCATTCCAAAAACTCTACTATATCTGAGTCTGGTTCTAATGCTTGCTTTTTCTTTTCAGACCGTGAGATGTTTTTTTCCCTCATTCAAGTTTAATAGCTCTCAATGTTAAGAAATGCTTCTTTATATTTATCCCAAATCTTTCACATTAAAGATAACTCATTTCTCTTGTTTTGGCCTCTGGAGACAAAGGACAATTGGTTATGCCTTTGAAGACAATTTCTCAATCACCCCACAGTCTGTTCTTCTCTAAATTAAACAGTCTCAGCATCATTGATCTTTCTTTAAAGGTCTCATTTCCAATTCCCTTGTGGCTTTCCTCAGGATGCCCTTCACTCTCCTTCATCCACCTTTAAATGTGGAACCTAGAACCAGATAAAATCCTCTAGTAAGCATTGAATACAATGAGAGGCTTCTTTTCCAGTGATCAGGTGGTTTTGCATAAGGTTTTTTTTTTTTTTTTGACATTTATGATAATGGCCACATTCTTGTTATTGGTCACTAAGGTTGTTTTCCATATTTTAAAAATTCAATTAGCTAATTTTTGTACATCATTAGTTTCGGGTGTAAAGTACAGTTATTGGTTGCATATAACACACTTAGTGCTCATCACATCACATGCCTTCTGTAATGCCCCTCACCTTGTTACTCCATTTCCCCACCTACCTACCTCCCTTCCAGCAACCCTCAGTTTGTTTCCTATAGTTAAGAGTCTCTCATGGTTTGTATCCCTCTCTGATTTCTTCTCATTCAGTTTTCCCTCCCTTCTCTTATGATCCTCTGCTCTGTTTCTTATATTCCATGAATGAGTGAAACTATATGATAATTGTCTTTCTCTGATTGACTTACTTTGCTCAGTGTAAGACTGTGTTTTTTCTTGCATTTTAGCATGCTTTGTAACTTTTTGTTGAAAGCCAGACATGATGTATCTGGGCAATAGAAACTGAAGTAGATAGGCCTTTAGTGTTTATCTGACCAGTAGTTAGGCTATGTTTACTTTTTCTTGTAGCTGCAGATGTCAGAGGTTTCAGTTTCCTCTAGTATCCTTTTTTATTTTTATTTTTTTTATTTTTTATTTTTATTTTTTGGTCTTCTACATTGTCTTAGGATTTCCTGAGAAACTCCATCTTTAATAGTGTTTTATAGTTTGTTCAGGTGTAATCCACTTATACAGAAGCCCTTTTGATGTAGTGAAAGAAGTGGGAGAATAGGAAGCATTCTTTGGTTTTCAATTAGGTCTCAGTCTAGTAGTGGTCCTATGCCCCTGGGCTGTAAACTTCACATGGGCATTTAAGCTCCCCTATCTCCCACCCTCGAATTTAGGTGATGTAGAAAAGTTAGAGGGGGCTGGAGTTGGGGAATTCCACTTCCTTCAACTTGAATAAGGCTTTGGTGAAATCTTTCCTCTGGCTGGTTTAGACCTTTGTTTTGGGGACAACTTGGTGTGTTTCAAGATGGTTACTGTTACCTTCACCATATTTCCAAGAGTCACTTTTCTCCTCTTCTTGGTCAAACATGTGGTGATTTTTTTTTCTTTACTATGAGAACATGGTAGGGCTTTTGGAGATCAGATTTATGACAGTAAAAAGACTGCCCTTAGAGCCCCCAAGAGTTTTTAACAATGAGGTTAGTCGACACTCCAGGAATTCACCAAAGTCACCATTTAAGTCTCATTGGCTCAAGCCACTTCTGCTTCAGAGAAGCTCATCCATATCCTCTTTATCAACCTGCCTCTCTATAGTCTGTCCTGTGGTCTCATTTGTCAGATGCATCTAAGAAGATCATTGATTTTTTTCAGTTTGTTTAGCCTTTTGTTTTTACGCAGGTGGGAGTGATGATTTTCAAGCTCTTTACATGCCAGAGCAGAAGCCAGAAGTACATCTGTTGTACAATTTGCATTCTTTTAGATTTGCCTTATGGCTATGAATAGCCATCAGTTTTGGTAAATGCCCTACATGCATTTGAAAATAGTGTATAGGGATCCCTGGGTGGCGCAGCGGTTTGGCGCCTGCCTTTGGCCCAGGGCGCGATCCTGGAGACCCGGGATCGAATCCCACATCGGGCTCCCGGTGCATGGAGCCTGCTTCTCCCTCTGCCTGTGTCTCTGCCTCTCTCTCTTTCTCTCTCTGTGACTATCATAAAAAAATAAAAATTAAAAAAAAAGAATGAAAATAATGTATATCCTGCAATTTTTAAGTATAGTGTTCTGTATCAATTAGGTCAGTTTGATTAAAGGTTGTTTAATTCTGTCTTATTTTCTACTTGCTTGTTCTGAGTAAACATCTGCAAATATGATACTGGATTTTTAAATTCTTCTCTTTGATCTCTCAACTCTTCATATATTTTGAAGCTCTGCTATTATGTGCATATGAAATACTGTGGAATAATCCTCATATTAAATATATTCTTTACCTTGATTAATACCTCTTTATCTTTGCCAATACTTCCTTTATTATCTTTTTTTAAATTAAAAAAAATTTAATTCCAGAGGTGCCCTGGGGGGCTTAGTCAGTTAAACTGTCTGACTCTTGATTTCGATTTAGGTTGTAATCTCAGGGTCGTGAGATCAAGCCTTGCCTCAGGCTCCACACTGGGCATGGAGTCTGCTTAAGATTCCCTCTTACCCTCTGCCTTTGCCCTCCCCTGTTTTTCCTCTGTCTCTCAAAAAAAAATTAATTAATTCCATTATAATTAATGTAGTGTTTTATTAGGTTGAGGTGTACAATATAGTGATCCAATAGTTCTGTTCATCTTGTCATCTTCTAATATGTTTTCATCAGATTTATTTTTGTTAATATATGCAGTGTTTACTTTTTCATATCTTAGAGATCATATGACTTATCTTTTTGCTTTTAACCCTTAATAACTTGCTACATAATAGATTTGGCTGTGTTGGGTTGTTTAGTAAAAGAAATCACAACTGAAATAGCAGGTGTAATTATAATCACCTCTGTTTAGTTTAGGAAAATTAATAATCATTCTTCAAGATAAACACGATTGCACATGCAAAACAGGTGAGTTAAATATGGATGTGATTGGTTATCATTATCTCTGTATCTTTGAAGCCTTTGAATGGCACAAATACCTGTAGTGCCCAAACATTCCGTCATTGCTCTTAGGTTACTACAGTTGAAGCAATTGTTGAACCTGAATTAGTAAGGCTTGATTAGGATATATCTCTGATTTATTACTATCCAGTCATTTGTATTACCTCAGAAACACTTTGAAAACCCACTGTGCCAGAGATTTTGTGAAAAGGTATATTGCTTTTAACTTATATTTTTTTATATAGATTCAATGTTCGTATAGATTCAGCAATTCAGTAATGTTGAACTATTTCGTTTTTCTTACTTTTTAAAGTTTTGTTTGGTTTTCTATGGAATTTTCCCATGTTGCTTAAATTTTCAAATTTACTGATGAATTTATTCCCATGTTTAAATTTTCATTATTTTTTTATGCTAGAAACTATTATGGGGGCATCTAGGTGCCTCAGTTAGCTGAGCATCTGACTCCTGATTTTGGCTCAGGTCATCATGTCGGGGTCATGAGATCAGCACCATGTCAGGGTTCTTTTTCCTATACAATTTTTAAAAATTCTGTAGTTAAGGAACATATATTATGCAATTTTTATTTTTACCATTTGTTGAGACTTCCTTTATGATCATGGATATTATCCATTTTGCTAAATATCTCATGTGCAGTTGAACTTAATAGGTATTCTGCAATTGACTGTACTATTTTATATGTCAGGTTAATTTGATTAAGTCTTCTTTTTCCTATTAATTTTATTGTCTGATTTTTCTCAGTCACTGAGAGAAGTATGTTAGTATCTGCAAGTAGATTTTGGGTTTTTAAATTTATTTTTGATTTCTCAATGTTTTCTTTAGGTTTTGAAGCAATTTACTAAATAAATACAAATCCTGGTTGAATTTTATCATACTAAATATATCTTTATCTCTGTAACTATCTTTTCTGCTATTGATATCGTTTGTTTCCTCCCCCCCCCCTTTTTTTTTTTACTAACATAAGTTAGTAAGATACCATTATTTTGGAGTAGAGGTTCCTTCCTCTTAGTTCAGATGCTGAATTTGTTCCTCTGGAGCAGATTGAATTAGATTCTGATTTGTATCTAGAGCCAATAGAGGAGGTAGGAATATGTCTTGAGGAGACTAAGTATCTCCTTGCAGGGTAACTTCCCCAGAAGAGAGAATTACAGGGTATCAAGCTCTAGCTGGCTAGGCTTTTCAGACGGGAGAAGTCTGGCTTCTCCCCCTGGTAAAGGAGACTCAGGAATACTTGGGAGGATGGAGATAATCAAATACTCAGATCTACCTGAAATTCTTTTTTGCAAGTGTCAAGGTTTTTTCCCTTCTCCGTCAATGTCCTACTAACTTTCCCACTAGAGTATTGGCAAATCTATGTTTTCAGCTTACATTGTGATTCTGTAACTCCACAATTAAAGTCTGATATTTTTGTAAAACTGGCTCTGTGGCTAAAATAAATGAGAAATTCTTTTAGGTCTAACATTATCAGCCCTCTGAGCTGAGAGCTTAGTCTTGAGCTTTACTGTCTCCAGTAGACCAGTCCTTGAGGTACTTAATGGTCATTATCACACTTAGTCCTCCACACATTTGCTTCAGTAGTGCACTTCATCATAATAAACATTGAGTGGTAATTTAATTCATTGTGATGCCACTGTATGTCCATTCCCTATTGGACAGGAGTTCAACAGTGTGTAAAGCCATGGACATGCCCGTACAATCTGAGTCCTATTTTGTCTGTCTCTCTTGGCAGTACTCTTGGTACGAAGTCCTGTATCTGTCAAGATCCAGTCCAGGAAAGAAAAACCCACCAAGAGTAATTAATATAAAGAAATTATTGAAAAGGTTTTTAGAGGACCAAAAAGATGAAAAGAGTACACCAAGGTACTTAGAGGTATGAGTTGCAAGAAAAAGCTCTACCCCTAAGATTGGGGGGGAAAGGGAAGAGGTTGGGGTTATCATAGCTAGATACTTTGATAATGGGCCTCATATAGATCTGGACTGTAGAAGACAGGGCATTGCTTAGGTCATGTGGGTTACAGGAAATCAGAAAAGGGTTTCTGTAGAGCTAATAGCTGTACTTACAAGGTCATGCTGAACTGGTACTGGTTCCTTAGGAATTTGGAAGAAGGTCCTCCAGAATTGTGACTCACATTTCAGAGACACACATGCTACACACATGGGGCTTATACTGAGGTTCTTTGTGGTGTGCCCAGAATACCTGAATAAAGGACACTGGCTAGCTGGTATAGGTTGCCCAGGGTACTGGAAAATGGCTCTGAACATCTGGTACTCAGACTTCTGAGTACGGCACACTGTTCATCAAGTACTCATACTTTTGTTAAGGGCTGATGGAGCTGGTTCTGGGAATGTGGTAACCAACTCTCACCACCAGAGCAAGACACCAGAGTTGGGGATTCATAGAAAGTAACAGCAGGCAAATAGATAATCACAAGTCCCTTATCCTCTTTTTTATTTTATTTTATTTTTTGCATTTTATTCTCTCTCCTGTGTCCTTTTTGATAAAATTTCAGGAAGCCAAATAACAATGGAAATATAATGTGCAGATTCCCATTTCTAGCTTCATAGACAAAGTATAAATTTTAGTTTTGGAGTTCAGGAAATAGCTGATAATCAGCATAAGAAATGTCAGTAGAATGCTACTAGAACTTCTATGGTAATGGGTAATAGCAGATGACAGTGATCTGTGTGAAGCTCTCTGATATGTAGTAACATTTTAGTATTGTTTCAATTAGTTGTGGCTCACTAAATTGATTTTATGACCCTGTGTGGTTTGTGACCTAAGTTTGAGAAACAGTGAAATGAGGTTGTGATTGAGCATGAGAGGAGACTTGGCAAGATACAGATTTGAGAAATTTGAAACAGTTGCTGGAAATAGAAGAACTAAGGATTCATACAGAGGAAAATCTCACACTGCTTGAAGTGCTGGTAATGGCAGAAAGGAAAGGCTTTGGAGAGACAGCAGTTCACATAGTTCATGGTCATGCAGTGTTCCTTCAGGGCTTCTTTTTGGAGCCATGCAATGGTTACAGACTAGTATGTCTCAAAAATTCTCAGCTATGAACTTTTCTGTTATTACCACGTCATATTTCTGAGAAAACTTAATATAGGTTATTTTCCTCTCTGTAATGCTTTAATAGTCCTCTTCCAAACCACACATTCTCGTTTTAATAGTCCCAGATCTGTAGCATATACCAAGGATATCATGAAGAAAGAAATGGAAAGGAAATCCAGTAATTAGGATTTCACCTCAAGCAGAGCTACTTCCCCTAAGAAGATTAATCTAATATTATTGGCTTCCAGTAGCTATCTATTAGTTCTAAAAAAAGTATCCAGGTGTATACAAGTGTTCTCAACATTATAATGCTGAAGATATTTCTCATACTCTATACTACTGATCCTATTTGTGTTGTGTTCTGAACCAGTATGTGTTCAAATGCGTCTCCAAATTTGTTTTAACTTTTGCTTTCAAATATTAAACAAATTGATACTTTAAAAAAGATTTTATATATTTATTTGAGAGAGAGTAAGTGGGAGAGAGAGCACAAGCCAGGGGGAGAGGCAGAGGGAGAAGCAGACTCCCTGCTGAGCAGAGAACCTGATGCAGGGATCATGACCTGAGCTGAAGTCAGACACTTCACCAACTGAGCCACCCAGGCACCCCTAAATTATTGGTACTTTTAACTTAAAGTCAGTGAGTAAGCAAAATTAACTTTTAATTGAACTAAAACTTGTGTTTTCAACATAAATGGCGTAAGTCCATTTGAACTGTGGGCTTTTGAACATTTTAATGAACTGACTTTAGGTATGAGCTCCTCAATCCACCCTTCTCTGGAGAACTCAGCTAATTTGCCAGACATGAAAAATATAGACTAGAATCTATATTTACACATCTAAAATGAGTCTCTTTTGATTGAAAACATGATGATGCAACTGGGCTGGGTAGAGAGAAGGTTGCTGCCTGCACACTGTGATTTGGGGCAATTGGGCTATTTGCCTTGCCCTCAAATAGCAGCCCATTCCCTGTTTCTCCTTCCTATGGCTGCCTTTTATGGATGTCCAGAGTTTTTCTACAGATAAGAATGAATTATAAAATAAAAATTTGGCTTGTTTGAAAGAGGCATACCAAAATTAATATGTCCCTTAAGTGAGGCTTACTTTGAGTGCGAACCTTAGGCAGAATGGGAGCTCAATAAGATGTCCCACACAGGACAGGGGAGGTACAATAAAGAATAAAGAGACTAGAAAACAGTGCTTTTTGGATGGGTTGTCTACATGCTTTTTGAAGATGGTAGGGTACTGGTCAATTTTTGAGAGGAGAAGCAATGTGGAGGTCAGATACCAGTCTTTTTTAATATGGAAAATTTTATGTCAGTTTACATGTTTAGAAAACAGTATATAACCATTACCCATCCATAACCAACCTCCTTCATCTCCTTCTCTGGGGACCTGTGCTCCTCTAACCCTTTGTCCACATATATATGTATATGTACATGTACATGTACATGTACATGTATACAACAGTCTCAGGCATTTTATTAATTCTAGCCTCATTCCAATTGAAGAATCACCTTTGCCTTACTTTCTTTTCTGTCCCACTCTCTCTACCCCACCAACCCCATCCTAGCTCTTTTTTTGTATCTTCACTTGCAGCACTACAACTTTTATGGTCCATCTCTTCCAGGACATAGATCCATAAATGTCAGCCCTGCACCCTAAGCAGCTCACAGGGAGGAGCCAGACCAGCAGCACCCCACACCCTGCCCTCTCTTCTGCCCTGGACAGATGGCTCCATGATGACAGCTCCATAATGGCACTGGGTGAGGCCCTGGTGCACATCACGGTCACTCTTCTGCTACTCTGGGTAGGAATGTCTCTGTTCATTTCTGGCCACTCTCAGGCAATGCCCTCCCAGCACTTCTCCCCAGAATTGGTGATCCCCTTGAAGGTGACTGGCAGGGGCAGAAGTGCAAAATCTCCAGGCTGGCTCTCCTACAGCCTGAAGTTTGGGGGCCAGAGACACATTGTCCACATGAGGGTCAAGAAGTTCTTGCTTTCCAAACACTTCCCAGTGTTCACCTACACGGACCAGCACGCCCTCCTCCAGGATCAGCCTTTTGTTCCTGATGACTGCTACTATCATGGTTATGTGGAAGGAATCTCTGAGTCCCTGGTTGCCCTCAGTACCTGTTCCGGAGGTTTTCGAGGAATGCTACAGATTAATGACCTTGCTTATGAAATTGAGCCAATTAGTTTTTCTGCCACATTTGAACACCTGGTGTATAAGATAGACAGTGGTGATACACAGTTCCCACCTATGAGATGTGGGTTAACAGAAGAGGAAATAGCACGCCATTTGCAGTTGAGGGCATCATATAATTCTACTCTGATGCAAAATTCTTACTTGGGCTGGTGGACCCACTTGCGGTTTGTTGAGCTGGTCGTAGTTGTGGACCATTTTCGATACCTTTACTGTAAAAGTAATGTGTCATTAGTACAGCGTGAAGTATTTGATACTGTCAATATAATTGGTATCTTATATAGCCCTTTGGAGGTTGAAATAGTTTTGAATGGGATTGAAATCTGGAGTGAAAGAAACCTGATTTCCACTGATACTATAGAACAGATTTTGGGGGATTTTTCTGCTTGGAAGTTTTCCAATCTTGATGACCGACTGCCCCATGATACTGCCCATCTTTTCATTAAAAAAAATTTTGGTATAAAGCTTGGAGTTGCCTACGTTGGAGGAATATGCCATCGTCTTTTTAATAGTGGAGTTGATGTCTTTGAAGAAGACCGTCTGTATCTTTTTGCACTTACTGTGACCCATGAACTTGGTCATAATATGGGTATGACTCATGATACTAAAGAATGTAAGTGTGGGCTTCCGTGGTGCATAATGTATGACTCCCAGAGTGTGACAGCTCGGTTCAGCAATTGCAGTTATGCCGAGTATTGGAACAATATTCTCACTAAGGGATTATGTATTCACTCACCTCCATATCCAGGGAATGTCTTTAAGGTACAGTACTGTGGGAACCTAGTGATTGAAGAAGGAGAGGAGTGTGATTGTGGGACCACAGACCAGTGTGTAAATGATCCCTGTTGTCTGTTGAACTGCACTCTGAAGCCTGGAGCTGCTTGTCAGTTTGGAATTTGTTGCAAAGACTGCAAGTTAATGCCATCAGGGACTTTGTGCAGACATCAGATCAGTGAATGTGACCTTCCAGAATGGTGCAATGGGACATTTCATCAATGCCCAGAAGATGTATATGTGCAGGACGGGATTCCCTGTGGTGACAATGCCTACTGCTATGAAGGGAGATGTAATAACCATGATAAACAGTGCAGGGAGATTTTTGGCAAAGATGCAAGGAGTGCATCTCAGAGTTGCTACAAAGAAATCAACACCCAAGGAAATCGATTTGGTCACTGTGGTATCACCAACCTAGTATACGTGAAATGTGAGGGCCCTGATATTCTGTGTGGGAGAGTGCAGTGTGAAAATGTAGAAATGATTCCTAATCTGATCCAACATTCTACAGTGCATCAGCTTCACATCAATGATACCACTTGCTGGGGCACTGATTTTCATTTAGGGATGTCCATACCTGATGTTGGTCAAGTGAAAGATGGCACAATATGTGGTCCAGAAAAGATCTGCCTCCATAAGAAGTGTGTCAATATGACCTATCCGCCACGAAAGTGTCATTCTAATGAGACCTGCCACATGCATGGAGTCTGTAATAATAAACAGCATTGCCACTGCAAGCATGGATGGGCACCTCCCTACTGCAAGGACGCAGGCCTTGGAGGCAGCGTGGACAGCGGGCCACCTCCTAAGGAATACGTGGCAATGCTCGAAGCAAAGGCATTGTTGGGTTACCTGTCATTATTGTGGCTTATTCCTTTTACTGCTTTCGTTTTATTTTGCCTTCTCGTAGTTTGTATGGAAAAAAAAAGAGAAGAAGAGGAAAACTAAATCTCTTGCCTCGGTAAACAAATCCTTAGTTCTTCTTGTAATAGTAGAAAAACATTAGGGCATGTCTGACTGTTTAAAGAAAAATTCAAGGACCCCTCATACCAGGATCATAAGCATTAATATCACACCAAAGGATTTCTTACTCTTCAGTGTTAATAAGCAATATTAAAACTTTACTCCCCCCCCCCGGATGTTGTCTATTTTCTGGGCAAAGGCACACCAGAGAGACATTTTTAAGCTGATGTCTAGCAGTTCTAAACCTCCTCCCATTTTTGTACTTTAGGATGTAAAGTACAAAATCTGCTGCTGCAGATCCCGTTTCTGTTTTGCCTATTCTCTTCAGGGTAACTGTGCCTAAAGGGGGCAGTAGAAGTAGAGGGGAGAAGGCAGTTTACTTTCCTGTGTGCTAAAAATTACTCTCTGTCAT
The DNA here is from genome assembly GCF_011100685.1 of Canis lupus familiaris. Lineage (NCBI taxonomy): Eukaryota > Metazoa > Chordata > Mammalia > Carnivora > Canidae > Canis > Canis lupus. The sequence continues at coordinate 44,547,894 of NC_049229.1, read as the reverse complement.
TTTGGCTGGGGCCATTCACTCTGGCAGCTGTGTTTGTTTTGGACTCCAGTTTTGTTGGCTCTTTAGAACCACCTTCATTCTTGCTGAGAAGTACCGGCACCCTCAAGAGATCTGACTTGTAGCTCTGAGGTTACCAGTTCCTCATTTGAGTTCTGCCCAGCAGCTGGTCACTTGTGCTCCTTGTAAGTCTTGTTCCCTGCTCTGCAGAGGGTCTCCTTGAATCACCAGCACTCTGATAAACTCACTTTCTTTCCTGTGTTCCTCTTGCCCTAGGGCTATCAAGTGCTTTCAGTAGTTATTTCATTGTGATAGTCTGAGTTCTGTAGAAGCAGACGCTGAGAGTTTAGAGTACAGGATTTTGATAGGGAGGAACCACTGTGAAAAGGTGAGGAAGTCGGCTGTGTGATGAGAAATGGTACTACATTGCAGCCTTGGCCACCTAGCAGCCAGTTCCTCTGGAATAAATATTGCCTGAAATGGGCCAAAATGGCCTGATCTTCACACCTTCCCTTGCTCATTCACTGTATCTGGAGTCCATGGGAATGGCAAGAGGTTGGCCACACTTCTTTGCAACTGAGGCTATTCCAAGGAGCTGACATCTGGAGGCTCTCTGTTGATTGTAATCCCTGCAGCTGTGCTCAGCAAACTTTCCTTGAAGGAGAATCCAAAGTGGCCTATTTGGATATTCCACGGTCTAGGCTTTGTACTGCCCTGATCCACTTTTCCATTTATGTTTTGGGAACAGCTCATCCAGGATTCTAATAGGCATCTCTGCCTATGAGGAACCTTACAAGAGGGAGGTTAATGAGATGAAACACAGTTCCTACTGCTGTGTTTGGTATTGGGGCTGAAATTGATACTTATTATTTCTTTTCTCCACTATCCTTTCTAGTTTTCCTCTCTTTTACATTGCATTCTGCTGGCTTTGGATGATAACCGTATGTCATTACTCAGGTCCTTGTTTCCAAGGCCCCTGAGTGTCTAGTCACCATTCTCAGACTGGGATTGCTGAATCTATCTATTTACAGTCACAATGGGACTGGAGAATACCAAGAAGCATTGAGGGAGATCACCTGGGTTCTACACATATTCTTTGTATCTCATGATATAACGGCAGCCCTACCTCTTCTCAGTGATTAGGCACGGTTACACCTGCCAAGACCATTGACACTGCTTCTTGCTATTGATGAAGGGACACAGGAGCCCAAAATGCCCAGGTAGCAGCTTTAGCTTATAATTCCATTGGGACTCTTTGTTCCCTGGTGAAAATGTGACTCTTTTGGGGACCAGAACCTCTAACCCTGGAGAGTTGAAGGGGACAGGAAGCACAGACCACCCTAATGGGTCATAGAGAATAGTGGTATGTAGTGCCACTCTGCTTCTAGTCCTTGGTTCCCAGACCCAAGAAAAGATCTTTGGTTCAGTGCATACAACCCACCCTGGAATGGTGTCTGTATTAGGGTTCCCCAGAGAAACAGAACCAGTAAGATATGGCATTTACATATTTACCCCTTCCCCAGAAGAAAACGTAAAGCCCTTCAGTGATTTTTACTCTTCTTGATATCCCATAACTTAAATACTATGATGTGAAATTAACAATATCCAAATGCTATGATATAAATTCAATTATCCCATGCTACATGATAAGGGAATAAGGAAAGAAAGAGGAAAATGGAAAGAAGACAATAGGATATATGAATACAAATGTATTCATGACAAAATAAAGAGGAAATAGTCATGATACTTACAGCCCTTGTTTCTATAACTGGCCACCTGGTTGCAGCTGGTATTTGTAACCATCTTTTACTCTCCACTCTATTCCCTTTGCCTTTGGCAAGCACTTCATCTGATCATAGCTCTTTATCTGATGGTGTGACCCAGACATTCCCTCTTAAAGAGTCTGGGCCATTAGTAGTCCTGCCTGGATTGGGTTGTTAAGAGTTTTCCACTGACCTTAGAAGCAGGGCATAGTAGTACAGAGAGACACACTAAGGGAGCTATATTCCAGATTCTCTTCTTTACCTTTTTACTCTGCCTTCCTTGCTGTGAAGTAGTAGTCCAATTTCCCTTTCGTTATCAAGGTCAATCACCCCAGCCATCACCATAACTCCCTTCACTGCCTGTTGATTCAGAGACATGAGGAGCCCAAAGTGGTCAGGTGGCAATCTTAGCTTCCAGTCGGTGGAATCATTGTTTGTCTCCTGGCAGAAGTATTCTTCCCTCCAGGACTAAGACCTCTAAGGCAGCAAAGCATGGAGTCATAAGGGTGGGAAGCAAAAGTTTTGCTAGTGAGTCATTAGGTTTAATAGTAAGTGGTGCCACTCCTATTTCCAACTCTTGATTCCTGGACCCATCCATGAATCTTATCTATGGAAGAAACAGCATCATATATTGGACACTAATTCAGGGCATATACAGCTTTCTGGAGAGCCTTGCCCTAGCCTTGCAAGATATTGCCACCTAGCTGGCACTGTCATTAGTCTTGAAAAGGCTTTTCCACCGTTCCAGTAAGACAGCTGCTTCAAGGTGGTGGGGAACGTGGTAAGACCAATGAATCCCATGACCATGGGCCCAGTGCCACACTTCTTTTGCTGTGAAGTGAGTTCCTTGATCAGAAGCAATGCTGTGTAGACTACAATGATGGTGAATAAGGCATTCTGTAAGTCCATGGATAGTAGTAGTTTTGGCAGAAGTTATTGTGTACAAGGAAGGAAAATCTGTATCCAGAGTGTCTAATACAGTAAGAATAAAACGTTGCCCCTTCCATAATGGAAGCAATCCAATATAATGAATCATCTTCTGACATGCAGGTAGCTGGCTGATAACCCCAGAGAATGGTGACATACTGGTGACTCAATGTTGGTCTCTGCCCCTGCAGATTGGTCAGTTAATGGTGGCTGTAGTCTGGTCATCCTTGGTGAGTGAAAATCTGTGTTGCTGCTTCAAGTGTAATTGCCACCCTGTAACCATAGCTACTTTGTTCATGACCCATTGGGTCATGGTGGGTGATTAAGGAAAGAGGTTGGTACCCACAGAATGGGTCGTTCTGCTTATTTTTTAAAAATTTAAATTCAATTTATTTAGCATATACTGTATTATTAGTTTCAGAGGTAGAATTTAGTGATTCATCAGTTGCATATAACATGCATTGTTCATTACATCATGTGCCCTCCTTAATGCCCATCCCACATTTATCCCATCCCCCTCCTGCCTCTCCTCCAGCAACCCTCAGTTTGTTTCCTATAGTTAAGAGTCTCTTATGGTTTGCCTCCCTCTCTGTTTTCATCTTATTTTATTTTTCCTTGTCTTCCCCTATGTTCATCTGTTTTGTTTCTTAAATTCCACATATGAGTGAAACCATATGATATTTTATTTTCTATGACTGATTTTGCTTAGCATAATACCTTCTAGTTCCATCCACATCATTGCAAATGGCAAGATTTCATTCCTTCTGTTGGCCAAGTAATACTCCATTGTACATAGTCTATCTGTGTATTAAAATCCTCTTCTGGGGTAACCCTTTGGTGACTACATGGGACAAAAATATGTTTGTGGTTTGTTTGGTTTTTTTTTTTTTTTGAGATCTTATTTATTTATTCATAAGAGACACAGAGAGAGATAGAGAGAGAGGCAGAGGGAGAAGAGCTCTCTGCGGGGAGCCGGATGCAGGACTTGATCCCAGGACCCTGGGATCACACCTGAGCCAAAGGCAGATGCTCAACCACTGAGCCACCCACGCATCCCTGTTCATGTTTTTTGGCCATTCAGAGAGGTCTATCTATATACCCCCTTTCCAAATTTCTTTGTTACTAATTTTCAAATCAAGTCCCTTCTATGTTCCTGATTATGCAGTCACAGCCCATGAACTGTTACGTAATTCCACATCTGGCCATTTCTCCTTCCAAGGAGAAATGCACTGCCCCAAGTTCTACCCACTGGTAGGATTTCCCTTCACCACTTCCTTCAGGGATGTCCTTGAGAGGGGCTGCAGTGCTGCAGCTGACCACATCCAGGTGTGCTTGTATATATCATACAGAACCATCTGTAAAGCAGGCCTGAGTCTTCTCTTCCCCTGTCAGCTGATCACAAGGAATTCCCCATGAAGCTATATGTGTAGGCTGGCAGAGAGAAGACAGTGGAGCAAGAATGGGGACTTTGGACATTTGGGCCACTTCTTCATGTAAGTGACTTCAGGGCCTGCTCAGGCCTGATTTTGAATATATACCTTCTATTTGGTGGAATGTTGGTGTGCAAGCCCACTTTTGGGTTGGTGAATACCCAGTTCATGGTGTTATCTCAGGTCACATGGTAACTTGGTAGCCCATGAGCAAGCATTCAGCTTCTACTGAGGCCCAGTAATAGACCAAAAGTTGTTTCTCAAAAGGAAAGTAGTTTTATGAAGGTGTTGGCAGAGTCTTGCCCCTAAATCTTAAGAGCCTGCATTGCAGTTCATCTCTAGAAACCTTCCCAAAGCTCCAAACAGCATCTTATCTGAAACTGACACTTCAAGCACCATTGAGTCTGCTGGATCATAAGGCCCAAGTGGAAGAGCAGCTTGCATAGTGGCCTGGACCTATGGCAGAGCCTTTTCTTTTTCTGGGCCCCACTTAAAACTAGCAGCTTCTCAGGTCACTTGGTAAATGGACTAGAGTAACACTCAAATGAGGAATATGTTGCCTCCAAAATCCAAAGAGGTATTGTGCTTCTTTCTTGGCTGTAGGAGAGCCAGCTACAACTTATTCTTCACCTTAGAAGGGATATCTCAACACACCCTACGTAACAGGACCCCTAAATATTTTGGGGTAGAAGTGAATTTTAGATTTATTTCCCACCCTGATGTGCAAGTGTCTTACTAATAAGCCTAGAGTAGTTGCTACTTCTCACTCACTAGGTCTAATCAGCATAATGTCATTAATGTAATGGACCAGTATGATATCTTGTGGGAGGGAAAGACAATCAAGATCCCTGCAAACTAAATCATGACCTAGGGATGGAGGGTTGCTATAACCCTAAAGAGGTATTTGTATATGTATTTCTGGCCATACCAGCAGAAATCACACTGCTTCTGGTGGGCCTTATGGACAGGTATGGAAGAAAAATGCATTTGCCAGATCAAAAACTGCATACCTAGGACCAGGGGATGTGTTAATTTGCTCAAACAGTGAAACAACATCAGGTACAGCAGCTGCAACTGGAGTCACCACCTGGTTAAGCTTACAATAAAATAATCCATTGGCATTCTCTAAGATTCATCTGTTTTCTGCACAGCCCAAATAGGAGAGTTGAATAGGAATGTGATGGGAATCACTACCCCTGTATCTTTCAAGTGGTGGCACTAATCTGCAATCTTTCTTGGGATGTGGTACTTAAATGGCTTCCAGTTGGCCTTTTCCACTGTAATAGCCCATATTCCACAGGTCAGGGAACCAATGTGAAGATTTTGCCAGCTGCTAAGTATGTCTATTCCAATTATACAGTCTACACCTGGGCAAATAACCATAGGATGGGTTCAGGGAGCCACTGAACCTACTGTGAAACAGACCTGGACCAATAACCCATTAATCACTGGACTTCCACAAGCTCTCCTACTGTGACTGGAGGGGCACAGTGACATTATGGGTCTTTTGGAATCAGTGTCAGTTCAGAGCTAATGTTTAGTAGTCTCTGAAAGGTATGATTATCTCCTTTTCCCCAATGTACAGCCCTGTTAAAAGGCCATAGGTCCCTCTGGGAGGCTAGGAGAAAGATTAGCCATATAAATTTTCATTGCTGTATCAAGGCCTTCCTAAAGGGTACCTGGCCTCCCATTCATTCAAGAGGTTCTTGGCTTCTAAACTGATTCAACTTGGGAATTGATTGAAGGACTGTCATTCACTGCTTTTATGACTTGAGTTAGACTCTGTTGACTTGACTTAGAACTTTTTGCTTATATAGATCAAATAAGAATTTCTGTTTCACTTCTAGGAATATCATGATTAACTAGACAGCACCATAGCTGTGCATGAGTCGGATTATTGTGATTGCTGCTTTGACTCTTTTGTTTATTATGGTAACCATGCCTACCTCGTCTTTGGTGGTTGAGTGCTGCCACTTGACTCCTGTTGCCCGTTGCCCTGGGATCCATATGTTCCCAATCTTTAAGGTTTTCCAATTGAGTGTCTGTGGTTCCCACTCTAAAGCCTAGCCTACAGAGAAGAGCCCCTGAAGAGCCCTCTTCAAGGGGCTCTTCAAGGATGCTGGACTCCCTTCACAAATTTATTCCTCAAAGCATTAGTCCTGTGGACCCTCAGTGTGGGTGAGTAGGTCTTAAATGAGTACACTGTAACATTACAGTCTCCCTACACCTCTGAACTCCTTCCTCTATATTAAAACAAAGCAGGTCAGCCATTTACAATTGGCCTTCTTTTGGTCCATGTTTCAGCCAATTAATCAACAAACTGTTAGAGCCCTTTCTAACTCCCCTGCAGCATTAAATGCAAAATCTCTGGTTAGTGATCCCATATCAATAAATTTGGCCTGACCCAACTTTGTGCTTCTTTCATGTTATCCCACATCCTCAATATCAATCCATGTTCCCTGGAGTCTGTTGGTATAAATTAGAAAACTTAAATAGTTCTTTTGGAGCATATTGTACCTCCTCATGGGTCATGTTTTGTATCTCACCATTAGGGGTCCTCTGGGATTTGACTCCAGTTATAGGTCTAGAAGCAAAGTGGGATGATGGGGATGGATCCTGAAGAGAATCAGCACTGTCTTGCATGCTGGTTATATCAGAAGAAATCATTACTGTTTCCTCAGGTAATACCAGGTTAGCCCCTCAAATGTAGATGAAGAAGCTGCTACCACCTACAGTGGAGGTAGAAAAAGCTCTTCCCCTGCAAAGAAGACTCATCAGAGTACAGGGGTTCAATGTTTCCAGCTTCATCAGAGTCTTCCCATATGTCCCTAGTCCCACTTACAGGATCTCATTCTTCCCCAATCAATGCCTTTGCTATAACAGTAAACACCTTGTGAAGCTGGGAGTTCAGCTTACATTGTAATACAGCTAATAACAAAATGAGGTTCTGTGTTTGATTTTCACCAGTTTCAGCCCTGTGGCTGGAGGAGATAAGATTCTCCTTCAGGGCACACATAGGAGCTCTTAGGTCATTTATGGGATGCTTGAGCTGAGAAATGGGATCCCTTAGTTCATCCTTTTCTTTCACTACTTGTCCAACAATGTTAGAGGCAACCAACCAATGGCATTATCCCTTAGTTTCCAAAAAATGTTCAGAAGTATCATATACAGCATCACTTATCTCTTTGCTTCATATAGTAGTTGATCAGAAGTACCTAGTGCAGATATTTTATGTATCTCTATACATAGCTCGCCATGGACTATTAGTCTTTATATAAGATTAGAGAGCCAGTTTCAGAAACCCCAGAACCAATTCAGAAAACTCATTCTTAAAATTCTGTTCCTCTAGAATCACTCCTGGTATCAAATCTGTATTAGAGTCCTTCAGAGAAATAGAACCAGCAGGCTATGTGCTTACATGATTATGGAGCCTAAGAAGTCTCATGATCTGCCATTTGCAAGCTGAAAGCAAGGGAAGCTGGTGGTATAATTTATTCTAAGTATAAAGGCCTAAGAATCAGTGGAGCATATGATTTAGGAGTCCATCTAAATCTGAAGGAGCAGTGATATCCAAGGGCAGGAGAAAATGGGGATGTCTCAGCTCAGAGAGAGAGAGCAAATTCACCCTTTTTCTGCCTTTTTGTTCTCTTTAGGTCCTCAGTGATTGGATAATGCACACTTGCATTAGTGAGGGTGACCTTCTTTACTCAGTTTATTGATTCAAATGCTGATCTCTTCCAGAATCAAATGCTAATCTCACCAGCACAGACACACCCAGAAATAATATTTTACCAGCTGTCTGGGCATCTCTTAGCCCTGTCAAGATGACACATAAAATTAACCATCACAGGGATGTTATATAGACTCCACGTCTCGAGGGGAGGAATGCCAAAGAATTTTCAGCCTTCTTTAATCTGCCAAATGTAGCATACTTTGTTGGTGAGATTAAAGAGAACATAGATTTGCATATAGTGCAGGGGGTAATGGCAACTGGTGAAACCGATATGGAGTCAAATTGGTTAATAGCCAGTGAAAACACATGCATTTAGCTTTGGACCCAGCAGTTCTTCTTCTGGAACTCTATCCCAAAGATATATTTCAAAACTATGAAATTACTTTGGTGTAAGGCTATTTATGGCATTATAATAGCAAAAGATTCAGGAGCCACACCAATGCCTACCCATAGAGGACTGATTGAATAAAATACGGTATTTCCACACCATGGATACATACAACTCTAAAAACAAATAAGCAAGATTTCCTTACAGTGATATCACATGATCTCCAAGACCTGTTCTTAGGGATAAAAAGCCAGATTTATGATATTATATATATATATATATATATGTATATGTATATGTATATGTATGTATATATATGCTGCTACTCTTTTTTGTAAGAAAGAGGATTGATTCAGAAAGGCACACTTAGGGCAGCCTGGGTGGCTCAGCGGTTTAGCACCACCTTTGGCCCAGGGTGTGATCCTGGAGACCCTGGTTTGAGTCCTGCGTTGGGCTCCCTGCATGGAGCCTGCTTCTCCCTCTCCCTGTGTCTCTGCCTCTCATTCTCTCTGTGAATAAATAATAATGAATAAATCAATAAAATCTTTTTTAAAAAGGCACACTTATTAGTTTATATTTGCAAAAAAAGATTGGAAAAATAAATCAAAATCTAATAACATGATTACTTAGAGGGGACTAGAGAGAATAAGATAAGAGACAGTCTAGGATACAAATAAGACTCGGTTATATGCTTTCAATTTAGGATCATGTAAATGACATATAAGCAAACATTGATTCCCAAAATACCAATTAATCAAAATGTATATTATGAACTTAAATGCATATCATGTTGATGACATAACCATACATATAAAAGAATTGTTTCAAGTGACTTTCAAATGCTGTTTTTTTATTTATAAGTGATAGTAATATTGGTATAATTATTTTAATTGTATTTGATATATAATATAAGGTAAAGCAAAAATAGTCACGTTAATGTAAGAGAAAAAAGTTACAAGTAAACAAGCCAAATAAAAGTTCATAATCTTCCATTTTGAAGGAAAATGTTAATATGAACTCATGATTTGTAATCAACTTTATTCATGCATAATTTACATATAATATCAGGAATGCATTCATTATAAGTGTAACAGTATGAAGAGATTTGACACATGTATACACATATATCAAGATATAGAACAATACCATACCACCCAAATTTCCTTGTGCGCCTTAGCACTACTCTTTTCTGCTTTATGCAGCCACTGATTTGATTTCTGTCACTATACAATATTGCCTATTCTAGAATTTCATATAAATTCAATCGAATGGTATTCTTTGGAGTCTTGCTTTGTTCACTCAGTAATTTCTTCCCCCTAAGATTCAACCATGTTGTTGCTCATAGCAGTAGTTTGTTCCCTTTTTTTTTTTTTTTTAAATTTTTTTTTAAATTTATTTATGATAGTCACAGGAGAGAGAGAGGCAGAGACATAGGCAGAGGGAGAAGCAGGCTCCATGCACCGGGAGCCCGATGTGGGATTCGATCCCGGGTCTCCAGGATCGCGCCCCGGGCCAAAGGCAGGCGCCAAACCGCTGCGCCACCCAGGGATCCCAGTTTGTTCCCTTTTTATGCTGAGCAGTATTCCATTATATGATTCTAACAAAACTTGTTTTTTTCAGCCATCTGTTAAAGAATCTTTGGGATGTTTCCAGTATTTTGGCTGTTTTATGAATAAAGTACTGGACATGCATATACAGGTGTTTTGTAGAACATGTATTTAATTTCTGCTAGGTAAGAGGAGGATTATTGGACATAGAATAAGCCTCTATTTAATTTTGTAAGAAACTGCCAAAAATGTATTGCAAAGTGGTTGTAAAGTCATCAGCAAGGGATGAGAGCTCCAATTGCTCTATCCCCCAGACTTCTGGTACCCTCAGACTTCTAATCTTTACCATTTTAATTAGTATGTAATGGTATGTGATTGTGGTTTAACTTGTATTTCTCTGCTGACTAATGATGCTGAACATTTTTTCATGTGTTAACAATTTTTATGTCTTCCTTTGGAAGTGTTTTTACATTATGTATAGTTGAATATTTTCGCCCAACCATTTTCTTAGCAGTGTCCTTGGAAGAACAGAGAATTTTACTTTTGATTAAATCCATTTACCAGTTATTTTAAAGTTAGTGCTCTTTAGACACTGTATTAAAAGTCATTGCTAATGTTATCTTGATTTTTTTAAGAAGTTCTATTTTTTTTAGAAGTCTTACTGTTTTAACTTTTATAGTTGCATCTGTGATGCATCTTGAGTTTACTTCTCTATGCTATGAAAGATGATGGCAATTTTTTTTTCAATAAGAATATTTAGTTGTGCCGGAGTCACTATTAAAATGATTTTCAGGGACATCTGGGTGGCTCAGCGGCTGAGCATTTGCCTTCGGCTCAGGTCATGATCCTGGAGTTTCGAGATCGAGTTCCCACATCAGGGTGCCCGAGGGGGAGCCTGTTTCTTCCTCTGCCTATGTCTCTGCCTCTCTCTGTTTCTCATGAATGAATAAATAAATAAATAAATAAATAAATAAATAAATAAATAAATCTTCTTAAAAAATAAAATGATTTTCATTTCCTCATTGAATTACCTTAGCAAATTTGCCATAAAAATCAATGGAGTATTTATGCATGGACCTCTTTCTCAACTCTCTCTTCTGTCTCATTGATCTGTGTGTCTTTGTTTATGCTGATGTTATACAGTCTTGATGAATAGGTAACATATTACCTATTCATAGATAAATCTTAGAATATATGCTGAGTGTTGATAATGCTGCTACAAATATTGCATGAATCTCTTTGAATTAGTATTTTTGTATCCTTTGAGTAAAAACTTAGTAGTTGCAGTTGCTGAGTCGTTCTTTTTAACTTTTTGAGGAATGTCTATACTGTTTACCAGAGTCGCTGCACCAGTTTGCATTTGTACCAACAGTGTTAAAAGGATTCCCCTTTGTCCACATCCTCACCAACACCAGTTGTGTCCTGTGTTGTTAATTTTCACCATTCTGACAGGTGTGAGGTGATATCTCAGCCATAAAAAAAAAAAAGAAAGAAATCTTGTCATTTGCCACAACATAGAAGGAGCTAGAGAGTATTATGCTAAGCGAAATAAGTTCATCAGGGAAAGACAAATACCATATGATTTCACTCATATGTGGAACTTAAGAAACCAAACAAACATGGAGGTAGAAAGGAAAACCATGAAACAGACTTTAAACTATAGAAACAAACTGATGATTACCAGAAGGACGTTGCGGGGGGGGGGGGGGGGGGGGGGGGGCGTCGGAAATTGGTGAGAACAATCAAGTAAACAATCAAAGAAGCCAAATAAAATTTCATAATCTTTCATTTTGAAAGAAAATGTTAATATGAACTCATGATTTTTAAAACTTAAATTCAATTAATTAACATAGAGTGCATTATTAATTTCAGAGGTGGAGCTTAATGATTGATCAGTTGCATATCACACCCAGTGCTCATCCCTACATGTGCCCTCCTTAATGCCCATCACCCAGTTACCCCATCACCCACCCACCTCCCTTCCAGCAACCCTCAGTTTGTTTCCTATGGTTAACAGTCTCTAATTGTTTGTCTCCCTCTCTGATTACATCTTGTTTTATTTTTCCTTCCCTTCCCCTATGATCCTCTGTTTTGTTTTTTATTTATTTTTATTTTGTTTTAATAATGAGGTTTTTTTTTTAAAGATTTTATTTATTTATTCAGAGAGAGAGAGAGAGGCAGAGACACAGGCAGAGGGAGAAGCAGGCTCCATGCAGGGAGCCCGACGTGGGACTTGATCCTGGGTCTCCAGGATCACACCCCGGGCTGCAGGCGGTGCTAAACCGCTGCACCACCAGGGCTGCCCCTGTTTTGTTTTTGTTTTAAATTTTTTTTTATTTATTTATGATAGTCACAGAGAGAGAGAGAGGCAGAGACACAGGCAGAGGGTGAAGCAGGCTCCCTGCATCGGGAGCCCAACGTGGGATTCGATCCCGGGTCTCCAGGATCGCGCCCTGGGCCAAAGGCAGGCGCCAAACCGCTGCGCCACCCAGGGATCCCATGTTTTTTAAATTCCACTTATGGAACTCATGATTTTTAATCAACTTGATTCACGTATAATTTACAGACAGTGTTGTATGGGAAGTGTTGAATCACTAATTTCTACACCTGAAACTAATATTACACCGATTTTAACTAATTGGAATTTAAATAAAAACTTGAAACAAAATGTGCTGAGTGAAAAAAGCAGCTAAAAAGAATACATATTATTTGAATTTATATGAAATCCTAAAATGGGTAATATTCTAGAATGACAGACATATCAGTAGCTGCGTAAGGTAAGGTGTAAGGAAGGGGGTTAGCTGCTGGAGGGCATAAAAATTTTTGAGGATAATTGTCTAGTTCCTTTCAAAATTGTTTTGGTTAAGGTAGGTCATTTACATTTCCATAAGTTTTTTTAAATTTATTTTTAAATATTTTATTTATTTATTAGAGAAAGTGCAGAAGTAGGGGGAGCAGTAGGCAGAGGGAGAGAGAGAAGCAGGCCTCCTGCTGAGCAAGGAGCCTGATGCAGGGCCCCATCCCAGGACCCTAGGATCATGACCTGAGCTGAAGGCAGACACATAACCCACTGAGCCACCCAGGCATCCTTCCTTGTGCTACTTATAGTTATATCCTCTTCCAATCCAGAACTCCCGTTAATTACGGATCTATTTTGTTATTGTAGTTTTGTCTCTTCCAGAATGTCATATCAATGGAATCATAGTGTGTAAGCTTCTGCAGCTGACTTCTTTCACACAGCATAACATCTTTGAGGTTGCTCCACACTGTTGACTGTATCAAGAGTTCACACCTCTTGTTGCTGAGTAGTATTCTGTTGTATAGATGTGCCACTATCTGTTTATCGATTCACTCTTTGAGTGGAATCTGGGTTGTTTCCAGTTTTTGACTATCACAAATAAAGTTGCCAAGAACATTAGTTAGTATACAGAATTTGTGTAAACATAGACTTTCATCTTTCCAGTCCCACCCAGGAGTGAGATTTCTGGGTTACATGGTGAGCAAATGTTTAAATTTACAAGAAACTGTCCAACTGTCTTCCCGAGTGTACAACTACATTTTCACCAACAATGAGAGTTCCAATTGCTTGGTATCTTCAACTAGCACTTAGTATCGTCAGTTATTTTTTAACCATCCAAAAGGGTGTGTAGTAGTATCTCATGATAGTTTTAATGCACATTTATAGCAAGAAGTTGCTGGGGCTGAGGCCAAAAAGGTGTTCTCTAGGATTTTGATGGATTCCTGTCTCACATTTAGGTCTTCCATACATTTTTAGTTTATTTTTGTGTATGATATAAGAAAATGGTCCAGTTTCATTTTTCTGCATGTGGGTGTACAATTTTCCCAGTACCATTTGTTGAAGACTGTCCTTTTTCCATTGGATAGTCTTTCCTCCTTTGTCTAATATTAGTTGACCAGAGTTGAGGGTCCGTTTCTGGGTTTTCTATTCTGTTCCATTGATCTTATGTATCTGTTTTTGCATCAATATCATGCTGTCCTGGTGGTCACAGCTTTGTAATATAGCTTGAGGTCTGGAATTGTGATGCCTCCAGCTTTGGGTGTTTTTTTTTTTTCTTTCCAACATTGCTTTGGCTATTCGGGGTCTTTTCTGGTTCCATACAAATTTTAAGATTGTTTCTTCCAGCTCTGTGAAAAATGTCAATGGTATTTTGATAGAGATTGTACTGAATGTATAGATTGCTCTGGGTGGCATAGACATTTTAACAATATCCTTCCAATCCATGAGTATGGAACGATTTTCCATTTCTTTGTGTCTTCATCAATTTCTTTCATAAGTGTTCTATGATTTTCAGAGCCCAGATCCTTTACTTCTTTGGTTAGGTTTATTCCTTGGTATCTTAGGGGGCTTGGTGCAACTGTAAATGGGATCGATTCCTTAATTTCTCTTTTTTCTGTCTCATTGTTAGTGTATAGAAATGCAGCTGATTTCTGTGCGTTTTATATCCTGTGACTTTGCTGAATTGCTTGCTGTAGGAGTTTTAGCAATTTTGGGGTGGAGTCCTTTGGGTTTTCCACACACAGTATCATGTCATCTGCGAAGAGGGAGAGTTTGACTTCTTTGCTGATTTGGATGACTTTTATTTCTTTTTGTTGTCTGATTGCTGAGGCCAGGACTTGTACTATGTTGAACAACAGTGGTGAGAGTGAACACCCTTGCCATGTTCCTGACCTTAGGGGAAAAGCTCTCGGTTTTTCCCCATTGAGAATGATATTCCCTGTGAGCTTTTTGTGTATGGCTTTTATGATATCGAGGTATGTTTCCTCTATCCCTACACTGTGGAGAGTTTTAATCAAGATAGGATGCTGTATTTTGTCAAATGCTTTTTCTGCATCAATTGAGAGGAGCACATGGTTCCTGTTCTTTGTTTTATTAACATAGTGTATCACATTGATTGATTTGTGGATGTTGAGCCACCCTTGTATTCCAGGAATAAATTCCACTTGGTTGTGGTGACTAATCCTTTCGATGTACTGTTGGATCCCATTGGCTGGTATCTTGGGGAGTATTTTGACATCCATGTTCATCAGGGATATTGGTCTATAATTCTTGTTTTTGGTGGGGTCTTTGTCTGATTTTGGGATCAAGGTAATGCTGGCCTTATTCTATTTGGAAGTTTTCCTTCCATGTCTATTTTTTTGAAACAGCTTCAGAAAAATAGGTATTAATTCTTCTTTAAATGCTTGGTGGGCAGCCAGGGTGGCTCAGCGGTTTAGCGCTGCCTTCAGCCCAGGGCGTGATCCTGGAGACCCGGGATCGAGTCCCACATTGGGCTCCCTGCGTGGAGCCTGCTTCTCCCTCTGCCTGTGTCTCTTACTCTCTCTCTCTGTCTCTCATGAATAAGTAAATAAAATCTTAAAGAAAAATAAATTCCCCTGTGAAGCCATCGGCCCTAGACTCTTGTTTTTGGGAGATTTGTTTATTACTGTTTCAATTTCTTTGCTGGTTATGGGTCTGTTCAGGTTTTCTATTTCTTCCTGTTTCAGTTTTGGTGGTTTACAAGTTTCTAGGAATGCATCTATTTCTTCTAGTTTGCATAATTTATTGGCATATAGTTTCTCATAATGTGTTCTTGTAATTGTATTTCTTTGGTGTTGGTTTTGATCTTTCCTTTTCATTCATGATTTTATTAATCTGGGTCCTTTCTCTTTTCTTTTTGCTAAGTCTGGCTAGGGGTTTATTGATCTTATTAATTTTTTCAAAGAACTAGCTCCTGACTTTATTGACCTGTTCTTTTGTTTTCTGTTCTGTTGATTTCTACTCTAATCTTTATTTCTCTCCTGCTTGAGTTAGGCTTCATTTGCTCTTCTTTCTCTGGCTCCTTCAGGTATAAGGTTAGCTTGTGTATTTGGGCTTTTTCTAATTTTTTGAGAGGCTTGTATTAAAATATACTTCCCTTTTAGGACCACCTTTGTTATATCCCAACGGTTTTGAACAGTATGCTTTCACTTTCGTTAGTTTGCATGAAACTTTTTAATTTCCTGGTTGACCCATTCATTCTTTTAAAAAAAAAAAAGATTTTATTTAGTTATGAGAGAGAGAGAGAAAAAAAGAGAGAGAGAGAGACAGAGACAGAGAGGCAAGCTCCACATAGGGAGCGCAACGCGGGACTCGATTCCGGGTCTCCAGGATCAGGCCCTGGGATGGAGGCGGCGCTAAACGGCTGAGCCACTCAGGCTGCCCTGACCCATTCATTCTTTAGTAGGACGCTGTTTAGCCTCCAACTGTTTGAGTTCCTTCCAAATTTCCTCTTGCAATTGAGTTCAAGTTTCAAAGCATTGTCGTCTGAAAATATGCAGGGAATAATACCAATCTTTTGGAATTAGTCGCGACCTGATTCATGATCCATTATGGGGAAAGTTCCACGTGCACTCTAGAAGAATGTGTATTCTGTTGCTTTAAGAATGGAATGTTCTGTATGTATCTGTGAAGTCCATCTGGTCCAGTGTGTCATTTAAAGCCCTATTTCTTTCTTGATCTTATGCTTTGATAATCTGTCCATTGTTTTTGGCAGGTCTGTGACAACTTCTCTTAATTTTCCTTCATCTGAAAATGTCTTGATTTTTTCTTCATTTCTGATGGATATTTTTACTGTACATAAAATTCTGGATTAATATTTTGTTTTAGCTCTTGTGGAATATTTTGATATTTTCTTCTCACCTCTGTGGTTTTTAATGAGAAATCTACTATTTTTCAAAACATTTTCCTCTGTAGGTAAGCATTAGGCAGATGTTTTTCTCTTAAAATCTTAAAGATTTTTTCTTTGTCATTAGTTTTCAAATGTTTTATTACGATGTGTTGCTCTCTGGATTTCTTTGAGTATATTCTGTTGGTTCCCTCAGTTTCTTGAATATGTTATTACTTTTGCTAAATTTGAGCAATCTTCAGCCATGATTTCTTTGGGAACTTTTCAACCTTGCCCTATTTTTCTCTTTTTCTGCAACTGTGATGACATGAGTGTTAGATCTTTTGTTATAGCCTTCAGGTACCACAGGCTCTTTACATTTTTTCCAACCTATTTTCTCTCTGCTTTTCAGAGTTATTACCAAATCTATGGTATGACAGACTATGATCATAGCTCTCTATGATCAAGTTCACCATTTATTTTTCTCTATTTTGTTGTTAGGCCATCCAGTGACTTTTGGCTTTAGGTTTTATATTTTTCAGTTATAAAGTTTTCATTATTTTTTCTTTCTTATACTTCTGTGATGAGACTTTAAATTTCTGCAAATTTTTTCAACTGTTTTGACCATATTTGTTATTGCCCATTGAAGCATTTTTATGATTGCTGTTTCAAAACCCTAATCAGAACATTCTAACTTCTGCATCATCTCAGAGTTGGCATCTACAGATTGTCTTTTCTCATTTAAGTTGAAACTTTCTTAGTTCTTTGTATGACAGGTAAATTTTCATTTGATTCTGAACATTTTTTTGGGTGCTGTATTTTGGGATACTGCACCATCAGAGGAAGTATTGCATTGTTATTGCTAGATGATGGTAGATGTCCAGGTTTAAGCTGACCTGCCAAGAGGAAGGAGAAGCTCATACTGTTAAGCTGTGGGAGTTTACTCTTGCCCCTCTTGGCCTCTTCTGACGTCACTCTTGCTGGGAAGTTGAAGGATGCCATATTATTGCTGCCCAAGTGGCCTCCACTAATTGTTGAATGGGGGCCTCATTACTATATGGTGAGAAGGAAAGTCTTGGAACTCTATTTGACCTTCTCTGACACTACCTCAATCAGGGGCTTGAGGCTCCTCATTAGAAGTGTGATGGATATATATTTTTTAATGAGTTTTTTTCTTTAAGATTTTATTTATTTATTCATGAGAGACACACACAAACACAGAGAGAGAGAGAGGGAGGCAGAGAGAGAAGCAGGCTCCTCGCAGGGAGCCCAATGTGGGACTCGATCCCAGATTCCAGGATCACGCCCTGAGCTGAAGGCAGATGCTCAACCGCTGAGCCACCCACGTGTCCCTGTGATGGATATTTAAGCCTCATGTGGCCTATGTTAATGAGAATGCATGTGGGGTTACAATTTTTCTCATGACATTTGGCTGGAGTAGGACAGTTATTCTCTAAAAGATTCCCAGCTAGGCTAATCATTTCTTGGTCCTCTGGTTAGAGACAACAAACTTGTCTTGCGGCCTTTTGGGGGCCTTTTATTCCTTTTTTTTTTTTTTTTTTGGTCTGTGTCTATTTCATTTTAAGGTTATAGGTTTCTCCACACGCAATGGGGTTAAAAGAAAATGCAGAGAAATCACTGCTATATATTCCTTAGGTCCCAATATCCTTAGCTGATTTGTGTTCTTTTTTGCACCTTTCTGAACTATCTTAGTTTTGTATATAAAATTGGTGTTTTAACTTGAAGTGAGCAAGAGCAATAGGGCTAAGAGTGTTTATCTTTTCTAGAAACAGAAGTCCTTAATGATATTTTAATTTTTAAAAAAGATTTTATTTATTTGACAGAAAAACACAAGTGGGGGGAGTGGAAGGCAGTGAGAGGAGGAGAAGCAGGCTCTCTGCTGAGCAGGCAGGCTGAAGCGGGGCTCAATCCCAGGACCCTGAGATCATGACCTGGGCTGATGGCAGACACTTAAGACAGCCATCCAAGAGCCCCCTTAATGCTATGTTTTAAAAGAAATGAACATTACTGCTTCTTTCAGCAAGAGAGATCAAGTCAAAACTACTTTCGGAAGCTTTCACTCCTTCCCCACCTTTATTTTTCCCAGGATATTTTTCTATCAGAAGCAGGCACTCTGGTCTTTGCTACTAAAACTTTTCCAGGATTGAGCTCCTGTAGTTTTCTTGTCTCTCATTTCTTGGGATAGGTTTTCCTCATTGTTAATCATCTCTGGTATAGGAGCAAAGTTTACCACTGAGTTCAGTTGTAGACAAGACTTTTTAAATGTACTTTTCTTTCTTTTTTTAAAGATTTTTTAATAATAAATTGAAATATTTAAGAATATTTATTTATTCATGAGAGACACACAGAGAGAGGCAGAGACATAGGCAGAGGGAGAAGCAGACTCCCTGTGAGGAGCCTAATATGAGACTTCATCCCAGGACACCAGGATCACAACCTGAGCCAAAGGCAGACGCTCAGCCCCTGAGTCACCCAGGTCCCTTTAATATATCTTTCTTAAGATGGAGGTTGTCTCCCGGTCAGAATGGCTAAAATTAACAACACATGAAACAACAGGTCTTTGTGAGGATGCAGACAAAAAGGATCCCTCTTGCACTATTGGTGGGAATCAAACTGGTGTAACCACTCTGGAAAACAATATAGAGGTTCCTCAAAAAGTTAAAAATAGGTTACCTGGGTTCCAGCAAATTCTTGGTTTCAGCTCAGGTCATGGTCTCAAGGCCCTGGGATGGAGCCCCACATTAGGCTCTATGCTCAGTGGGGAGTCAGCTTGAGGATTCTCTCTCTGCCCCTCTTCCCACTCACACTCTTTCTAAAAGAAAATAAATCTTAAAAAAAAAAAAAATAGAACTACCATGACCCAGCATTGCACTACTAGGTATTTATCCAAAGGATAAATATGTTAACTAAATTGCCTTTTTTAAAAAAATATTTTATTTATGTATTCATGAGAGACACACAGAAAGAGAGGAGGCAGAGATATAGGCAGAGGGCAAGCGGGCTCCTCACAGGGATCACGCCCTGAGCCGAAGGGAGACGCTCAGCTGCTGAGCCACCCAGGCGTCCCAACTAAGTTAAATATAAACAAAGAATTAAAAAAAAAAAAAAAAGAATCCTCAATACTGAGAAGGTGTTTTGAAACAGAAATGAAGGAAGACATTCCATACCATTTACACAGGGGGTTTTATTCAGGGTAGCTTGCTGACAGGTGGATTGAATAGGCAACGATCCTGGCACTAAGCAGCTAATCTCCACAAAGTCAAGACCATAACCCACAGATTAATAGAGTAAAGGGCGATTATCTAAAGTGGTGCTATCTGTGCACCAGAGGAACGATCAGAAGGCTTCCCATATTCTGGTCAGGGCATACATTAATCTATACAAGACCTGGAACACAGAGCCCAGGGGGAGGTCATTGCAGAGACATAAACAAGATGTGGGCCAAAGATAGAGTCAGTATTGTCAGCACTCCTACAGGAGATTTCTGAGAAAACCAGCATGAATCAAAGAAACTTTCTGAGAGGAAACAGAAAAGGATTGTCATTAAAAATAGTTCCACTTGCTAGTTATAGAGCTCTGAAGCTACTAGTTAAATTGGCAGGTAGCAAGATTCATTGCCAAGAATCCTTTTAAAATAGAATCTACTCAGAGTTAGCTGTAATCTTTTATTGAATTTTTATTCTATGTAATATTTATATAATTAAAGTCATCTAATAGATGATATACTTTGTCAAATATTGTGTCATAAATTCTCTAGCAATTTCGAGAATCTTTTTCTCAAAACCAATTTAATAGGAGGTAAAATTTTTAACACTTGTGTAATAAAACAATGTAAAGTAACAAAGTTATAAACTATATAATAAAAATTATTGAATATGATAAATATAAAGGGAATTACAGTATACCAATGTTGTCTAGATTATCCCAAAAATACTTGATACTGAATGTAGAATCTGATCTTGACCTACAAAATTACTATAGAACTTAGTTCCATAGTGAAAAGTGATTACACAGTCTAGATCAACACAGTAGCATGAGCAAAATCATGAAGCAGAAATGAAGCTACCTTGTATGAGGACAGAGAATGGAGCTGCGGAGGCTATCCAATTCCAATGATATTGAAGTTGTATAGAAAATAGTGGAGCCAGAGCAGGTTATCCTTGACAGCCAATTGTTTCTGAAGTGAAAAATTCTTGTTGCTAAGCAACTAAATCTAGAACTTAGCTGGGAAATAAAAGGAAGAGAACTTCTGTTTCCCTTTGTTATGTGAGGTCAACTACCAATCTTTTTCACTGAAAAGTATGGTACAAACCATCACAAAAGAAAAGGCCATGGAAACAATAGCTTCTTCTGTTGGTAAGTCATCTGTTAAGTTTGGCTCTCTGCATGAGTTGGTGGTCAGAGCAGTACCTTGGATAATGTGAATTTTCTTAATTTTTGTTTTGTTTTCCTTTTTGAGCATGGCCAGGGGGTGGTGGTAAGGTGCTTCAGGTAAAGTGACCAATTATTCCAGTTTGCCTCAGAGTAAGGGAATTGCTGGGATGTGGGGCTTTGAGTTTTAAGACTGGGACAATCCTGGGTAAATTAGAATGAGTTGGTCACTCTTACTGCCAGTAAGGAACAGATGAAATAGAGCTGAAAGAAGGGACATTAAAAGAATCCGTCTGCATGTAGGTAAGAGATGTGATGTGAACAGAAGATGAGAGGCTACCACCTGAATCTATAGAGAAGGATTACTTTTTTTTTTTTTTTTTCTGAGACTGGAATATGGAGTGGAATAGAAGAGATGTAGAAATGGCATTGGGTTCAGATAAGTTTGTAATGTTGAAAATCCTACAAAGCATTTTGTCTTTAGATTTGGCATCACTATAGATATATATTTTTTACTGGATTGAAGAGTAAGAAATCCATTTTATACTGTGATCCAGTGGCCACACATACGCAAACACCCCCAAAACTTTACATATGAATTGCTATGGAACTTCTAGGAATGTCCTCCGATATTTTTATTCCATTTCTTTAAAGAAAAAACTGCAGGTCAGGATCCATTAAATTGATTTCGTGACTCTCTAATGAGTCAGACACTGGTGACAGATGGGAAAACTGCATATTGCACGATGGAGTAAGAGGAGAGAGGCACAGGTAGAGGTCTTTAGGAATTTGAAATAGCTGTAGGGAAAGAAAGAGTTGATAAAACATATAGAGGAGGGCTGTTGTTTATTTTGATATTCCAATAATGTTAAAGAATTTGGACTTTTTAAAGATTTTATTTATTTATTTATGAGAGACACAGAGAGAGAGAGAGAGAGAGAGAGAGGCAGAAACATAGAGAGAGAAGCAGATTCCATGCAGGGAGCAAATGTGGGACTCGATCCCCGGACCCTGGGATCACACCCTGGGCCAAAGACAGGTGCCCAACAGCTGAGCCACCCAGGTGTCCCAAAGAATAGGGATTTTTAATGACACTACCACACAATATTAATGCAGGGTGATGTTCTTGTAGGAGTTTGGGTCTCTGAAGTCCTCGGAATAATAAAATGAAGACAATGAGTATGGCTCAAAGATTCTAGCAGAATTTTCCTATTGTTGTCTGCTCTCAAGATGAAACATGGTTTATAGAGCTTAGCAGCAACACTCTATTTCTATTGGCTCTTCTCACTTTCCATCCTCCCATTCACAACAATTCCCACTCCATAATAAATAACAAACACACAAGAAAGCTATAGAGAGCAAATCTGGAAATTAGGATCTCACCCAATTCAGAAATCTTTGTCCTTGGAAGTTTTCATATGATTGAATTTGTCTATGAGCTTTGCTGTTCCCTTGTGGGATACTTGCATCTTGGAATAAAGTGCCTATTACTCAGGTGGATCTAAGTTCTCTAGGCAGCTTTGATAGTCAAAGAGGCAAGTATCAATAGTTATGCAGGGGCAACAGGCATAAACCAACATGGTCTTGGACAAATTGAGATATAGAGTCCCCCTACTCTGAAGTCTCTTTAACTTTTTATAGTGGAGATTTTTCATACCACCTATATGGATTGAGATAATTGTATAATGAAAACCCCCATACCTATCGTCCAACTTTCACAATTATAAACATATGGCCAATATTTTATCTATACCCTTCTAAATTCTCACCTCCATTTATTGAAAGTCCAAAGCATTTTCTTAATTCACTAATCACTTTTTTGCTGTTTGATTTTTTTCCCATTTTCCTTACCCAATCCCATCACACCCCCATCCTTTTATTTTCACTTTCAGCTCTGCAGCTTTGATGCCCAACTCTGCCCAAACACAGATCCTTAAAGGTCAACTCTACACAATGACCAATGCGGAAGAAGCAGACCAGCAGTGCCTCACGGTTTTTCCCTGGACCGATGGCTCTGGAATGGCAGCTCCATAATGGTGGCTGGTGAGGCTGAGGTGCCCATGAGAGTTCTCTTGCTGTTCTGGGTTGGAATGTCTCTATTCCCTTCTGGCTTCTCTCAGGCTGGGCCCTCCCAATACCTCAGATCTCCAGAAGTGGTGACCCCTTTAAAGGTGACTGATAGGGGCAGAAGTGCAAAATCTCCAGGCTGGCTCTCCTACAGCCTGAAGTTTGGAGGCCAGAGACACATTGTCCACATGAGGGTCAAGAAACTCTTGGTTTCCAAACACTTCCCTGTGTTCACCTACACGGACCAGCACGCCCTCCTCCAGGATCAGCCTTTTGTTCCTGATGACTGCTACTATCATGGTTATGTGGAAGGAATCTCTGAGTCCCTGGTTGCCCTCAGTACCTGTTCCGGAGGTTTTCGAGGAATGCTACAGATTAATGACCTTGCTTATGAAATTGAGCCCATCAGGCACTCTACCAAATTTGAACACTTGGTTTATGAGATAAACACTAATGAGACACAGTTCCCAACTATGAGATGTGGCTTAACAAAGAAGGAGATAGCACTCCAACAGGTGAAATTTGAAGAGGTTAAGAAGTCAACTCTGAAACAAAATTCTAATGATAAATTATGGACCCACTCATGGTTTTTGGAGCTGGTTGTGGTGGTAGATCACAATTTCTTAATTTATTCTCAAAGCAACTTCTCAATGGTGCAGGAGGATGTATTTCTTGTTGTCAACATAGTGGATTCCATTTATCAGCAGTTGGGTACTTATGTGATTTTGATTGGGATTGAGATTTGGAATCAAGGAAATGTTTTCCCAATGATAAGCATAGAACAGGTTCTGGAGGACTTCTCTAAGTGGAAGCAAATCAGTCTTTCCCAGCTACAGTATGATGCTGCACATTTTTTCATAAAAAACCCACTTATAAGTGTACTTGGTATAGCCTATGTTGCAGGAATATGTCGTCCTCCTATTGATTGTGGGGTTAATAATTTCCAAGGAGACTCTTGGTCTCTTTTTGCCCTCACTGTGGCCCATGAGTTAGGACATACTTTGGGTATGTGGCATGATGAAGAATTCTGTTTGTGTGAGCAAAGTGGTTGCATCATGAATGCTATGAGAGTACCAGCAGAGAAATTCACCAATTGTAGTTATATAGATTTTACAAAAACCACTTTAAACCAGGGATCATGTCTACACAATATTCCACATCCAGGGGAAGTCTTTACGTTGAAGCACTGTGGGAATGGCGTGGTTGAAGGAGAAGAGGAATGTGACTGTGGATCTATAAAGCAATGTGAACAAGATCCTTGTTGTCTATTGAACTGCACTCTGAGGCCTAGGGCTGCTTGTGCTTTTGGGCTTTGTTGCAAAGGCTGCAAGTTCATGCCATCAGGGGAACTCTGTAGACATCAGGTCAATAAATGTGACCTTCCAGAGTGGTGCAATGGGACATCCCATCAGTGCCCAGAAGATGTATATGTGCAGGATGGGATTCCTTGTGGTGACGATGCCTACTGCTATGAAGGGAGATGTAATAACCATGACAAACAGTGCAGGGAGATTTTTGGTGAAGGAGCAAAGAGTGCATATCAGAGTTGCTATCAAGAAATCAACTCCCTGGGAAACCGTTTCGGCCACTGTGGTATAAGTGGCACGACATACCTAAAATGTAATATCTCCGATATCTTTTGTGGAAGAGTTCAGTGTGACAATGTGACAAATATTCCCCATCTGAGAGATCATTCTACTCTGCAGCAAACTCACATCAATGGTGTCACCTGCTGGAGTATTGATTATCACTTGGGAATGGACACACCTGATGTTGGTGAAGTAAAAGATGGCACCATGTGTGGTACAGGAAAGATCTGCATACGCAAGAAATGTGTCAGTTTGTCTCTCTTGTCACAAGTCTGCCTGGCTGAGACCTGCAACATGAGGGGCATCTGCAATAATAAACATCACTGCCACTGTGGCTATGGGTGGTCCCCACCCTATTGCCTACACAGAGGTTATGGAGGTAGTGTTGAGAGTGGCCCAGCATCTGCCAAAAAAGGTTTTTTGCTACTAGTTGTGAGTCTTATTTTATCTGTTTTGCTTTTATTGTCAACTGCTGTATTTATATACCATAGAAAAACTTTCGGTCTCAAGGAGACTAAGGCTCAGTCTTCAGGTTAGGAAACTGCCTCCATTTTAATATCCTGTGCAATATTAAGTTTTACTCTCTTGGCAGTGAAAATGTTACTACATGCCTGGAACTGAGCACATTTCTGACTATACAGAAAAATGCAGGGACCTTCCCTTTTGTCAGTATCAGAAACATCAGAAACATTGCCATTAAGCAAAGGTAATTCCTAACGTCTTCCTGTCAGTAGACAGTTCGTTTTAAGCAGCAAATAAAGCTCCATTTCCCCTAAATTGGTTGTGTGTGTGTGTGTGTGTGTGTGTGTGCGCGCGCGCGCGCGCGCGCACAAATATGACTCATGGGAAAGGCAGGAAACAAGTATCTGAGGATCCAGACTTTACTTCCAAAGTAACCTTTCAAAGGTGCAGAGAATGTATTTCTTGTTGTCAACATAGTGGATTCCATTTATCAGCAGTTGGGTACTTACGTGATTTTGACTGGGCCTTGGATTGGAATCATGGAAATATTTTCCCAATGATAGGCACAGAATAAACAGGCTGCCAAACTCATGCCATCAGGGGAACTCTGTAGGCATCAGGTCAATAACGTGACCTTCCAGAATAGTGCAATGGGACATCCCATCAGTGCAGGATGTGCAGGATGCGATTCCCTGTAGCAACAGTTCCCACTGCTGTCAAAAGGGATATAAAAAGGAGAAGAAATTACTCAAATTGTTTCTAACATTCTGCTCCAAAATCTGAAAAGGAAAATAATAGTAATAATGTTTATCCCACCCAACCTCTTGGGTTTATTTGATAATCAAAAGAGAGAAAGAAATGTTTAATAAAAACTCCTGACCCTGTTTCTTTTGTGCTTCCTACCCAGTCTTGTCTGCTCTCTTGGCTTTAATTTGGCAGTTTGGGTATGCTTGTGAAGTATTTTCTTTGAATATCAGAATGTGATCTCTGTGAGGTCAAGGTGGTTTTTATCTGTTCTGCTGTTGTATTCCAATACACAGAACAATGCCTAATACAGAGTAAATATTTGAATGAGGTAATTAATTTGAATGGATTAATCACATTAAATTAATTAGGAAAAGTAAAAATGATACTTTGGTTCTCTTTTTAAAACTATTATAGTTCTTGCTCAAAATTCAACTTTGATATTTAAAATATGTGCATTTATAATGCTCCCTTTGGTACCTGCCCAGTTTTTTCCCCAATTTGTCTTCTCAGTGTTTTTGGAAATCCTGTCTCTTAAAAACACATGTCTCATCAGACACCTTCTGTATATGGTCCAGATAACTTCTGAATGCTGCTCTTTGTAAATTGAGTCAAACAACATTTCTGATATCATTTCCATTATGCTTTGCACGAGTTGCACCCACTGGCTATTTTCTATTTTGAATATATGTGGCTCTGCCATGACTGCACATCTATATGTGCAATTCTCATTCCCAAAATGCTGTTTACCACCCTCCCCCACTCCCTTGCTCTGGGAAACTCCTGTTTTTCTCTTAACAGAGGTCAAACATCTTATCTTTGGAAAAGCACTTCCTTGTGAAATATTAGGTGTTCTACTTGTGTGCTCCTGTCACTTTGTGGTCATTTCTTTAATGCACTCCAGGAATAGATGGGGAGAGAATCTAACAATGTATCAGGCAGGGACAAAAAGAGGAAAAGGCTATCTTTTTTTTGTGTGTGTGTGTGTGTGTTCAATTTGCCAACATATAGCATAGTGCTCATCCCTTCAAGTGCCCCCCTCAGTGCTCGTCACCCAGTCATCCCCACCCCCCGCCCACCTCCCTTTCCACCACCCCTAGTTCGTTGCCCAGAGTTAGGAGTCTCTCATGTTCTGTCTCCCTTTCCGATATTTCTCACTCATTTTTATCCCCTTTCACTATTTTTTATATTCCCCAAATGTATGAGACCATATAATGTTTGTCCTTCTCCAATTGACTTATTTCACTCAGCATAATACCCTCCAGTTCCATCTACATCGAAGCAAATGGTGGGTATTTGTCGTTTCTAATGGCGGAGTAATATTCCATTGTATACATAAACCACATCTTCTTTATTCATTCATAGGAAAAAGCTATCTAGTGGAGCCAAAGAAATGGAACGATGAACCAAAAAGACAATCTGACTAAACTTGATTTTAGAAAATAAGTCAGAGAAAGATTCACAGGTTTTAAACACAGATATCCAAATAGAGACAAAAGGCAGCTGCTCTAATTAATTGGTTCTCTTTTAAAATTGTTTTTGTAAAAACAATGTTACATTTTATTATAGTCCAATTTATCAATCTAAAATTCTATTTACTAGGTTTTATATTTTTGCTTGAGATTACTCTGAGAGAATCCTTTTTATTTCCTCTGATTATGTTGACTTCAGTTTTAATGTTTAAATCTAAAATTTATTTTGTTGTAAGGAATGAAATAGGAATCCAACCATATGTTTTTTTCAATTGGCTAGTCAGTTGTTCCAATTTATTTTATTTTTATTTATTTTTTTATTCATGAGAGACACAGAGACAGAGGCAGAGACACAGACAGAAGGAGTAGCAGGCTCCTCACAGAAAGCCCGATATGGGATTCAATCCCTGCACCTGGAATCATGCCTTTAGCTGAAGGCAGACACTCAACCACTAAGCCATCCAGGCGTCCCCCAATTTATTTTATTGAATAAGTGACTGTTCACTGTTTACTGGTAAATTAAGATTCTGTGTTATATTTTAAAATTAATTTGACAATCACATTATTTTACTCATACATTTTTATAAGAAGTCACACCTTTTGCAATATTTCTATCTTAAGGAAAAGCTACACTGCCATTTTAGGTTAGTTGAGTTCACTAGGGCTGGATCAGTAAAGATTAGCGTGTAGAACTTAGCCTCCTTATAACAAAGATATAGTGTCTTACCTACTATCTTAATTTGGGTCCTCCAAAAAGCAGACAGTGAGACCAGGATTTAGGTGGAGTTAGTTTATTTGGGAAGCACAACAAGGAATATGCTAATGAGCAAGTTTCCACTCTGGGGTCATCCCCTGTGAATTCTCTAAGAAGTCATGTGAAACATGTTTTGGAATATTCCTCCATGGTGCAAGAGAAAGCATTCAGGAAGAGAAGTGAGATAAAGCTGTTTTACTTTATTTCATTTGTGTGTTCACTAGAGTAACACTTTTAATTTTCTTTAAGAACTTTTCCTTTGCAGTTACAACTTGATTGTTCCGCACAATAGGTCTAGCTTTTGGTCTATCTCAGCTTTCAACACCAAGCCTAACCATTTCCAGCATTTGATTTAAAACGAGAGGCATGCAACTCTCCTTTCACTTGAACACTTAGAGACCACGGTAGGGTTATTAATTAGCCTACCTTCAATATTGTTGTGTCTTAGAGAATAGAGAGACCTAAGGATAGGAAAAAAGATAGGGGTGTGGCTGGTCAGTGGAGCAGTCAGAAAACACAAAACATCATTAGTTAAGTTCCCCATCTTAAATGGTCATGACACCTCAAAACAATTACAACTTTAACATCAAAGATTACTGATCACAGATCATTATAACAAATGTAATAATGAAAAAGTTTAAAATACTACAAGAACTACCAAAATGTGACACAGGAACAGGAAATGACCAAATGCTGTTAGAAAAATGGTGCCAAAAGGCTGGCTCAGTTCAGGGTTGCCATAAACCAATTTGTTAAAAAAAAAATGTTATCTGTAAAGTGCAATAAAGCAAAACAAACAAAGAAAATGAACTATGCCTGTATACATCCAAAATCTTGCTTCAAAGGTATGATAATTCTTCTTTTCACAGTACAGTATGAAAATAATTTGATCATCGTGACACTCCTCAGGACCTCACAATGGTCTAGCATATTCATGGAAGCATGCTAACTAAAGCTAGAGAATGGGAAATTCCAAGTATTATGAATGCATGTCAGAGTATGGGAGAAAAGCTCCATAATATTTAGAGGCATGCCATACTCGGGATATTTTTAGGAGTCTGGGAGTACACTAAGACATTCCCTTTGAACTAAAGGACAAATTAAAAAACTCAAATCTCCTACCACTAATAAAGAAGCAAAGTGCCTGATGGGTAAGTCACTCTGGCCCTGCCCTTTCTCCTTTTCTGCTTCCTTATCTTTTTCTCTCACCTTCTTTTCCTTTTTTCTCTTAGATTTTCAGTATTCATTTGAAAATAAATTTGTGAAATCACCTATACAAATTTCTAGGTCTTTAAAAATTTATTGAAATGTTCCTGAATATTTCAAATATATATAAAAGTTGAAAGAGAATAATTATGAACTCCTATACTCCCACCAGCAACATTCAGCACACATCAAGATTTTGCAACTCCTTTGTTTATCCCAATTTTGCTATTGTAGTATCTGTAGAACAAGCCCTAGCAGATCCTTATATTGTATGTCAAGTGATAATAAATAATATATTATTTGAAAACAGAATGTAGTAAGTTAATGATGTATATTATAAACCCCAGAGCAACAACTAAACAATTTTTAAAAAGAGGTGTTAGTAGTAAGCCAGTGGGGAACACAAAATAAAATTCAAAGAAATATTCAACCAAAGAAGGCAAAGAAATTGGAAAAAAAAATATTATGAAGAACAGACGACACAAACAGAAAACCAATAGCATGATAGTCACATTAGATCCAGCTATAAAAATAATTATAAAAATTTATATAGTCTGAATACACCAATTAAAGGCAGAGATTATCAAACTGGTTTAAAAAATAAGATGTAATCATATGGTGTCTACAAGAAACATTCTTTAAGCAAGTCATATAGATTAAGATACTAGGATGGCAAATGCTAGCTACATAAACACTAATTGTAAGAAAGAAGAACTGCTAAACTGACATCAGAGAAAGTTGACCAGAAGACAAAAAAAAAATACTGTTACATTTCATAATGATAAAAAAGGGTCACTTTATCCAGAAAACATAACATTCCTAATTGCATAGGCACATGATAATAAAAATATAATAAACATAAAAGACTGGCAGATAAAAGGAAAAATAGGCAAATCCATTATTTGTGGATTATTTCAACACTCCTCTCTCACTAAGTGATAGAACAAGTAGATAGAAAATCAATAAAGATACAGAAGACTTGAATAGCAGTATCAACCAACTTATGTGACATTTATAAAACATTACACCCAAGAGTAGCAGAATTTTTTTTCTTTTGAGAGAGAGAACATGTCTGCATACAGGCAGGAGTGGGAAGGGGAAGAGGGAAAGAGAAGCTTAAGCAGGATCCACATCCAGTGTGGACCCTGAGATCATGACCTGAGTTGAAACCAAGAGTCAGTCACTTAGACATTTAACCAACTGACCCACCCAGGTGCCCCAGAATACACATTCTTTTCAAGTACACATGGAACAGTCATTATGCTGGTCTATGAAGCAAGTCTCTAGAAATTTTAATAGGTTTAAAATTATACAAGGATAATTCTCCAAACCAAATACAAGTAAATTAGAAAACAATAATGAAAATGTATTGAGAAATTCACCCAAATATATGGATATTAATCAATGCACCTTTTACTTATGGGTAATGGAAGAACTCATGAGAGAAATTAGAAAATATTTAAACTGGACAAGAATGATTTTTTTAAATATTTTATTTATTTGGGAGAGAGAGCACATGAGCTGGGGGAGGGGCAGAGGGAGAGGGAGAAACAGACTCCCTGATGAGCACAGAGCCCAACTTGAAGCTTGATTCCAGGACCCCGAGATCATGACTTGAGCAAAGTTATATGCTTAACTGACTGAGCCACCCAGGTTCCTGGAAAATAAACTTACTGCATGCCAAAACTTGTGAAATGTAGATAAAGCAATACCAATGTAATTCCTAGCTGCATTTTTTGTAAACATAGACAAGTTAATTCTAAAAATTACATGGGAGGACAAATGAACTAGAATAGTCAAAATAATTTTGAAAAACGAGAAAATTGGGGGGAGGCGGGGCAAGATGGTGGAAGAGTAGGGTCTCCAAGTCACCTGTCCCCACCAACTTACCTAGATAACTTTCAAATCATCCTGAAAACCTATGAATTCGGTCTGAGATTTAAAGAGAGAACAGCTGGAATGCTACAGTGAGAAGAGTTTGCACTTCTATCAAGGTAGGAAAATGGGAAAAAAATAAAGAAATAAAAAAGCATCCAAGGGGAAGGGACCCCGCGAGGAGCAGGGTTAAGGCCGCACAAGGAGCGCCCCCAGGACAGGAAAGCCCAGGCCCAGAGAAGCAGGAGCTTTACCAACCTTCCCGGATGGAAAGGCACTGGTAGGGAGCTCGCGCAGGATCCCAGGAGGGGCAGAGATGCCCTCAGGCTCCCAGGGACACTAACAGAGGAACTGCGCCCCAGGGGAGAGGGCACCACACACCGCGGGCCAAACTCCCTAAAGGGCTGCAGCGCGTGCCTGGTGGGGCCCCGAGAGCAGCTCAGGTGGCAGCTCAGGCGGCGGCTCTGCGCAGAGGGGGCTGCAGGCCGGGAGTGCAATTCCAGGGGTGCAGGCCCCAGAGCCCAGGGCGCTGGAGGACACAGCCCTGGATCCGGTGCTCCCCCCGGGTCAGGCAGAGGCTGGGAGGACACAGGACAGCAAGGAGGCTCCTGCCCCCGGGCGGCCCGGACCTGTAAAGATCTGCGCCCCCTGCCCCCAGAGCATCCAGGCCCCTGCGGACTGAGAGGTTACTGCAGGACCTGACTCTAGGGCTGGAGAGCAGGCCACCGCCACTGTTGTTGTTCCTCCTGGTGTCACCTTGTACCTGGAACTGAGCAGGGGCCACACAGGATAAGCAGCTCCCACTGAGCCGTGCACCTGGCAGGGGGCTGGGCAGCTCCTCCAGGTGCACACACCTGAGAATCAGCACAGCAGGCCCCGCCCCCAGAAGACCAGTTAGAAGAACAGGGGAAAAGCAAGTTATTGACCAAGCAGCACTGGAAAGTTCCAGGGGAAGTCGAGGGATTTACAGTATATAGAATCAGAGGATACTCCCCCTTGTTTTCTGTTTGTCCCCCCCGCCCCCACCCCCCGTTTTTTTTCCTTTTTTTCTCTCTTTTTCTCCTTTTTCCAGCACAACTTGTTTTTGGCCACCCTGCACTGAGCAAAATGACTAGAAGGAAAAACTCACCTCAGAAGAAAGAATCAGAAACAGTCCTCTCTCCCACAGAGTTACAATATTTGGATTACAATTAAATGTCAGAAAGCCAATTCAGAAGCACAATTATAAAGCTACTGGTGGCTCTAGAAAAAAGCATAAAGGACTCAAGAGACTTCATGACTGCAGAATTTAGATCTAATCAGGCAGAAATTAAAAATCAATTGAATGAGATGCAATCCAAACTGGAGGTCCTAACGACAAGGGTTAATAAGGTAGAAGAACGAGTGAGTGACATCGAAGACAAGTTGATGGCAAGGAAGGAAACTGAGGAAAAAAGAGAAAAGCAG
Source organism: Canis lupus familiaris (assembly GCF_011100685.1). Lineage (NCBI taxonomy): Eukaryota > Metazoa > Chordata > Mammalia > Carnivora > Canidae > Canis > Canis lupus. The sequence goes on along the minus strand of NC_049229.1, from coordinate 44,515,518 downwards.
TTAAAAGATCATGAGGATAGGTTAAGGGAAATAAATGACAGCCTCAGAAAGAAAAATCTACATTTAATTGGGGTTCCCGAGGGCGCCGAAAGGGACAGAGGTCCAGAAACTGTATTTGAACAAATCATAGCTGAGAACTTCCCTAACTTGGGAAGGGAAACAGGCATTCAGATCCAGGAGATAGAGAGATCCCCCCCTAAAATCAATAAAAGCAGCTCAACACCTCGACATTTAATAGTGAAACTTGCAAATTCCAAAGATAAAGAGAGGATCCTTAAAGCAGCAAGAGACAAAAAATCACTAACCTTTATGGGGAGAAGTATTAGGCCAACAGCAGACCAATCCACAGAGACCTGGCAGGCCAGAAAGGGCTGTAAAGAGATATTCAGGGTCCTAAATGAGAAGAACATGCAGCCAAGAATACTTTATCCAGCAAAGCTCTCATTCAGAATAGAGGGAAAGATAAAGAGCTTTCAAGATAGGCAGAAACTGAAAGAATATGTGACAACCAAACTGGCTCTGCAAGAAATATTAAGGGGGACCCTGTAAAAGAAAGAGGAATTCCAAGGAAACAATCACAAAAACAGGAACTGAATAGGTATCATGATGACACTAAATTCATATCTCTCAATAGTAACTCTGAACGTGGATGGGCTTAATGACCCCATCAAAAGGCACAGGGTTTCAGACTGGATAAAACAGCAAGACCTATCTATTTGCTGTTTACAAGAGACTCATTTTAGACATAAGGACACCTACAGCCTGAAAATAAAAGATTGGAGAAGCATTTACCATTCAAATGGTCCTCAAAAGAAAGCAAGGATAGCAATCCTCATATCATATAAATTAAAGTTTGTCCCAAGGACTGTAGTAAGAGATGAAGAGGGACACTATATCATACTTAAAGGATCTATCCAACAAGAGGACTTAACAATCATGAATACTTATGCCCCAAATGTGGGAGCCACCAAGTATATCAATCAATTAATAACCAAAGTTAAGACATACTTAGATAATAATACACTTATACTTGGTGACTTCAATCTAGCGCTTTCTACAATCGACAGGTTTTCTAAGCACAACATCTCCAAAGAAACAAGAGCTTTATTTTTTTTATAATAAATTTATTTTTTATTGGTGTTCACTTTGCCAACATACAGCATAACACCCAGTGCTCATCCCCTCAAGTGTCCCCCTCAGTGCCCATCACCCATTCACCCCCACCCCCCGCCCTCCTCCCCTTCCACCACCCCTAGTTCGTTTCCCAGAGTTAGGAGTCTCTATGTTCTGTCTCCCTTTCTGATATTTCCCACACATTTCTTCTCCCTTCCCTTCTATTCCCTTTCACTATGATTTATATTCCCCAAATGAAAGAGAACATATAATGTTTGTCCTTCTCCGATTGACTTACTTCACTCAGCATAATACCCTCCAGTTCCATCCACGTTGAAGCAAATGGTGGGTATTTTTCATTTCTAATGGCTGAGTAATATTCCATTGTATACATAAACCACATCTTCTTTATCCATTCATCTTTTGATGGACACCGAGGCTCCTTCCACAGTTTGGCTATTGTGGACATTGCTGCTATAAACATCGGGGTGCAGGTGTCCCGGCGTTTCATTGCATCTGAATCTTTGGGGTAAATCCCCAACAGTGCAATTGCTGGGTCGTAGGGCAGGTCTATTTTTAACTCTTTGAGGAACCTCCACACAGTTTTCCAGAGTGGCTGCACCAGTTCACATTCCCACCAACAGTGCAAGAGGGTTCCCCTTTCTCCACATCCTCTCCAACATTTGTGGTTTCCTGCCTTGTTAATGTTCCCCATTCTGACTGGTGTGAGGTGGTATTTCATTGTGGTTTTGATTTGTATTTCCCTGATGGCAAGTGATGCAGAGCATTTTCTCATGTGCATGTTGCCCATGTCTATGTCTTCCTCTGTGAGATTTCTGTTCATGTCTTTTGTCCATTTCATGATTGGATGAAACAAGAGCTTTAAATGACCAGATGGATTTCACAGATATTTACAGAACTTTACATCCAAACGCAACTGAATACACATTCTTCTCAAGTGCACGTGGAACTTGCTCCAGAATAGACCGCATATTAGGTCACAAATCACATCTTAACCTATACCAAAAGATTGGGATCGTCCCCTGCATATTTTCAGACCATAATGCTTTGAAACTAGAACTAAATCACAAGAGGAAGTTTGGAAGGATTTCAAACACATGGAGGTTAAGGACCATCCTGCTAAAAGATGAAAGGGTCAACCAGGAAATTAGGGAAGAATTAAAAAGATTCATGGAAACTAATGAGAATGAAGACACAACCATTCAAAAATCCTTGGGATACAGCAAAAGCAGTCCTGAGGGAGAAATACATCACAATAGAAGCATCCATTCAAAAACTGGAAAGAACTCAAATACAAAAGCTAACCTTGCACCTAAAGGAGCTAGAGAAAAAACAGCAAATAGATCCTACACCCAGGAGAAGAAGAGAGTTAATAAAGATTTGAGCAGAACTCAATGAAATCGAGACCAGAAGAGCTGTGGAACAGATCAACAAAACCAGGAGTTGGTTCTTTGAAAGAATTAATAAGATAGATAAACCATTAGCCAGCCTTATTAAAAAGAAGAGAGAGAAGACTCAAATTAATAAAATCATGAATGAGAACGGAGAGATCTCTACCAACACCAAGGAAATACAAACAATTTTAAAAACATATTATGAACAGCTATACGCCAATAAATTAGGCAATCCAGAAGAAATGGACGCATTTCTGGAAAACCACAAACTACCAAAACTGGAACTGGAAGAAATAGAAAATCTGAACAGGCCAATACAAGGGAGGAAATTGAAGCAGTCATCAATAACCTCCCAAGACACAAAAGTCCAGGGCCAGAAGGCTTCCCTGGGGAATTCTATCAAACGTTTAAAGAAGAAACCATACCTATTCTACTAAAGCTGTTTGGAAAGATAGAACGATATGGAGTACTTCCAAATTCATTCTATGAGGCCAGCATCAAGTTAATTCCAAAACCAGACAAAGAACCCACTAAAAAGGAGAATTATAGACCAATATCCCTGATGAACATGGATGCAAAAATTCTCAACAAGATACTAGCCAATAGGATCCAACAGGACATTAAGAAGATTATTCACCATGACCAAGTAGGATTTATCCCCGGGACACAAGGCTGGTTCAACACTCGTAAAACAATCAATGTGACTCATCGTATCAGCAAGAGAAAAAAAAAGAACCATAGGATCCTCTCAATAGATGCAGAAAAAGCATTTTACAAAATACAGCATCCATTCCTGATCAAAACTCTTGGAGTGTAGGTATAGAGGGAACATCCCTCAACATCTTAAAAGCTACCTACAGAAAGCCCACAGCAAATATCATTTTCCATGGGGAAGCACTGGGAGCCTTTCCCCTAAGATCAGGAACAAGACAGGGATGTCCACTCTCACCACTGCTATTCAACATAGTACTGGAAGTCCTAGCCTTAGCAATCAGGCAACAAAAAGACATTAAAGGCATTCAAATTGGCAAAGAAGAAGTCAAACTCTCCCTCTTTGCCGATGACATGATACTCTACATAGAAAACCCAAAAGACTCTACCCCAAGATTGCTAGAACTCATACAGCATTTTGGCAGTGTGGCAGGATACAAAATCAATGCAAATAAGTCAGTGGCATTTCTATACACTAACAATGAGACTGAAGAAAGAGAAATTAAGGAGTCAATCCCATTTACAATTGCACCCAAAAGCATAAGATACCTAGGAATAAAAGTAACCAAAAGGTAAAGGATCTATACCCTAAAAACTATAGAACACTTCTGAAAAAATTGAGGAAGACCGAAAGAGATGGAAAAATATTCCATGCTCATGGATTGGAAGAATTAATATTATGAAAATGTCAATGTTACCCAGGGCAATTTATACATTTAATGCAATCTCTATCAAAATACCATGGACTTTCTTCAGAGTTGGAACAAATTATTTTAAGATTTGTGTGGAATCAGAAAAGACTGAAGACTATTCCCCGAATAGCCAGGGGAATTTTAAAAAAGAAAACCATAGCTGGCGGCATCACAATGCCAGATTTCAGGTTGTATTACAAAGCTGTGGTCATCAAGACAGTGTGGTACTGGCACAAAAACAGACACATAGATCAATGGAACAGAATAGAGAACCCAGAAGTGGACCCTGAACTTTATGGTCAACTAATATTCGACAAAGGTGGAAAGACTATCTCTTCAATAAATGGTGCTGGGAAAATTGGACATCCACATGCAGAAGAATGAAACTAGACCACTCCCTTGCACCACACACAGAGATAAACTCAAAATGGATGAAAAGATCTAAACGTGAGACAAGATTCCATCAAAATCCTAGAGGAGAACACAGGCAACACCCTTTTTGAACTCAGCCACAGTAACTTCTTGCAAGATACATCCACGAAGGCAAAAGAAACAAAAGCAAAAATGAACTATTGGGACTTCATCAAGATAAGGAGCTTTTGCACAGCAAAGGATACAGTCAACAAAACTCAAAGACAACCTACAGAATGGGAGAAGATATTTGCAAATGACATATGAGATAAAGGGCTAGTTTCCAAGATCTATAAAGAACTTCTTAAACTCAACAGCAAAGAAACAAACAATCCAATCATGAAATGGGCAAAAGACATGAAGAGAAATCTCACAGAGGAAGACATAGACATGGCCAACACGCACATGAGAAAATGCTCTGCATCACTTGCCATCAGGGAAATATAAATCAAAACCACAATGAGATACCACCTCACACCAGTGAGAATGGGGAAAATTAACAAGGCAGGAAACCACGAATGTTGGAGAGGATGCGGAGAAAAGGGAACCCTCCTGCACTGTTGGTGGGAATGTGAACTGGTGCAGCTACTCTGGAAAACTGTGTGGAGGTTCCTCAAAGAGTTAAAAATAGACCTGCCCTAGGACCCAGCAATTGCATTGCTGGGGATTTACCCCAAAGATACAGATGCAGTGAAACGCCGGGACACCTGCACCCCGATGTTTATAGCAGCAATGGCCACAATAGCCAAACTGTGGAAGGAGCCTCGGTGTCCTTCGAAAGATGAATGGATAAAAAAAAGTTGTGGTTTATGTATACAATGGAATATTACTCAGCCATTAGAAACGACAAATACCCACCATTTGCTTTCACGTGGATGGAACTGGAGGGTATTATGCTGAGTGAAGTAAGTCAATCGGAGAAGGACAAACATATGGTCTCATTCATTTGGAAAACATAAATAATAGTGAAAGGGAATAAAGGGGAAAGGAGAAAAAATAAGTGGGAAATATCAGAAAGGGAGACAGAACATGGAAGCCTCCTAACTCTGGGAAACGAACTAGGGGTGGTGGAAGGGGAGGAGGGCGGTGGGTGGGGATGACTGTGTGGCGGGCACTGGGGGTGGCACTTGACGGGATGAGCACTGTGTTATTCTGTATGTTGACAAATTGAACACCAATAAAAAATAAATGTATTATTAAAAAAATACAGACACTAACTTTATAGTGGAGAAACCTAGTGAACCCCACTAACCAAGTTTTTAAAATTAATATCATCAACACTAGGGTAAACTAATATCACGTGTTTCCTGATAACACATGCTGAGAATACTATGAGTATTTAATAAAATATATATTTAGTCTTTGTCCCAGGTTCCTGGCACAGAGCTCCTAAAACCTATGTAATTCCCTGAGAAATAGGAAAGTCTTTTGATAGTCATAGCAAGCCCCGTTTAACCATACCTAACTTCATTCTAATAAGATGAGTCATAGGGAGTGGATCCCGGATAGCTTCCAGATGGGGACCAGAAAAAACAAATGAGTTCTTAGAGGGTTAGAACTTTGAGCCCCACCCTGACCTCTAGAGAACAGAGAAGGGGCTGGAAATTGAATGTAGACATCAATGGATTTAATCAATCATGTCTACATAATGAAACCTTGATTCTGGGTTGATGAAGATATCTATGTACTGGGATGGTGGTGCACACCCTGGAAAGGGCATGGAATTTTTGTGTCACCCACCTCCCATTCCTTGCCCCAATGCATCTCTTCCATTTAGGTGTTCCTGAATTGTATCCACTATAATAAAACTGTAACTGCATATGTAATGCTTTCTTGAGTTCTGTAAGTCATTCTAGCAAATTATTGAACCTGAGTGAGAAAATCATCTAATTTGTAGATAGACATAAATGTGAGTAGCCTAGGGACCCTGTTGGTGACTGGTATCTGAACTGGGAACTGGGGACAATGTAGTGGGACTGTGCAGTCTGTACTACCTGGTAGCAGTAGAGTGTCAGAAGTTAGTTACTAGTGGTCGTTAGTGCTAACTACTAGTAGTTAGAATCAGAATTGAATTGGATTGTAGGACACCCAGCTGGTAAAGAAGTGAAGAACTGACTTGTTTGGAAAGCCAAACAAGGTCTCAACATTGACATCGGTGGTATTTCCGCCCAAAATACCTTACTTGAATCTCCTCAAAAAGACATTTTGCAAAATAACTAGCCTGAACCCTCAAAATATACATCACGAAATATAAACACTAAAAACGATTCCAGATTTAAAGGAGACTAAAGAGACATGACAGGCATATGCATTATATAATTTGGGATTAGATCCTTGATGAGAGGAAAAATATAACTATAAAGAACATTAATAGGACAATAGACAAAGTTTGACTATGGCCTATTAGGAAATAGCATTATATCATAAAATTTCCTGATTTTGAAAAATTATTATAATTGTATAAAAGAATATTTCTAGAAAATATTCACTGAAATATCTAGTAAAAATGTTTCCAACTTATTAAGTGGTTCAGAAACATAATATGCATAGGGGCGCCTGGGTGGCTCGGTTGAGTGACAGACTCTTGACTTTGGCTCAGGTCATGACCTCAGGGTCATGAGATTGAGCCCAACATTGGGCTCCACACTCGGGGTGGAGGAGCCTGCTGGAGATTCTCTCTCCCTCTGACCCTGCCCCTACTCGTGCTCTCTCTCTCTAAAATAAATAAATAAAATCTTTTAAAAAAGAAAAATAGTATGCATATATTGCTTACATACATTGTATATAGAAAAAGAAAATGATAGAGCAAATGGGGCAAAACAAACAACTGGAGAATCTGGGCAAAGTGTATATGAAGTTTCTTATACCAGTCTTACAACTTTTCCGTAAGTTTGAAATTACATAAAAATAAAAATAACAGAAAACAACACAGCAGTCTTACCGATTTAGGGGCTAGTTTTCTTCCACAGAGTGGCATTTTTAAGATAATCCCAAAAGATTATTAGAACACTAAAAGACAGATATACCAATTCCCAAACTATGTTCCCTGGGGCAAATTAGATCATGACAGATTAGCAGATTTATCAAAACTAAAACAATTTATCAAAATTAAAACAATTGTTACTTCTTTCTCCTAAAATTCACTTTGGAAATCATTTTATTCGTCAGATGGAGAACTCATACTCTCATGTGAGAGAGCTCATATTTCTTTAGGAAAACATCTTGACAAAGTGAGATGTGCAAAGTGAGCTTATTTATCTAGACAAGGAATACAAAAGTAGGAATAAAGTCACCAGGGTGGGAAGACTAGCAGTTACATGGTAAAGGTCACATGAGTAGCAATGAGACCCCTCCCTAAAAACCTGCAAGTCTTCTCCTTAGAAACCATGGTACGACATGCAGTGCCTGTCCTATGGAAACAAAACGTGTTGCATTCCTGTTGACCTGGGAGGAAGAGGAGTGTTTTGACAATATAAATCCTTTGACAGGAAATATTGGGGAATCTTAAGGCTTCTGTAGGACATGAAACTAAGGTGTTCAAGGCAACCTGAGATGGTCAATTTTAAGTGTCAATTTGACTAAGCTAAGGAATGCCCAAATAGCTCATAAAGCATTGTTTCTGGGTTTCTGGGTATGCGTGTAAGGATGTCTCCCGAAGAGATTACCATTTGAATCATTAAACTGAGCAAAGATCTTTACCAATATAGGTTGGCATCCTCCAAATCATTGAGGGCCTGAACAGAACGAAGAGGCAGAGGAAGGACAAATTCATTCTCTCTGCTTAAGCTGAAACATCTGTCTTCTTCTGCTCACCTCCCTCCATTGAAGTTTCTGATTCTCAGGCTTTTGGACTCAGAGCCACACCAAACTCACACCACTGGCTACCCAATTCCCAGACCTTCAAACTCTGAATTATACCACCAGCTTTCCTGGTTGTCCAGCTTGCAGGCAGCAGGCAGATCGCAGAACTACTATGCCTCCATAATTGAGTCAGCTAATTTCTGTAATAATCCTCTCCATATGTATATTTATATATTCATATATATATATATATATATATGTATATTTCTATACTCATGTATACATTTCTCTGAGTAACCCTAGATACTGGATGGTATCTAGTTTTCATATAAAAGGAGAACAGCAAACACATTATACAGTTGTTCTGATTACATGTTAATATCTTATCATCAGGGACGCCCGGGTGGCTCAGCAGTTAAGCATCTGCCTTCAGTCCAGGGTGTGACTCTGGAGAACCGGGATGGAGTTCTGCATCAGGCTCCCTGTATGGAGCCTGCTTCTCCCACTGCCTCTGCCTGTGTCTCTGCCTCTCTGTGTGTGACTCATGAATAAGCAAACAAAATCTTTAAAAAAAAATATCTTATCATCAATAAATGGGTGCCATATTCAAGAAAGTTACATGAATGATGAGCTGATGCAGGAGGAGATGATGTGTGATTGAACTTCTACATATAGGCAGCAAACACCCTGTCTTTGGTATTTGTGGTCTGATTGAGAATCGCTGGTTTAAGTTGTGGATCTTGTTTTGTACTTTCAATATAGGAATGTGCTATCTTATTAGTAATTAGTAATAATAAATTGGAGTTGAATTCTCCAATTTATATCATTCTGTCACAAGGTTTTAAAAAAATGAATCAAGTGTTGACCACTTCTTATAATTGACTTATCTATGAGACTTTTTTTTTTCTTAGCTTCAATCTGACCTTGATTATTTGTCATGGCCACCTCGTGGTTTTCCACTGCTACATTACAACTAGGCAAGGGTTCTGTGGTCAAATAGGCTTTAAGAAATACTGCTATGGGGTGTCATTTTTACAGATGCCAATTTGAAGAGGCAGGACTCAGAAAACAGAATGCATTTTCCTGTTCTGGCTACTTTCACAAAAAGCTCTGAGGCACTCCTGATTATTGGAATTATGGGTGGGGCTGAGTAATGAATTATCCATTAGCCAAGGGATTTCCACTGTCAACAGCAATGTAAACTGCATGTCACGGATCAACTCCACACCTTCGGAATGAAATTCCTGGGACACGATTCACTTCAGCAAGGGCCACTATAAACACAGATCAAGGGTTCTAAGGGGGAGTCAGCAAGGATAAGGGCTTCACCCCGGATCACTGCAAATCAGGGACATGGGCCTCTTTCAGAAAGCAGTGCAAGAATTAGATCATTACTGCAAAACGAAAATTATGCTGTCAAAACTTTTAAAGTGGTAAGCATATTAACCAAAATGCATGTGAGTGAAGAAATTCTCAGAGCTGCAGCAGCTTAGAACCACACAGACAAATGAAGGCTTTCTCAGCCAAGCTGAAGCCTATTTACGGTCCTACTGTACTTGGGACTATCGTGCCCTTGAAACCCAGCTGTCACCTAAGACAGGAAGGGAATTCTGCAAATTTGGCAGCAACCCTTCAGCTGTGTGCTTAATACCCATCTTGTAGTATGCTACGGTGTGACGTTACTACAGGGCTTGCAGAAGACATGGAGATAGCTCCACAAAGTATCAAATTGGAAGAAATGGATTGTACATCCTTGTACAGAATGGATTCTGAAAAATACCTCATGATTTCGCTACCTGCACTATCATATCTGTCCCCAAATCCCTGCCCTCAGTGTTCTTCACTAGTTACCATATTTATTCACCCAGGTTCAAACCCTCACTTATCCCTGACTCCTCCAACCCCCTCACTCCCATCTTGGCTGCCACCTCTGGCAGATCCCACTTCTTCACTGGAAATCCATTCCCTTCTTTTGCTCATTAAGGCCAGTGCCCTGGTTCAGGTCCCCACTTCCTCATACTACTAAGTTGTTTATCCTCCCAGTTTCTAGCACTTTTCATTTTATGACCACTGTAAAGTTCATCTGGTAAATCAGTCTGAATCATAACGACCTTAATCTAACCACCATAATCTAACCACCTTCAATTATTCCTCATGGCTCTGGACGGCAGACATATCCCTCAGCCTGGCATCCAAGACTCCAGTAATCTCCAGGCTCTGTCCCCATAACCCCTCAATGTATACACTATTACCCACACATGTCCATACAAGCACCACATGGTGGCTTCTTTCAACTTCTATTTACGTCTGGATCTCACCTTGCACACAATCTATTCAAATCCTATCTATTTTCCAGGGTCCATATCAAGCATTCCTTCCTCAAAAAGACATTTCTCTGCTCCCCAAGTAATGTCATCTCCTACATCCCTGAACCTACCACATTTTTCTTGGCATCTATTATGATCTGCTTTCTATGCTTCTTATCTATCTTATCTACTCTATAATTTTCATTCAATCAATATTTATTAGGACTTGACTATGTGCCAGGCCTTGTATTAAGCATCAGGAATACAGGGGTGAATAAGACAGCAATGACCCCTCAAATCACACAGAGGAGTATGCAAGCCAGGATCACCACAGAGCACTGAGACCGTACCATAGAGAAGGTAGCTAGGCCAACTGTTCTATCAAGGTGCTAGAAAATCCTGATAAACAAAGGGTCATTCAATTCAGATGCTCTGTTTAAAAACCATAATTCTATTAATAAAAAAGATCATTTTAAATGGGAAATTTGAAGAATCAGATAGTATAATCTTTAAGTCCATAATTAAAGACCCATATACAATTACAGCAAAAGTGGAAGGATGTCAAATATCCCTGCTGAAATATTTTACAGCAACAATTACCATTTTTTAAAGACATATTTATTTGTCAAATACAATAAATCAAAGAAAGGATGAAAGGAAAGAAAATCAGATATTGGTGTCAATGGGACTTCAAAAGAATGTAAAAAGACTACCGGTTTGGTTTTTTGACAGTTTTGGATCGAGTGCTTTAGAATCTCAGTAATATCCCCAGAATTTCATGTGGATATAACATAGATAAGGATATGTATATTTGGGAGGTAAAAAAAGAAGAGAATACAACTATGAGATGAACTATGTTAAATTATCATAAGGAGAAAAACAAGACAGGGACACCGGGGTGGCTCAGAGGTTAGGCATCTACCTTCGGCTCAGGGAGTGACTCCAGAGTTTCAGGATTGAGTCCCGCATCGGGCTTCCCATGAGGAGCCTGCCTCTCCCTCTGCCTTTGTCTCTGCCTCTCTCTGTGTCTCTCATGAATAAATGAATAAAATCTTTAAAAAAATAAAAAAGGACAAGATTTCTCTATGGCCCATATCCTTGACTCAACCACCAGTAACGAAACTCTGGCATTTACAAGATGGGAAAGTTGCAGCGTGCCTGGGTTGCTCAGTCAGTTAAGGGTCAGACTCTTGGTTTGGGCTCAGGTCATGATGTTGAGGTCATGGGATCAAGCCCTGAGTGGGGCTCCGTGCTCAGCACAGAATCAGCTTGAGATTTTTGCTCCTTCCTTTTCTTTCCTCCTGTTCTCTCTCTCTCTCCTAAATAAATAAGTAAAATAAAATAACATTTCTTAATGAATAAATAAAAGATGGAAAAGTTCTTTCCATACATTCTAGTTCTAAGTATGCAAATTACTACATTTCAGTGATTCTATTACATCTCAGTTTGAAACATTGCCCACGATTCACATCAAGTGTCCAACGTTCCACCCCATTTCTCTCCTCACCCCACTCACCCGTCTCAGTGATCCCCTATTTACCTCATAAGCATCTTTGATGTTCAAGGGCTCACCAAGTGCTGCCACATGTCCCACAATGCCTTTGTTCCATTCTAAGAGGATACGGTTATTTGAAGCTTCTTCCAGTGTTGAACCTTCTGCATCATCAAACAGGAGGCTGATAAGAAACTTGGTGAAACTCAGGAAGGGTCTGGAAGTTCAGATAAAACAGGAGTTAGAGGGATCCCTGGGTGGCGCAGCAGTTTGGCGCCTGCCTTTGGCCCAGGGCACAATCCTGGAGACCCAGGATCGAATCCCACGTCGGGCTCCCGGTGCATGGAACCTGCTTCTCCCTCTGCCTGTGTCTCTGCCTCTCTCTCTCTCTATCATAAATAAATAAAAATTAAAAAAAAAGAAAAAAGAAAAAGAAAAACTGGGAACCGTTGGTGTTGGGTCCAGCGTTGGCCATGGACAAGATGCCAGGCCCCGCGGGCTTCAGGGTGAAGTTCTCGTCATCAAACTTCTCCCCATAGATGGTCTTGTCGCCAGTGCCATCGTGGCGCGTGAAGTCCCCACCCTGGCACATAAATCCTGGGATAATCCTGTGAAAGCAGGAACCTTTGTAACCGAATCCCTTCTCTCCAGTACTCAGAGCATGAAAGTTCTCTGCTGTCTTTGGAACTTGGTCTGCAAACAGCTCGAAGGAGACGCGGCTCAAAGGCTCGCTGTCCACGGGGATGTCAAAGAACACGGTGGGGTTGACCATGTCTGGACGTCGAGGCCTGCTCCGGGTATACTCCTGGTATAAAGGAAGAAAATTAAAAAGTAAGCAATAGCTAATTCTAAAAATTTAGTTCAAGCAAATTTAAATTATTTAAATTATGTGAAAGAGGGATCCCTGGGTGGCACAGCGGTTTAGCGCCTGCCTTTGGCCCAGGGCGTGATCCTGGAGACCTGGGATCGAATCCCACGTCGGACTCCCGGTGCATGGAGCCTGCTTCTCCCTCTGCCTGTGTCTCTGCCTCTCTCTCTCTCTGTGTGTGCCTATCATAAATAAAAAATTAAATAAATAAATAAATAAATAAATAAATAAAATAAATAAATAAATAAATTATGTGAAAGAGATCCATCTGAGTTGAAGGCTTCACTGTACGTGATTTTTTTTAAACAAACATCAGATTATACACATCAAAATGACTGTTCAATTCAAAGGATTCCGTTTCAAAAAATGTTTCATATCAATGGATAGTGCCATTACTTTAAACATTTTTGGAGCTCTTCTTTTGAAACTAACTTCTAGGAAAATTCATAAGATAAAAAAAGGATATTAGTTTTCTCCAAAAGTTAGATCTTCTTCTTCACTAAGCCCTTCTCTCAAAACTAACACATAAAACCAAAACCAAAAAAAAAGCTTGCATCCCAATTTTGTGTTTTTAAACACAAAAAACCCTAGAGTAACAGCTAACTTAGTAACTCTTATGCATAAGATTTGACTTTTCCCAAAACTCAAATTTACCTTCAAAAGACAAAAACTTACTAACACTAACAATGTTTAAAAGAATATGCCCATAATAAAAGCAATGCAATCCCCACTCTATAAGGACATATTGATTATTTTCACTAAAAGGCCAGGACAAAAAAAGTTGGACTATGCACTATTTTGGAGAGTGTTTGTATACAGGCATTCTTCAATCTTTTTGTCTGTGGTAAAAATTGTGACCACCTTGATGGAGGGTAAACAGGCAACATCTAACCATTTTTTAAATGCATTTATCCTTTGTTCCAGATGTTTTACACATGTGGCAAAAGAAGTACAAGCATATTTCCTGTAGCACTATTTTTTATAGCAAAGTTAATAAGCTACCTATACCACAACTGGAAGGCTGGTTAAATACATAATGACACATTTATACAATGGAATACAAGACAGACATTGAAAAATAGTTATTTCACTTAATAAATCTCCATAATTTATTAAGTGAAAAAAGAATACAGAGTGAAAAAAGAAGAGGCTGCCTTATTTCTGAATCTCTACTAAGTTTTCCATTTTTGAGATATTCCCTTGATTATTTTATTTTGAAGAACAAAGTATTATTTGGTAAATATCTATTATTCTGAAATAGTACCAGTCTAGAATGGAATGGGTAAAAAAAAATAATAACACAGATGATATTATCAGGATGACCACAAAATTTCAAGTGCTGAATACAGATATAAAAGCCTTTCAAAGACCCCTTTAAGAAGAAACACTTCCATAACCCCCCCAAATTGCAGTAGTGGTGCCAAAGACACTGCTGTCAAAAATGCATGTGAAGCTGTCAAAAATGTACAGAAAGGCAGCCCGGGTGGCTCAGCAGTTTAGCACGGCCTTCCGCCCAGGGCGTGATCCTGGAAACCCAGGATCAAGTCCACATTGGGCTTCCCAGCAAGGAGTCTGCTTCTCCCTCTACCTGTGTCTCTGCTTCTCATTCTCTCATAAATTAAAGAAAAAAAAAAAAAAAAGATGTATAGGAAGTTTCTGAATAAAATTGTTTTGTAAGAGGTAGATATAAAAAAAAGCACTATATTTAAATTAATATATTTTATGTGATTTATAGATATGTACATGTACCTTAAATTGCTAAATCAATATAAAAATAGGCATTTGGGGGATCCCTGGGTGGCGCAGCAGTTTGGCGCCTGCCTTTGGCCCGGGGCGCGATCCTGGAGACCCGGGATCGAGTCCCCCGTCGGGCTCCTGGTGCATGGAGCCTGCTTCTCCCTCTGCCTGTGTCTCTGTGCCTCTCTCTCTCTCTGTGACTATCATGAATAAATTTAAAAAATTTTTTGAAAAAAAAATAGGCATTTGAATTATTTCAGCTACCAACCTAAAATTTAGTCAAATGATTCTTATCTTATTGGAAAATGGTAATAAACTTTTTTTTTAAATCAAAACACCTACTTGACAAGCCCATGTGGATATCTAAACAGACAAGTTAAAATGGCAAAAAAACAGAATTCCTAATGATACTCATTATCTTACTACAATCTCACTCCCTGCCAGTTTTCCTTATATTAATAAAAGCACCATCACCTCCCTAGTTACTCAAATCAACATCTAGGAATAATTCTAAATTTGTTCCCTTCAAATCTCACATCCAAGCCAAGCCCCATCTATGTGACTCCCCAAAGCTTGTATCCCAATCTGGTCATTTCTATCTCTTATGTTACATCCTGGTCTAAGTAAGTCCACTATGGCTACAGCCTCCTCACTGGTCTCTCTGTATTATACGTGCCCCCTTTCAATCCATTATCCCCATAGCAGCCCGAGGAATCTTTAAACAAAGTATATCTTAACGTCATAATTATCCTACTTGGTGTCTCAGTGACTGAAGAATAAAACTCAAACTCTTTCAATCCCCTACCATCGTTCCACTTGCCCAGGCTGGCCTCCCTGGTGCTCCTCAAGCACGCCAAGCTCTAACTGTCCTCAGTCTGGAATGTTCTCCCCTCACCTACATCTGGCTGATCACAGCTTCTGCATCTCTACTCAGACAAGTCTTCCTTGATCGTGCCACCTAAAGTGGCCTTTGACACATGATGGTCTCACTTCACAGAACCTAAATTCTTATTAGTTGCTCTGTTGTCTTATTGTCTGTCTCCTCCAACCACATGTAAATTTCATCAGCGCTGCGGGTCTGCCTTGTTCCCGGGCTGAGAAAATGCCTGTCTCATAGTGTGTCTACAACAAATAATTTTTGAGTGAAGTGAATGGATCAATAAATAAGGCTCCTAAATGAACTACAACAAAAGGGAGGGCAGTCTTTGATGATCTAAACGCTGGTATGTCTGTTGCATAAAATTAACACTGCAGTTTAACTATGAGTATTTATCACCTCTTGGATGTAAGCCTAGTAACTAACTATGCTTAATTTATCCTCATATAACCTACAGGGCCTACTATATCTCTTAAATAGAGCCAGGACTTAAAAATTCTGTTATATGGTTTTTATTACTATAGTTGTCTCACAACTGTTTTGTTTCTAATTATTTTCTTGGAGGGATGAACTCAGTGTTAAATTATACAGGAAAGCAAATCTAGTATATTTGCTCATTCAGTCAACAATTTTTAACCAGCAGTTATCAGGGAAGGGATTTCTCATGACACATTATTGATTATCTGAGTCCCTGTAGTTAGTTATATGCTTATGTAGCTTAGCTCTGTGTTTTATGTATGCTTAGCTCTGTGTTTGAAGATAAGTTATAACAAACAACGTAATATAGCAGCAGAAATCCTTTCAAGGTCAACCAATTTTCACAGGCATTTATTTATTTTTTTATTTTTTTTAAAGATTTTATTTATTCTATATATATATATATATATAGAGAGAGAGAGAGAGAGAGAGAGAGAGACAGGCAGAGGGAGAAGCAGGCTCCATGCAGGGAACCTGACTAGGGACTCCATCCTAGGGTCTCCATGATCATGCCCTGGGCCAAAGGCAGGCACTGAACCGCTGAGCCACCCAGGGATCCCCTTGGCAGGTATTTAAATAAGAATTTAGGAATGCCAGAAACCTTCATCCTGTTCAAGGATTACTTCTGAGTACAGATCATTCAGTCTGGGGATAGGATAAAAAAGCATGCATGAATGTCAAATGACAACAATTAAATCAAATAAGGTAGAAATATTCCATCAACATGCCTGTTTACAGGCACAGATGCCCAATCTAAGTGAATCCAAATTTATTTTAAATTTTAAAACATGTTAAATGTTTCTACAGAACCATCTGTTTCATGGGGTCCTGAATCACAGACTCATTTTACACTTACAGCGTGTAACAAAAGGGAAAAAAGCAAAGTAATGTGAGCTTCTAGTTAAAAAAAAAAAAAAATCCTAGCTCTAAAGTCAAAATGTCTGCAATAAGTTTTTGCCACAACCATATGAATCACACTGGGTTTAGAAATTTGGAATTTTTATAATCAACCACTGTTTAATCTCTCTTAAATCTCCAGTTAATGGGGATCCCTGGGTGGCGCAGCGGTTTGGCGCCTGCCTTTGGCCCAGGGCGCGATCCTGGAGACCCGAGATCGAATCCCACGTCGGGCTCCCGGTGCATGGAGCCTGCTTCTCCCTCTGCCTGTGTCTCTGCCTCTCTCTCTCTCTCTCTCTGTGACTATCATAAATAAATGAAAAAAAAAAATCTCCAGTTAATGCCACCAAATATAAGCCCAAACCAGAACCCCTGACTACACACAAGCTCTTAGATTATATTCTTTAAACTGACAGCTTCCAGCGCTTTATAACTCTTAAAATTAATGGCCTGTACTACTCTTTAAATATTTTACACTTTCATTTTCTGACTTTTACTCAACATGAACTCTTACAGATATATAAGAATATATATACACACATACGTTTTAAAGAAGGTGGTCAGTCTATTGTCAACAACTATAATATAATAACCATAGCTAAAAAAAAAATAAAAGTCTTTATATAGGGTTTCAGATGACCTACATTTTACACTGAGCCGCAACTCTGAGAAATTAGGATTTTAATTCTATGCTACTTGGGAGAAAAAGTAATGCGGAAAACAAAGTAAATTTAACTCTTTCCATTTGTTTCCCAATAAAAAGTTACTAGCAAAGTTTTGGCAGGCTCTGAAAGAAGTGTTCTTATGTATTTAACTGTTTAACAACGACCACCAAGCTACCCTAAGTGCCTATGTTTGGGGGGGGAGAGAGAACATCTATGCTGATTTAAGTAAGACCCCTCACTTTTTTCTTTCAAATATTAGTAACCTGCCTACAGAACACCTCCAAAGAACACCCTGACCCACTGAAAAAAAAAAAAAAAAATCAGCCCAGTTCTCCTGCCCACTCCCCATTCAATGTGACAGAGAGGGGGAAGTGGGCCAGGGAGAAAGGGAGCTGGGGACGGATGGCCTGGGAGTGGCTTGGGAGCCCTGGACCCGGGCCCAGCAGGCAAGAATTCCGGATCGCGGTGCCTGAGTGCCCCGGCCCGGCCCAACGCGCACGACAGCGTCCTTCGAACACACGTCACTCTCTTCGGGGTTGACCCTCTGGTGGCTCCAGGTTCAGGACTTTTTTTTTTTTTTTTAATTTATGATAGTCACAGAGAGAGAGAGAGAGAGAGAGAGAGAGAGAGAGGCAGAGACACAGGCAGAGGGAGAAGCAGGCTCCATGCACCGGGAGCCCGATGTGGGATTCGATCCCGGGTCTCCAGGATCGCGCCCTGGACCAAAGGCAGGGGCCAAACCTCTGCGCCACCCAGGGTGCCCAGGTTCAGGACTTTTGAAGGAAGACTGCCAAGGCGGGCAAGGAGACTTTAAGGGAGAGCGGAGTGACTAAACCCTGGAGATCAGATTTGCCCTAAGCGGTCGGCTCCGTCCTCAAACCCCCACAGTGATGACGTCCACACCGACTCTTTAGGAGAAACAGCCTTTTGTGAAAAAACAAACAAAAAAACAAGAGCCGCTTCTAGGATCCCAAAGTACCACTACACCGGAAGAGAATAAAGGCGGAGAAACCTATCAGGCCGGTTCCAGGGACGCACCCCCCTACCCCCCGCTGGCGTGACCCCGACGCCCCCACCCCGCACCCAGCCCCGCGCCCCCAAGGGAAGTGGGGGGGGGGATGCTCAGCCAACTACCTTGCTTGGTCTCCAAAGGGCAACACAGCGAACATAGGATGCTGGAGGCGCAGCTCCCGCGGCCTCCGCAGGCCCTGGGCTGGGGGGCGACGACGAGCCCAGGTGAGGCGGCCCCTGAAGCCTGTCGCGGGCTCCCGACCCCGCCGCCGTCCGCCGCCCGCCCTGCGCCGCCCCCTGGCGGGAGCGCCCGGCACAGCCGAGCCCGCGCGGCCGGGGGGGCGGTGGGGAGCCCGGGCCGCCCCATCAGCCCCGCCTGGCGCGCGTCGCCCCCGACGGCCGCCGCCTGCAGCCAGTGCGCCCCGGAGCCCCCGGCCGCTCCTCGGGCTGCGGGGACGCCGCCGCCCCGCCCCGCCCCGCCCCCGCCCGCCGCCGGCCCAGCCCCAATCCCTCCCGGCGCAGCGGCGAGCGTTTCCCACGCGCGCGGCGCTCCCCGGGCGCCTCCTCCCCGCCCTCCGCCGCCGCCGCCCCGGCGCTGGGCTCAGCCGCCCCACGGGACCCGCCAGCCCCCCGCCGGCCGCCGCCGCCGCCCGCCCCAGCGCCTCCGAGTGCGCCGCGGA
The DNA here is from genome assembly GCF_011100685.1 of Canis lupus familiaris. Taxonomy (NCBI): domain Eukaryota; kingdom Metazoa; phylum Chordata; class Mammalia; order Carnivora; family Canidae; genus Canis; species Canis lupus. The sequence continues at coordinate 44,496,365 of NC_049229.1, read as the reverse complement.
GCCCTGGGCGCAGCCGGAGAGTGGGAGGAAGCGCGCGAGCCCGGGAGGGACTGCGGGGGGCGAGGGGCGACCGCGCGCACCCCGGGAGGACGCCCGCCTGCTCCGCCTCGGGCTCCCCGCGCTCCCCCGCGCCCGGCTTCCCCGCCCCCCGAGGGCCGGGCCGGGGAGGGGGGCCGGGGCGGAGCGGAGCCGCCGCGACCCAGCTGGAAACGACGCTCCCGGAGGAGCTGCAGGGAAGGGGCTCCAACACGGTTTGGGGCTCGCTAAGATTTAGGGGGCCCTGGAGGCTAGAGGGGGGCCGGGAAGGCCTCTGAGCGCGGGTGTCTGTGAACGATCCTGCCCTTGGGGATCGCCAGGGCAGCCGGGTGGGGGGCGGGGCGAGGGAGGGGGTCCGGCAGGTACATTGTCGTATCTGAACTCTGTGAGCAAGTTGGACCGAGCCCCACGCTTGGGCGCCTCGACTGCGCCGGCCGCGGAGTCGCGGTCTCTGCGCCCCAGCGGGACCAAAGCCCTCCTCCGGAAGCAAAGGGCCTGGGAACAGAGCGCGTTTAAGGGTGAAGGAAGGGGGGAGGTTCAGGAAGGGGGCGAGCTGAGCCCCCAGGTCACTGTCAGCGCTCGGCGCGTCCTCCGGGGTCCCCTCCTTACCTGGTGGCTTTCCTAACAAAGTAAGAGACGGTGAAGTCCCGGTGATCATCCAGCCGCGCTTCCGCGGAGGCCTGATCCCGCCGCAGCCCCCCCGCCCCCCGCCCGCGCCGGGGCTGCCCCGCTCCGGGGCCCACGCGGCGTCTGGCAGCTGGCTCGTGCCGCTGTGCGCCGCGGCCGCGGTCCCTCCGCGAGGAGGAGAGCTCTGCCCGAGCCGCTCCCCCTCCGCTGCGCTCCCGGCCCCGGGCTGTGGGCGGCGCTGCTCGCCCCGGGCCAGCCTCTGGCCGCGCCCCGCCTCTCCCGGGCCTCCCCGCCCCCAGGTGGGGCGGGTGGGGCAGGCGCAGCGGCCGCGCCTCCCCCCGGGTCCGCCGGAGACCGGGGCTCGCAGACGCTCGGGCCCCAGATTCCCAGGCGGCGACGGAGGCAACTGGCGAGCTCCCCGGAAGCTCAGTGGCCGCCGCTGAGGTGCGCTGGGGCTGCAAGGGCTGCAGGGGGGCGCACAGAGGTGACGGGGGCGGGGGGGCTCGCGGAGTGCCCCGCTTAAGAGAGGGACGGTCGCGATGAGTGCGCCCACCCCCAGGTCCTGAGAGCCGGAGGGAGGGGCAGTTTCCACCAAAAATGAGAAGTGCTGTTACCCTGGGCACTTTGCCTCCAACCTGGGTGAACCACGACCGTCCAGCGCCCTGGGCTTGGGTCTGGAAGGAGCGGCGACCCACCTTCCTGCGAGCCCAGGCAGCCCGCGGGTGTGGGCCACAGATTTGTGGGTCCTGGTGGGTGACTTCCAGCAGAGGCATTCCCCTACTAGTATGCCCATGATAACGCCGATGCTAATTATGAATTAGGCGTCTTTGCACCAAACACTCCCTTTGCATGACTGCAAACAAGATGTTCTGGAAAAAGGAGAAGGTAAACTGAAATAACCGTGATGGTTTGGGGATGAAGTCAGGAAACAAGGGCACCTCTGCACAATCAGGTTAACTTGAGAGCAAAGGCACTACCCGGATGCAATGCAAAGCAGGCCGGTTAGCCCACGTTTAAATTAATTCGTCATCTACATTTAAGTGGGATTAACACACTTTTAAAATTAGTATGTCATCTGACCTATCTCAAACATTTATCAAGATGAGATACCGTTTCCTTTGTTTCTTCTGACCTAAAATGTGGTGAGTAAACAAATTTCCGACCTAATTTCCGATGGAACCCGTCTCAGGGAACAAAATATTTTGGGAAGAAAATGATGAAGTCTAGATGTGGGTGAACCAACTATCTCCTCTGGAGATGGAAGAGTCACATTTGGCAGGGAACCCTCAGTCGACTGATAGATCAGGCAATTGACAAAGCAGGAAAAGTGCATCTGGTGCATTATTAAGTATCAAGATGATGGACATAGGTCATAATGAAGCTTGTACTTCAGCTCATTGACTTGAGTCATAATAACAATGACTTTATAAAAGCACCCTCCTATCTTTTTTCTCATTGTCCTCGCAAAGAAATTTAACAATGTCTGTGTTGTCATTATCAGGAAAATATGTCAGCCTTCTCCTTAATTAAAGCCTTCCCTGTAGTCTTCACATTAAAATTTTATGTTTTCCATTTTTAAAAATTATTTCAATTGCTCTTTGGAGACAAATCACTATATAAATCCCCACATACAAATAAATAAGTCAACCTATTACATGTTGTAAGACAGTTATTCATTTATATATGTCTGTACATAAGAAGCAAAAGATTTTTAGAAACATTTCATATGAATGCTATATTTTGAGGGATGGAAACACTAAAATGAATTATGTAATAGAAATAACATACACAATATTCTGTAAAATCTGTATTACATCATCATATATCTTTGCATGAAGATTGAGTGATTGTATGTCTCACCTGTCAGATGAAAGAAGAGGAATGTACTAACTGATAATTAGAAATAATATTATACAAGACTAGTATGTCCTAATTTATTAAAAGAGAGGGTAAGATTTGAGTTAAGGTTAAATAATAAGGAATTAGAATTCCATATTCAATGGAAATAAAATGTGTCTGATTAAATAAGAAACTAATATACATTAGAAAAAAATAGCTGACAGAGGGTGATTTTAATATGGCAATTAGTCCCTGACCAAATGGACAGTAAAAAATTGGGTTCTGTGAATTTCACTGTATGTAAATTTCACATGATTTTTCAGGGAAAAGTTTTTTTTTTTTTAAGATTTATTTATTTATAGCAGCAATGTCCACAATAGACAAATTGTGTAAGGAGCCTCGGTGTCCATCAAAAGATGAGTGGATAAAGAAGATGTGGTTTATGTATACAATGGAATATTTCTCAGCCATTAGAAACGACAAATACCCACCATTTGCTTCAATGTGGATGGAACTGGAGGGTATTATGCTGAGTGAAATGAGTCAATGGGAGAAGGACAAACATTATATGTTCTCATTCATTTGGGGAATATAAATAATAGTGAAAGGGAATAAAGGGGAAAGGAGAAAAAATAAGTGGGAAATATCAGAAAGGGAGACAGAACATGAAAGACTCTTAACTCTGGGAAACGAACTAGGGGTGGTGGAAGGGGAGGTCAGCGGGGGGTGGGGGTGACTGGGTGACGGGCCCTGAGGGGCAGTTGACGGGATGAGCACTGGGTGTTATTCTGTATGTTAACAAATTGAACACCAATAAAAAATATATTTATTAAAAAAAAGATTTATTTATTCATGAGAGACACACAGAGAGAGAAGCAGAGACACAGGCAGAGGGAGAAGCAGGCTCCATGCAGGGAGCCTGATGTGGAACTCGATCCCGGGTTTCCAGGATCATGCCCTGGGCCAAAGGCAGGCACTAAACCGCTGAGCCACCCAGGGATCCCCCGAGAAAATTTTTTTTTAAAGATTTTATTTACTTATTTCACACAGAGACAGATCACAAATTGGGGGAGTGGTAAGCAGGGGGAGAGGGAGAAACAGCTTCCCCACTGAGCAGAGAGCCTGATGTTGGGCTCCGTCCCACGGTCTTGGGATCATGATCTGAGCCAAAAGCAGATGCTTAACCAACTGAGCTGCCCAGGGAAAAGTTTTTGATCTATACCACAAATCAAGCATTGGACAGCAGACACATCAGAGTTGTGGACCTCACATTTCTGAACAATTTAGGAAGCCCACAAATCCATAGTTATTAATATTGTTATTTTTTGCCACTATTGTTGTTATTGTTTAGTTGAAATTCCAACATAACTGCCCCTTCTGTAGTCAAGTAATTTATTTGTCTGGAACAATGCCAGTCTAGTGAAGCATGTGATGCGTATTAAGATCTACTTCTCTGATTATCCCTAGTCCTCATACAGTGAGAGCAGTTGTTGGGAAGAGTACCAGTTTTACTCGCTCTAGAGTCTCTATCTTCACCAAGATTCAAGAGAGCTGTTAAGAGAAATGCATTTGTCTAGACAGAGAGGGAAAACTATTCTCTATCATTTCCATTTCTAACTTCTTTTCTTCTTTTGATTAAAAAAAAAAAAAACTCCACCATTGTAGGAAAATTTTACTGATAGGTAAAAGAAGCCCCAGAAGATCCTTACAAATCTGAAATGGGGCCTTTTCATTTAAGTATAATAGACTTGGATGAAGATATGAATGTGAAGGGTGAAGCTTGAATAGTCTTCTGTCTCACGACATTTATATCTTGCTATCCACAGCATATTCTTGTCTATGTATATGATATAGGTGAAGAGCAAGGACTTTGGAAAAAAGTCTCGGTTTGAGTAAAAGCCCAGGGCAGATGGCTTCACAGGCAAATTCTATCCAGCATTTAAAGAGTTAATACCTGTTCTTCTCAAACTGTTCCAAAAAAGAGAGGAAGAAAAGCTTCCAAGTTCATTTTATGAGGCCAGTATTACCCTACTACCAAAACCAGATAAAGACACTACCAAAAGGGGCAGCCCAGGTGGCTCAGCCGTTTAGCGCCGCCTTCAACCCAGGGCCTGATCCTGGAGACCCGGGATTGGGTCCCACGTTGGGCTCCCTGTGTGGAGCCTGCTCCTCCCTCTGCCTGTGTCTCTGCCTCTCTCTCTCTGTGTCTCTCATGAATAAATAAATAAAATCTTAAAAAAAAAAAAAAAAGAAAGTAAAGAAAAAGAAAGAGAACTACAGGCAATTCATTGTTTCTGATGAATATATGCAAAAATCCTTAACAAAATATTAGCAAGCAGAATCCAACAGTACATTAAAAAATCATTCACCATATCAAGTAGGATATTATTCCTGGGATGCAGTGGTGGTTTAATATTCACATATCAATCAATACCATACATCACATCAATAAAAGAAAGGATGAAACCCATGTAATAATTTCAGTAGAGGGCAGCCTGGGTGGCTTAGCAGTTTAGCGCTGTCTTCAATCCAGGGCATGATCCTGGAGACCTGGGGTCGAGTCCTATGTCAGGCTCTTTGCATAGAGCCTGCTTCTTCCTCTGCCTGTGCCTCTGCCTATCTCTCTCTCTCTGTGTGTGTGTGTCTCTCATGAATAAATAAATAAAAAATCTTAAAAAATAATAATAATAGGGCAGCCCGGGTGGCTCAGCGGTTTAGCGCCGCCTTCAGCCTAGGGCGTGGTCCTGAAGACCAGGGATCAAGTCCCAAGTCGGGCTCCCTGCATGGAGCCCGCTTCTCCCTCTGCCTGTCTCTCTGCCTCTCTCTTTCTCTCTGTGTCTCTCATGAATAAATAAAATCTTTAAAAATAATAATAATAATTTCAGTAGATGCAATGTGTTTGATAGAGTGCAACATAAAACCCTCAAAAAGTAGGAACAGAGAGAACAAAACCCTCAACAAAGTAGGTACAGAGAGAACATACCTCTCTTCTCTCACAGTTTGCTGATTTCTTTAGTGGATTACTTGGATTCATTTCTCTTTATTTTTTGCATATGTGTTGCCAGTTTTTGATTTGTGGTTACCATCAGGTTTACGTATAACATCTTATGCATAAAGCAGTCTATATTAAGTTGATGGTCCCCTGAAGTTTGCATCCATTCTAAAAGCACTTAATTTTTACTCTCTCCAAACCATTTTAGGTGTATGGTGACATACTTTATATCTTTTTATTTCATGAATCCCTTGACTAGTTTTTGTAGACTCACTGCTTTTTGCTTCTTACTTTTCTTACTCCTGCTTATGGTCTTTCTTTTTCACTCAAAGCCTCCCCTTTAACATTCCTTGTAATGTTGGCTTAGCTGTGATCAATTCCCTTAACTTTTGTTTGGGAAACTATTTCTCTCTTTTTATTCTGAATGATAGCCTTGTTGGTTAGAATATTCATGGTTGCAGATGTTTTTTTCAGCACTGTATATATATCATGTCACTCCCTTCTGGCCCACACAATTTTTGCTAAAATCAGCTTATAGTGTTATGGGGTTTCCCTTGTTTGTGACTATTTTCTTTTCTCTTGCTGCTTTTAAAATTCTTTTTCCCACTACTTTTTGCCATTTTTAGTTGCTGTATGTCTGGTGTGGACCTCCTTGAGTTGATTTTGTTAGGGGCTCTCTGTACCTCTTAAATCTGGACTTCTGTTTCCTGTTTCCTTCTTCAGATTTGGGAAGCTTTCAGCTATTATATCTTCAAATACATTTTCTACCCCCTCTTCTCTTTCTTCTGGGATTCCTATTATGCAAATGTTGTTATGCTTGATGGTGTTTTTGAGTTCCTTAAATCTATTTTCATTTATTATTATTTTTTTCTCCCTCTTTTTCAGTTCGATTGCTTTCTGTTACTCTGCCTTCCAGGTCACTGACTTCATTCTTCTGCCTCCTTGAGTTCTGCTTCCTCTCTTCTATCCAGTGTGTTTTTAATTTCAGTTATTGAGTTCTTCATCTCTGACTGGTTCTTTTTTATGTTCTCTCTTTGTTTAGTGTCCCATTGAGGTTCTCTACTCTTTTCTCAAATTTAGTGAGTATCTCTATGACTATTTCTTTAAATTCTCTATCAGACATATTATTTGGATTTCATTTAGCTCTCTTGTTTTGATACTGTACTGTTCTTTTATTTGGGACATATTCCTCTATCTCCTTATTTTGCCTAATTCTCTGTGTCTGATTCTGTGTGTTTGGAATGTCAGCTACATATCCTGCTCTTGATGATAGTGACCTTTTGAAAAAGAGGTCCTGTTGTGCCTTGCAATGCAATGTACCCTGTTCCCCAGAACTTGATGCTTCACAAGTGTCTCCTATGTGGGTTGTCTGTACCCTACTATTGTGGCTCACTTGTGTTTGTCTTTAGTCCAGTAGTCTGCAATGGTTCTCTTTGTCTGTCGTGGCTAGGGCTTGGTCTCTGTGTTGTTAATAGGTCAGTCTGGGGCCCACCTTGGGCTTGAGTTTACTCAGACCAGCAGTTTCCCAGAGCTTCAGTCTCACTGAACTGCAGGGCAGGCTCCCTATGTTGTCCCCTGGGAAGCTTTTGTTGGTGGGTGGAGCCTATAGTCAGAACAGATGTCTGGCCCCAGCCCACTGCTGGGGTTGCAGTCAAACTGGTATGAGTGGTTTCTTTCCCTCTCCCCAGGGCAGGAGTCATTGTGAAGTGGTCCTGGTCCCTGTTAGGGCTGGTTGCACACTGCCAGTCTTGTGACATAGTTTTGATGGACTCCTGCCGAGGTTGTGTTGAAGTGGACAGGTCCGCAGGAGAATACTGGGGTGAGGCATGAAGTGTTAGCAAGCTAAATGGAGAGTATTCATGCTGAATCCTGCAGTTGTCCAGATATACAGGCTGAGGGGTAGGGGAGTGCAGTTGCACCCATCAGCTCTTTTGTTCTTGGAGAAGTCTCCTGAAGATCCCTACACCCCCAGCACAAGTTGTGATATCAGGAAACCAATCTGCTTGGTGTGTTTCAAACTGCTGCTCCATGGGATGCCTGGGTGGTTCAGTGGTTAAGCATCTGCGTTTGGCCCCACATGGGGTTCCCTGCAGGGAGCCTGCTTTTCCTTCTGCCTATGTCTCTGCCTCTCTATGTGTGTCTCTCATGAATAAATAAGTAAAATCTTAAAAAAAAAAAAAAAAGCTGCTGCTTCTGTGCTATATTTTGAGTCCATTTCTTGAGGCATTATTAGAGTTCCTGGTACAGTCCTTTTCATAAGGCTCTGAAACTGCCCTACCTTATAAAAAACAGTGTTTGGCCTCTGCCTCATGTCATAGGTTTTGGGCTAGCAAGAAAGGAAATCAGTATTACCTGTTGAGGATAAGGATGAACTATTATGGTTAATTAAATCAGTAACCAACAACATCAGAATGGAAGAAAGTAAAACTCTATTTTTGGGTATGATACACAAATGTTATATAGGGATTATATCAGTTTTCCTTTAGGGTAGTAACATGTTGTGTGTGACATATGAGTACTTTTCTATAAAGTATATAATCTCAGAAATATATTTAGATTAATAACATTTTTACCAGAACGTAACAACCAATAAAGTTGAAACTTGTCTGATTTCATAATTCTTCTCTTGTAGCTTTTGTGATAGTACTGAGCTAATAATGAAATAGAATACACACACACAAAAAGATTATTTCTAGTAGTATTTCCTACTGTTACTGTTTGTAAGGTAAGAAAAAAAGAAAACAAAATAGTTTAAAAAGATATCTTGGATTTATTCATTCATTTACCCTTGATTTTTCTAAATTTTGTGGCTGGCTTTGAGAAGACAAACTCAAGGGATCCCTGGTGGCGCAGCCGTTTGGCGCCTGCCTTTGGCCCAGGGCGCGATCCTGGAGACCAGGGATGGAATCCCACGTCAGGCTCCTGGTGCATGGAGCCTGCTTCTCCCTCTGCCTGTGTCTCTGCCTCTCTCTCTGTCTCTCTCTCTGTGTGACTATCATAAATAAATAAAAATTAAAAAAAAAAAAAAAAACAGAAAGCTATTTAAAAAAAAAAAGAGAAGACAAACTCAAAATCATTAGCAAAAGAGATTAGTCACTTGACTTTTAACATAAATACCTGAGAACAATGAATGGTTGTAGCTTGGTTTCTTGCTAATTGAAATGACAACACAATATTTATAAATAAACATAAGAAGTTAGGGTAACTATAAGCAATCTTAGCTGTCTCAGAAGTAAGAACTTCTGGGTTTTGTTTTTTTAAGTAATCAAGACAAAACACAGTAGCATAAGCACAGAAAGTTAATGTGGTGAGAAAGAATCTCACCTATCTGGGCAGATTATGCAGAAAGTATAAATTATATAATATATTCATGTATAGTGCATAGACACATAATATATATCAAGTATATGTCATATAATAACAGGATTATTATATATTATGTATAAATGTAAAGTTATAGTGGAATATATAGTCAAATATCTTTCATATATAATTCTAATATTTATTTGTATATATATTAGATACATATCTTTCGATCTTAAACATATATTATAGACTTATATAATCTAATATATAATTAATGTACATATATTAAATGCATGCTATATAAGTAACAGGATATAGATATACGATATATTTATGCCATTAATATATATTATATTTTTATATTAGCTTATATATGTATTATGTATTACATATATAGTACATATATTAAATATATATTATTAGAACTTAAACTGCTTCAGAAAATAATTCTATCTTAAGATCTATTTGCCTGATATTAATAGAGCCAATATTGATATATTAATCATATTACATATTAATATACATAGTAGAGTAAAAAGTAAATATTAATAAGAATAGATAGGATATACGATTGATATATAATATAAATATTAATATATTAAGATGTATCTAATACATAAATATATGTATACAGATACATATGTATATACACACATAAATACACAAATACAGAGATTGAATCTGTGTGAATCTAAGCTTTCAATAAAAGAAACTAGAAAAAAAGGAAGAATATACACAAAGTGGAATGGAGGAAATAAATTATCAGATTAAGGAAAGATTAATTAATATAGTCTAACTTCACTTATAAACACTAGAAACAAAAATACTGAATAAGATGTCAAGCCCAGCCCAGCAATATGTGTGTGTGTGTGTATAAATATATAAATATAATGTGAAAACCGTAAGTGTTGGTAAGATATGGAACAACTGGAACTCTCATACACTGTTGCTTGGAATAGAAATTGATAAAACTACTTTGAAACACTTTAAAACTTTAATAGAATCATAAATGGAAAAAATACATCTAAACCACGAAAAGCCCTAATACTGTACTTAAGAACCTTTTACTAATTTTCAAAACCATTACTCTAGGATCACCTGAAATTTTCTTCACATTTTCCTGAGCTGAAATTTCTTTGTTTACAACAACAAACATGTACTAAACGTCAGTTATCAATGAGAAATTGTCTAGTGTGCTAGAAAGACACAATTATGAAGAAGACCTGTTTTTTGCCATAAAGGGACTTATCAATACTTTGGATGACAGACCTGAAATTACTAATAGAGCGGATCATAAAAATACTAGATGGTTTTACAAAGTGATATGATGAAATATAAATGGAAAGTAAAAAATTGCTTCTGCTCAAAGAGGTAGAGATAGAAAGCACATAGGGAATACTTGCCAGAGGTGGTGATATTTAAATCAGGTTCTGCGAGATAAATAGAAGTTTTCCTTGCAACTTACGTGAGGGAAGAGATAACATCAAAAAAAGATGCAGCGATAGGAAAGTGTGTGGTATGTTGGAAGGATAGATGTAATAGTTAAAGAAGAACTTCAGGAAGTATAGGGGGACTAAATTTCTCAAGATATACATTACAAAAAGAAGTAAAATAGCTATTGTGACTTCCCAGTACAAATTCCTGAAAATCTGGCTCAAATAAATGATATACATTTGCAAAAGTATGTCACTGCTTAAAATCCTAGAGTTTATATATATATAAATTACTAATATCACAAGAATATTGAATATTGACTATTATAAGAAACTCCTGTTCTTTTAATTCAAAAGATTTAGGTCATTTTAATGAGAACATAATTTTGGTGAAGGTAAAATTAAATCTGAAATGCTTTGTATGTGCATGTTTTATATGCCCCATTACATTGAGAAATTCACTGAATAAGAGTGTTTTTCTTCACTGATTTTTTTTAGAGGCAGTTAACCCTACCTGTTGGCTCTTGAAACAAGTAGATGAGTTTTTTATAGTGAAAAAAATGTACTAAGACATACAGAAGCCTAATATATTGATGACCAGTTTAATATTCTTAAAAGTTTTAAAATTTGTTTTAAAGTTGGATTCTTTAGTATATATGTAACAGATACCCACTTATGCTTGCTTACGCCCCAAGAGGGAATTTGCAATAAGAGTACTCTGGTATGTTGAGAATCTAAGGAGATTTGAACAATACAGCCTCAGGTTTTTACCACTAAAAACCAAGTTAAAGAGAAGAGTTCTGTGGTTTCTCAGGTCCAGTTGATTCTCCAAAAGCCAAATGGCTACAGCCAGTGGGGGCCTGCTTCACACTCAGCACACACAACTGAAACTATAACATTTCAGGAATGATTCTTCCTCCAGATAGATATTCTGAAGCATTAAACATTCTGTTCTGTACGCAGGCCAATAAGTCTAGGGGTCTTACATGCTCTATCTCCCTAAACTTACACGTTGTCTTTATTGTAGCACTTGTCTATCAAGTAAAAGTATGCAAAAATAGCACAGGCTGAGTTCAAACACTTTATGTTTTGTTTGGGCAGATATCTAATATGTTGTTTATCAGAAACAAAATGTGGAAGTTTCCAGGGAGCCGCAGTCAGTGGCTATAAAAAGATTAGGGCAAGCATTGTATTACATGTTAACTCTTAGCCAGCTAAAGAAGAGAGTGGCAAATGAGGAGGACATTCCAGACTGATTCTACAGAGGATATGTGAAAGTCGCCTCTCTGGAGAAATCACAAAATCCCTGTTTGAATTTTAAAGATTGTTTGATTTATGATAGACAGAGAGAGAGAGAGAGAGAGAGAGAGAGAGGCAGAGATGCAGGCAGAGGGAGAAGCTGGCTCCATGCAGGGAGCCTGATGAGGGACTTGATCCCGGGTCTCCAGGACCACAACCTGGGCCGAAGCTGGCGCTAAACCGCTGAGCCACCTGGGCCTTATCTAATACAGGTGGCCTTATCTAATACAGGTGGCCTTATCTAGCCACCTGTACTCTTATCTAATTAATATTTTCCTTAAGTAAATTTAAGGCTTTTATCTAAAATTTTATTTATGATGAAACTATGTAACTATTGCAAATCAGAAACCAGAACTAACTGCCTTAAGTAAGTTGTAGAAAATGTATACACTGCCAACAAAGTCTGGGTTTATATTCTTACCTGCCCTTAAGTGAAATAAGGAGACAGAGAGAGAGAAGAAGAGAGTAGCAATTACTGCGGGACCAATAAATACAAACTGGCACCATTTTGAGACTTTATCCTTGGTGTAATAGAGTTAATTACAAAGAAGTTTTAAAGGGAATAATTTTTTTTTTTTTTTTTTTATGGTCTGATGCTGTTGTGACTTAATGCCACTTTGTTTAGTACCCATAATCATCTTGTTTATGGCCATGGCCTACTTTGGGAACATTTCTTATAACATGGTCCCCAAAAAGAACACACAGCAGACCTAAATTCCTAATTGTTTGATTTTTCACAAGTTACTTCATTCCTTTAAGCTTTGATTCCTCATTGTGAAAAAGGGATAATATATTTACATTTCAGATCACTTTGAGAATTAAATGAAATGTCCACAATGTGTCTAGTCCTGTGCCTGGAGTTTATTAAAATACATGAATACCTTGGGGGCACCCAGGTGGGCTAAGTGTCAATTGGTTAAGTATCCTACTCTTGATTTTGGCTCAGGTCATGATCTCAGGGTCATGAGATGGAGCCCCATATTGGCTCCATGCTGAGCATGGATTTTTCTCTCTCCTCTCTCTGCCCTTCCCTCCTCCCCCAACCATGCATAAACTTTCTCTCTCTCTCTCTAAAACAACAAAAACAAAACAAAACTATGTGCCAAGTACACCTCTTTGGGGCTTAGGATCTAGAAGAACATGTGACAGAAAATGGCTCTGCTTTCATGGAACTTACAGTCTGTTGAGATAAAAATCAACCATAAACTCAACAAAAGAGCAAGTCATTCCAGGCAATATCGATAAAAGCTCTATAATAAATAAAATGAGGCACTATGAAAGAAAGTGGTGTTTATGGAATGCTCATTTTCATCCTGATTTTCAACTGTATATGATTGGTATTCCATATATGGAGAAAGAGATGAAGGCTATTGAGAATATGCTTGTCAAATGAGATAAGCAAAGGGCAAAAGATGGAGAATGAGTAAGAACTGCAGTTTAAAACATAAATACATGGCCCAAATTTTAAATGTCTGTACTGCTCTAAGATGTGCCTTCTTAAATGTTGTTCTTTTTTTATTAAATTATGTTCTATAGAACATATGATCCTCTCAGAAACAGAGAACATTCCATTGTTCATTGTCATGGAAAGGAAATACAGTTGGGGCTTTATCACTTGCTTTTGTTGTGGTTGTGCTTTAAAAAAAAAAATAAAAAAAACAACTTCAGAAATTACTCTATTATGTGTGATGAGTTTGATTTTAGTAAAACTAAGAACATCTTGTCACATAATTCAGGCCCCTAACTACACTTTCAGTCCGCAAATTCTGAGTTGAGCTGGGCTCGGAAGTCAGCATGCTGATGAGGACAGAATGGGAATAATTAGGTGTATCTAAAACAAAGGATGGATTTATATAGAGAGAACCAGTTCTGAGATTTCTGAGACCTATTTTCTGGCCCATGAATGATAAATGAACTCATTTGAGGCACTGCAGAATAACTTTAGAGGGCCAGGAAAAAAGTTTCCTGTTTTCCAATCCCTTCATCTCCTAGCCACTCTAGTCATTTGCAGTGACTTTGAATCCTGTTGCTCTTACTGGACTCTGTTTAACATCCTTCCCATGTCTAAATGGCTTAATTACTGGAATTAGATATTGAAGAATCAATTAAGAGTATCTTGTTGGAGACAGGATACCCAAACAGGAAGTACTGAGAAGGCAACTACTCTGCTCCCAGCATCCTTCATCTCAGTCCTAATGGAATTCTGCTTTTCCCTCTCAAATAACAATAAATCTTTTGATCTCTGTGAAAGAAGCAAAGATCAAGCTGATCCTCAGAATGAATCTCCTCTTCTACTTCTTCAAAGATCTAGTCAAGTTTGAGTTGTACTTATTTTTTTAATGTTTTCCAATGCAATTAACAGACACAAGAGAAAATTACTTCCTTTATCATAACTGAAAACACCATTTCTTTTTTCTTCTAGTTTTTTATGTTACATTTTAAATCAATGAGAGTCATGTAAATTTAACTTTTTTCTCTGATAGTTCACAGTAAGAGACTTTCATGGTAATGCCAGAAATAGTTGCTTTTTTTTTTTTTCTTGTGTAAGAACTCTTACCTCTAACACAAGTCGTTCGGGGCTGTTGGTTCATAATTTACTTTAGAAACATAATGATTTTTATTTCCCAGAACAGCATTTGAGAATGTTTAACAGACTAGATGATGTAGTGGAAAAAGCTGTGATCTACTTCTGACCCAGTATTTACTATTTGTTTTCAGCAAGTGAAATCTGAATTCTGAATCCCCAGTTTCATATCTGTGGAACAATATTTGTCCATGGTGCTATTTGGAGGACGAATCAAACGTGGAAATACATATGTGCTGTTTTTAAACTGCCAAGGCTTGGGAATCCCTGGGTGGCTTAGAGGTTTAATGCCCACCTTCAGGCCAGGGCGTGATCCTGGAGACTGGGGATCGAGTCCCACATCAGGCTCCCTGCATGGAGCCTGCTTCTTCCTCTGCCTGTGTCTCTGCCTCTCTGTCTCTCATGAATAAATAAATAAAATCTTAATAAAAATAAACTGCCAAGGCTGCTACAATGAAGTTTTATTATTACCACGGTGCTAGAAGAAAAACATGAAAGGGCTCATAAAGCATAGCAATAGTTAATCTCAGTTTTTAGTGCTTACTTTATGCAGCTATTTGCATTCATTTGAATGCTTTCAAATGTCATTTTGAGAGTTTGAAATGCTGCTGAATGCTGTATCAGTTCTGCTCTAAAAAATTCAGGAGATGACTACTGAGATTCCAAATACAGAATGAAAGAGCAGCTCAGATCCACCTTTACCTAGCCATACCCCATCAGTCTTGACATATGGATCAGGGTACAGGTTTAAAGACTTCATGAAATTTTACTTCGAGCAATAATGACACAAATGATACACCATCCATGATGTGAATTCAGTGGCAAATGTGTATTAACATTTTAAGATCGGCCTGCCTCCCATACATTTGCTTCTTTCACTCATTGTCTCTTCCACCAAATCTACCATGCAGGAAAACCTCTGATACGCAAAGCTGTTGGGAATTTGGTCTTTGTGGCTGTGTCATCTAGAGAGCTCTTTGAACTCCTGATTAGTTCAGAGATTTTAGGTCTGTAGCAGATTGGAGACCCTTACAGGGCTGAAATCATATTGCATTTTATTTGGTGGAGTAAGGTGAAACTAAGTAGAGAAGAGTGAGGGAAACAGGTAAGAAAACAGAGCCTAAGAGATAATGACACACTGTGATGGTTAATTTTATATGTTATCGTGGTTATGCTATGGTGCCCAATAGTTTGGTCAAGAACTAGTGTAGACGTTACTGTGAATACATTTGTTAGATGTGAGTAACTTTTAAATTAGTAGGCTTTGAGTAAAGCAGATTACATTCCGTTAGTGTGTGAGTGGGCATCATCCAAACAGTTGAAGGCCTTAAGAGCAAAGACCAGTTTCCTATTGAAGAAGAAATTCAGCTTCGAGACTGTGCCATAGAAACCTTGCCTGAATTTCTCATTTGCCTGTGCAATTTGGGCTCAAGACTATAACATCAATTCTTACCTGAATTTCTAGACTGCAAGCTTGCCCTATAGATTTTAGACTTGCCAGCCTCCACAATTGTGTGAGCCCATTTCTTCTTTTGAAATAAAGATTTTATTTATTGATTGAGAGCATGCAGGAGAAGGGGCAGAGGGAGAAGATAAGAAGTTTCTAGATAAAAGTTGTGGTTGTTTTTCCTTCCAAATTCTAATCTTAATACTTTTTTCTTAAATTATAGCCATTCACATATTTTCTTAAAGTCTATTCCCGTGCTTTGGAAAGAAATCTAAAATTTGCTGTCTGTACAGAAATACTAACGCTATAAAATTCGTGTTCATTCTGGGAGGCCTGGGGACACCATTTTTTTTTTAAATAAAATGTTAGAAGGGAACTAACATTTAGGAGATTGGCACAGAATTGTTTGAAAAGATTAAGAGGAGTGATGACTATGGATGTAGTCTGCATGTTTGCACACAAAACAATCAAGAATAAGCTGACTTAATTATCTAGACATAACTGTGCCGGTCTCTTTGAGTGCAGAAGCCTGTGTTCTCCTAAGAGAGACAAAGCTAAAACAATTATACCAATATTTTTCGGTTCACAAAACTTTTTGCTCAGATCCATAAATAAAATAATAAAGCAAAAAGTATATATATATATATATAAAAGAGTTGAGCTGCTTGTTCAAGGCTGTAGGAATGACCAGAGCACGGCTCCACTGGTTTGCTTAAATTTCCCACTTAAAGACTACATGTCACAAAAATTACAGGAGAATGATTATAAGGCTATGGAATTTCAAAAGAGAAAATGCCAACATGACTGAACAGATCAAGACAGACTTTGTTGGCAAGCTGACACTCTATAGGTCGGGTTTGGACGGGAAGAAGACAAGAAGGGAAGTGTCTAGGGGTAGCAAGAGCATGAGCACACGTGCTAGAGCAGAAATGACAAACTGAGAAATTAGAAAAGTTGAGAATTTTTCACATCTTTGAGTCCTGACTTCCTTTTACTTAATACCCTCAACTCATTTCTCTCTTCTTGCATTTTAGTATAAGCAGTCAGGAGGAAACGAGCTTCTTTAAAACTTCCCTGAGCAATCTACTCAGATAAATATCCGATTTTACGGTTTCCAAGTTCAAACTTCCACAAAATACTAGAACACTCGTTAAGCCAAGTTTCTGCCATTTTATGACAAGGTTCTCCTTTTTTATGGTTTCCAAAAACAGGTTCCTTATTTCCTTCTGAGATCCCCCAGAAAGATCTTCAACATCCATATTTTGAACAACCTGTTTCTGATTAATTATGTATTCTCCAAGAAGATAGAGTCTATCTCTGAAGCTCTTGCTTTTATTTCTGAACTCTTACCAGAATCGCCTTCAACATCTATTACTTCTACCGTTAGTTCCTTCACAGCAATGTGGGCTTTTCCCAGCATGGCCCTCCAAACTCCTACAGCCTTATTACCCCTTACCCAGTTCTAAAGCTGCTTTGAGGGATCCCTGAGTAGCGCGGCGGTTTGGCGCCTGCCTTTGGCCCAGGGCGCGATCCTGGAGACCCGGGATTGAATCCCACGTCGGGCTCCCGGGGCATGCAGCCTGCTTCTCCTTCTGCCTATGTCTCTGTCTCTCTCTCTGTGTGACTATCATAAATAAATAAAATTAAAAAAAAAAAAAAAGCTGCTTTGACATTTTTAGGTATTTGTCAGAGTAGGACCCTACTTCTTGGTACCAAAATCAGAGGGGAAAATGAATGAAATGATCTTTTTGAAGATTTTTGTTGAATTAAGAGAGAGAGCATGAGCGAGACAGAGCAGGGAAGGAGAGAGGGAGAGAAGGGATCTCAAGCAGACTCCCCACCCAGTGAGGAGCCCCATGTGGGGGCTCCATCTCGTGACCTGAGCCAAATCAAGAATCGTATACTCAACCGACTGAGCTACCCAGGGGCCCCTGAAATGATCTTTATTGAAAAAATATAAAATTGTATGAATAGGAAAAAGATCTGATTAGTAATCTCAGAAAACATATACGTGTGGAAAAAAGCAAAAAATATGAAAGTAAAAGAATAAACTCTAGAATGACCAATGTTAAGGAATTAATAAACTGGAAAAAAGAACTGAGAATTTTACCCAGGATGCAGTACAAAGAGAAAAAGTGAAAAGGTTGTTCATATTGAGTGTTCTTTGAGAATCACTGTTTCATAAAATTGTAATGGATTCTAGTAAAAGATAATAGAGGAATATTGGAACAAAGTGGTCAAAGACATAATAGCTGAAAATTTTTAATATAAATCAAAATTGCCCCTTTTATTTTGGATTATTGACATTTAAAAGAAATTTCATACAAACATGCCATTATTCCCAAACATATCACACACCAATATCATGTTTTTTGTATAATGAATAAAAATAGTATATCAAAGAACATGTGAATCAGGCTGTGAAGTCATATCTAAAACAAATACTCAAACCTATGTCTTATTGTTGCCCCCTAAAATTTCATGTGCTGTGTTCTACAGAACTCTTGTTTTAAAACTTACTGTTTCTACCAATCTCTATAAAATCTCTATACTCTTAGAAAATTTAACATATTCATTTGTACATTTTTTTTTTTTTGGTAGACATTTGGCCAGGCTTTAAAAGTAGTATAAAACTAACACAAGATACAGTTGTTTACCACAGGAATTTGGATTTTCTGGATAACGTATGAGCACATCAGTGTAATTCCTGATGGTCAAAGCAGCATATGAACTAATGTCTAGTAGGGTCAAGTGCTCATGTTTTACAAAGAACAATTAAAATGACATGAGGGCACTTGGCGGGATGAGCACTGGGTGTTATTCTGTATGTTGACAAATTGAACACCAATAAAAAAAAAAAAAAAAAAAAAGGGAGACAGAACATAAAAGACTCCTAACTCTGGGAAACGAACTAGGGGTGGTGGAAGAGGAGGTGAGCGGGGGGGGGGGGGGTGACTGGGTGGCGGGCACTGAGGTGGGCACTTGACAGGATGAACACTGGGTGTTACTCTGTATGTTGAAAAATTGAACACCAATAAAAAAAGAAATTAAAAAAATGAGATCAGAAAGGCTTTGAAATTTCTGGGAGTGGAGAACCCAAATGGCTAACCTACTTAGTGTGTGGCAATGCAGAGTCCAAGAAGAGATGAGAATTATAGGAGAAAAGTGAGTGTGATTTGTTCAGGAACCAAGGAAATGTTTGACCCAGATAAAGTAAAGGATTTGCACTGGGAAAGAGTGAAGACAATACTCATTACTAGAGCAGGCTGCATTGTGGAGGATCTTAAAGAGGACATTTTTTTCACGAAAAAAGCAAAAAAATAAAACAAAAACCAAAGATATATTGAAATCCATTGATGGCTTCTTGGCAGGGAGTGAAATGTTAAACTATGAGTTAAGAAATAAATTTAGAGAAATGTTTAATAATGTTCCAATTAATGATCATTAATTAATGGGGTCACTTCAAAAGGGTCAAATAATGTCAAACAAATGTGGACAAAAAACTGGAGCATTAACTCTGGGAAACGAACTAGGGGTGGTGGAAGGGGAGGAGGGCGGGGGGTGGGAGTGAATGGGTGACGGGCACTGGGGGTTATTCTGTATGTTAGTAAATTGAACACCAAAAAAAAAAAAAAAAAAGCTGGAGCATTTGACTTCCAAAAGGAAAATATGAATTTCCCAAACCTATTTAACAAGGGAACCCTTTCTGGGAAAGGGAAAACAATGTACGGATTATATATTCTATATGCACTGATAACAATCTCAGTCTATACACTGGCATATGTAAGAAATGTACAGTTCTGTAGTTCTAAATGGCTCACTTGATGTCTAGTTTGATTCTCTCTTCCAAGACTGGTAGAGATTTAGGATTTCTTAATTGCCCCCATGAGTGTGTCTATGTTCCAGAGTCTTCTAGTACTGGGGAGGCTGTAAAATGGTGAAGTAGCACTTATGTGGTTGCTCTGTGTCATTGATGTATACTTATAGCCACTGAGGTGTCCAAACTGCTATCTGGTCCTGGGAATTTGGTCTGTACTTCTGTTGCTGAGACATGTCTTTCAAACCCAGTGGCTTTCTATTTCTTCCATACTATTCTAAGACTGATGGAGATACTTTTACTAACTGATCTGTTCCATGTTGAGGCATAAAAAACTCTGCGTGGACATAGAGGGCCCCATCTTTCTTAGACATGTCAGCTCACTATTCTGTGAGAAATTTCTGCTTCCGTTTGGTTTCCATCCAGGAAAAGGTGCAGATATCTCATGTACCTACCTAGTAGTTTTGGGCTTTCCCCATGAGATTGCCACTTAAATCTTCTACTCTATGCCATGAATCATTTTTGTTTCCTAGAAAGCTAACTCCGTACAACTCATAAGCAACATAGAGCTCCCTTTCCCTCATATTCTCCTATTGCTTTTATTCTCTGAGGAGAAGATTTACTTGCCTCTTAAGGCAGCTTAAGACAGGAGGAAGGATGAGGGAAGGAATACCTGAGGTAAGAAATGAGTTATTATTTCAAAGATACTTCCTACCATACTTGGAATACCCCTTAGGAAATGCTGGTGTACAGAACCGAGGATTAAAAGCCAGTGAAGAAAAAGGTATGTGTAGTAGTGGTGCTGCCATGAGTTGTATTATGTGTGGTCTCAGTAAATAATGCCTCCTTGTCTTGTAAACCACCATCTTTGGCGTGGTCCTTTGCACAGTCCTCTCCCACATTAACTCTTAAAAAGTCTCTCTTGCTTCTGGGAACTCTTTTTCCACCATATGAAAGGAGGAGAAGCTACCTTATGGAAGACATGGGGACCAATCGAGAGCCAGAGCCAATAGACAGATACCTAGGTTAGCTCCAGATGAGCTGCAGGCTAACTGCAAGTGCACAAGTGACCTCAGCTGAGACCAGAACTGCTCAGATGAGCCTCCACTGAAGTGCTATGTGAATCATAACCAAGTGAAATGGTTGTCTAACCTACTGAGTTATGGAATGATTTTTATTATCCATATAAAGACATACAACACAACACAACACAAAAGTATGTAATATGATAGATATGGTAGACATTGAAGATAGAGGAGATATTCTGTAGGAAGATATCCTCAATATGAATATATGGGACCCAGGAAAAAGCTTTAAATGGAAATAGCTGGGTCTTGGAAAGGGTTCATTTTCATTCATTGGCAAAATAAAGAAAAAGGAAGTGTCAAGTGTCATTATGGAGATTCCAGTCTTCAGTGAGTTAGTAAACTGTAGACATGTAGGTGGATGGACCCATGCCAGATGGGGACTTGGTATCATTCTGCAGTTGTGCCTTTTTGGAAATCACTATCACTCTCACTGGCTGGATTCAACAGGTGGTTTTTCTATCACTGATGAAATAAAAAAAGCAAACATTTGTCTTATATCAGAATACTCTCAGAAATGACACTAGAATCATCTTAATTCCTGATGACATGGCTTACACTAAAGAAAAAACGAAGACATGTCAAAACTATGGAGGGATTGATGATATGTGTCTCTAGGTTCTGAATCTAAACTCTGTTTTACAAAATGGGGTGTTGCCAGTTAGCAGCGATTATCTAGGCTCCAATGATACTCACACTAGTCTCGGGGGAATTTTTCCTAGTTCTATTAATTGCTTTTTTAGAAATGTCTTTTACACAAATTATCTTATTTAAACTTTAGAACATTTCTAAGATTTAGACATTATTTTTATCCACATTTTAGGGATGAATAAACTGATACCGAGCTGGAGTAATTGACCCAAGGTCAAATAGCTGATACAATGGGGCACTGGAGTTTGTAATCTGGAGGTTGTTTGACATCAAGTCAACCTCAAGTCAAGTCCTTTTCTCTCAATGATGCTGGTTCTTTTCAACTCATTTTACAAAGCACATGAATCCTGTGGTGCCTCTAGAGCCACTGATTAAAGAGAGGAGGGAGGAGGAATAAAAGCCCTGCGCTCTGGTTTCAACCAGAACACATTTATATATTACAAACAAATAAATAATTGCATATTATATGCTTAACTACCTATAGAATATCATATATATGTGGGATCCATTTAAAATCTTGTTAGAAAAAATTCCCAAACACTGTATCATACCATGCTATCCCCTAATACTGCTAGAAACTTCTTGAAGTTTCTATGCTTTCTTTGGTCTCCAACAGTGTGAAACCACCCTTGACCTGTGAGCCAGGCTTCAGAAGAAGGAGCAGCTGGGAATCATTGCCCTGGGGATGTTGTGGGCTCCAGAACAGGACTAAGTATCTGCCAGACCCCACCCCCAACCTTGCAGTCTGCCTCTCCCTAAAGCCAATTAAAATATTCACAGTACCTGCAGCCTCTCATTGTTATCACAACTCACTGAATTCTCTCCAAAGAGACAAATGATATCTTCTCCAAATATCTTGAGGCAATTTTCAATCAAAAACTTTACAAGAGAAACCTGTAATGCAAAAAGACCACAATGGGGTGCTCTTTTCCATATGGCATTGCTATAAGTCACATTTTGTGTATAAATCTTGGATCTAACCAAAAATGTGAAAGACTTCTAAGAAGAATTCAGAGTTGATAACAATATATAGAAACCCGAGTTCTCTAAGAAATATAACATAGAGTGATACTTTCCAGTGTACTTTGGGTATAGATTTGAAATACTACTCGTCAGTGGGCTATAGTTCAATTTGTGGCCTAGTTTTATAACTTACACTGTGATACCAATAGTTACATCTTTAAAACTAGGGTAGTTTTCAAAGTAACCTAATTTATTAAACTTTACTTATTTTTTAAAATTTTGTTTCCAGTACATTTTGGGTTGTGACTTCTGTTTAATATCTTATTAAATGTATAAAGCATAGGCAAAAACTTATGAAATTCATTTCATCAATGAGAAAATATCTTATTTGAAAGTGGAGATTCCTGTGGAGTTTTTCTTTTTTTTTTGAGGAAAAACTCACATGGCTGCAGAGAAAAACATGTCTGTCAAACCGCAGTCCCTTCTCATGTCTTGCTTTTCCTAATGCTGGCTCTCAACATGAGTTTGGGGAAATGCTATCTTATTAGGCATGTGTAGCTCCATTAGGATGTTCTGGAATATTCTACTAGTTTCTGTCTGATGTAGCAGAGGCAAAACAGTAGCCAAGTATTTTTCTAAATGAGCCACAACTTGCAGATGAAGGCCAATGTGTTTGGAGCCATGGGTGCTCATAGTGCCCAAGTCACCTAGGAAGTGCCAGTAATGACCAGAGGAGCTGGGTGTTGTTACAATTGTGTCATGAGGAATCCATGGCTTTGCACAAGGTTACAAGCTCTCCCCTCAAGGATCAGCCTGAGTTGAACCTTGGCTTGTCAAACTCCAGAGCCAAGGTTCTTTCCTACCATGTTACACCACTCTTCTCTTTCTTTTGTTTAGTCAGTCTAGTATTGTATCTCCTGGATGGAAAAGAAGCGACTCAACTGCTCTGCATTTCCCACATTAACAACACCCCTTCCCGTATTCCATCAGAGTAGGGTAAATAACGCTGCCATTCCAAGGTCCCTATGAAAATGTGCACTTTTCAGAACTGATCCATCCGACTTACTACTAAACATTGAAGATACAAAGCATGGATTCTAAAACCCAGGGGACATGAATGAGAGCTCTCTTAACTTTTTTATATACTTGTCTTCCAATTCCAAGATGCAGGACTTAGGTGGACAAAGAATGCTTGGGGCTATACACACTGATATATTATAAGCTGTCATCTTATAAGGATAAGGATTGTTGCTTAATGTTGTATAACACTCCAAAAAGGTATCTCAAGAGAACAACATTCGCTTTTGGCAGCTGGGCTAGAAGCCTAAAGTCAGAAAGATGCACTTTTGAATAAGGCAAGTCATTGTACTTTGGAAGCTGGAAGTATAGAGACGGAGAACAGAGAACATCCTTCTAGATCTAGTACACAATATGCTGTAGCAGAATTCCAGGCAGGAACGTATACAAAAATGTTTCACTGAATTCAATTTCTGAGCTAACCCACTCTGGTTAAATGTTTGACAAACTTAAGGTTATACCACTGGCTGTTGATGCTCTAGCATCTGTCTTAGGCCACTGAATTTTGTCTACCAGTTTCATATATTGAGAAGGTGTACAATGGCTAAGGATTTCACATTAATAAGGTCAGGAGTAGAACAATAATAGCCATAAGGCATGCCTGTATTCTGAAACTGGCCTCCACGGGTGTGAAGAATTGAAACTCTTTGGCACCGATCATTATTTTAGTGGACAAAGTGGCAAAATGTATGCCAATATTTTCCTAATAGTATATTGGTGTATTTCTGAGAAATTACCAGAGTAGAGTAATTATTGCATCATTACCTCTGGGCTGCATTTATTTTCTCCTCCTCGGTCGCTTCATCAATAACACCAAGCCATTTAGCATAGAGGTCAGATGACAGTATACTTCCTTGGACATTTTGAAGAAAATCCTTATGTAGATAAAAAAAAAATACACACACACACGTATATATTAGAAAATATATATTGGAAATATTACAGAGAAAACACTTAGTTGAAAACTTCAGTTCACTCCCTACTGCCTTTAGATACCTAAACTGTGACCCACACAGAGCTCACCTCTGACTGTCCATTGATTTGCACATGCAAAAGCAGGTGTGTGGATTTCCTTCAACAAAAACAAAAGCATTAAAGCAGAGCCTAGGCTTCAGTGGAAAGGAAGACAAAGCTCCCTTTCATTATATGGCAGTTACTCTTTTGTGTACTTTTTTGCGAAGTACTACAAAAGCTACTCATAATTGCATCATTCTTCATTTCCTTAACTGTATAAAAGTAGACGGTCTAATGGCAAACTCATGATGGCCCTGAGGATATATTCGTTTCTAGTGTAGGCCAATTCTCCAGATAGTTTGACATAATACTATCCAGGCCAAGGTTGCAGAGTCTGATTCTCCACAAAGAGTAGTCAATTTTAGGAAGGGAAAACTTCAGAAATGTCTAAGAACTCTATGCTCACGTGGTCACCATCTTCATAGTCTGTGCTTATAACACGGAAATAGAAAAGACCCTACTAAGTCTTGCTAGAAACATCAATTCCATGTGTGCACCTTAAAGAGGGCAACACTTATCATGCTATTCGACTAACTAATGTATCATCATTCTTTCCCCTGTCTCTGTATGCCTATATATATTTTAATAGTGTGTTTTACTGTCGCCCAGTGTAGTAATGGTCAGGGACTATTGTTACTTATTGCATAGCTGAAAAGTAATGGGGGACAAGGAAAGACCAAAGGTGAGAAGGAAGGACCAAATATGACCTTGATTCTAAGAGTGTGGTCATTACTGCATTATCACAGTTTTGTCGACAGCTGTTAGCAAGTGCCAAGGTACATGGATTAAATTATCTGTTCTAGTTCTCACTTCTTTCTCCATTTCCCTTTTAGCAATAGAACTGGATATCTGTGATTCAGCTGTATAATTTCAAAATTAATCTATTTCTTAGGTCGATCTATTGATTTTTCAGAATTCCAAACTACTTTTGTCTATTGCACTTACTCCAAAAGTTAACGATTAATCAAAAGAGGCATATAGCAAGAGCTGGTTACCATGTCATTATAACCTTGGGTGGTGGGCTAGACATCACAAATATTAACAAAAGAATGCTTAGGATGTGGTGAAAGGAGACAAAAATGGTGGAATCCTTCCTCCATGACTTACAAAGTAAAAGGAATTAAGAAACAGGAGACAATGATGGTTAAGAATAATCTGGTCGCCTTACTGAGCTTTTTTGGATTCCTCATAAAGTAAACATGTGCTTACTACTGTAAACTTCTATACGTATTTTCAAATGTTTCATATAATTTTTCTTTTGTAAACTGCTTTCATTAGCAGGGTGGTGAGGATGTCGTCAAAAGCAGGATGTTTGCTTTGGTAGACATTATGTATGTGTCAGTGTATATTTTGAAATTTATTATTATTACTAGTAGTCATATTGGTATTAGTATTTTGCATGGAGTCTTCAGGTGGGCGGTGTGTGGTGAAAACAGAAAGTATTTCTAATGTATGGGGCTTTTAACTCCTACAGTAGCTTCCTTAAATTTTGATTTCATGAAGTGTTTTCCAGTGTGTCAAGTTCTTCACAGTTATGCCTATGATGGTTCTTGGGCAATCATAATGAAAGACACCAATCACAGCTTCAGTTACTCACGCGTGGATAAAGCTAGAACTTTCCCCACCTTTAAAACAGATGCTACCACAAGAACAGATTCGCTCTCCAAGTTCACTGTGTCCCCAGAATTTAGTTTCTCCTTTAGGATGGTGCATGATTTTATACTGGCTGATTTTCTGAAGATGTCTTCCATGAGTGGTCCTTTCCGATTAATAAAGGAAAGCATATCCTGTAAGATAAAAAGGAAGAGTATATGGCATTTCGTATCCCAAGCCCAGAGCAAAGCTTGCTTCCTTTTTGAAAGAGTTAGGCTATGGGATGGTATACGGTTTTAGAGCTGGGGGGACAAAAAGTCAATTTAGATTCTTTAGTTAATGTCTCTCTATAGTTTCTACGCAAAAATCCACCTTACAGTCATACCCTGAAACACTGTAATCACTTATTTCAATCAGATTTTTTTTTATTGAATTTACCCTTTTACATCAAACTTCCGTGTTTCACGGCCTTTGTGGAATCCTCACCTGTCTCCTACTTTACCAGTCTTTTATCTTTATTCCCTTACATAGATGCTCTTCCCCAAGTATGGAAATCTTTTTGCCATACTCATTTCCCATTTGTTGATTCGTCTTTAAGTGATTGCATCCTCCATTCCTACTATGCCTATTTCCTTTCCTCTTTTAAAATCGAGCTCAAATGCTCTCTTATTCTCTCATTACATTCCCTTCATGAGTCTTTCACTGTCCTTTGCTCTATCTTCATGTCCTCTCCCTGCAGTGTAGAAAGATAATAAGGGCTGGAGTCAGATAGACCCAGGGATCAGAAACCTATTATGCTTCTGATCATTTGTGTGACCTGGGGCACATGCGAACTGTATTGAAACCTTTCTAATTCATTTGTAAAGTGTGGAGGATGATAGTTCTAGCTACCCCCTAAAATTGCTGTGATGCAAGGACTAGGATAGTAGTAGCATGTAACTAACGTGGTAAATTTCTTCACACCTAGGATAACATTCCCAAATATAGTGCAGGGCTTGCAGAGGTACTGGATACTCAGCAAATTTCCACACTGACCATTCAGTACTCCGATTTGAGATAACAGGCCAAACTCTGTGGCTGTCATTTAACATACTCTGTTAGGATTAGTGGATTCATATTTGCCGCAGGAGGAGTCTTTATGCTTAGGTAAGATGTTTTCAGTTGTTAGATTAAGTAGACTCAGTTGAAGGAGACCTGAGACTACTGTGAGCTCAGGAAGACAATGGCAGAATGTGAAGATGATTCATGCAGACACAGTCCATTTTGACTGATCTGAACAGGCCTACATTTGTCTCTGTGGAAACAAGTGGAATGGACAAAACGTTGTCCTGTTGTATTGGCCTCATGACTCTGCAGTACCTAAATCAAATGACACTACCAAAGCTTCTCAGCCAAAGCCAGGGGATGTCTAATGATTTCTCCATTTGGGGGTAGGGTTACATGAGAACATTTGGCCTCTCTGAGCTCCCCCTCCTCAGGAAGGCAAAAAACACCAAACTGAGACCTACCAGAATTGGGAAGAGCAAGCTGTCATTATCACAGATATCTGTGAGGGAAACTCCAAAGAGCTGTCCTGGTTTTTTAGAAGGTGCAGCTGTGCACTGGTTGTTCTGGCAAGTGCCAGCAAATAGGCAAAAGGCTGAGTTTCTGAAGGCACTGCTTTTCATGGTCTTCTGGCCTGAATCTAAGGAAGAAGGGAGATTAGTGTGTTTTAATTCACTTAGCCTTATTTTCACCATTGCCATTATACAGCATGTTCAGTGTTGTGGCTAGAAGAGGGAAACTGAGTCATTTGTTGTGTAGAACTCCCCGTGTTCCGATGTTGGCTAACAGCATCCTCATGGCGTTGATGAGTCCTTTCCCATATCCTTCAGACAGATGGTTAATCCTAGAGACTTGATCAGACTCAAGGTAAGTATTTCCTGTGCCATCAGTTGGTTACACTGCATCAGGAGGCACTGAACCTGTTTGTTGTTTACTACTGGTGTAATCAGTGGGTTCAGGTGTCAGATCTGATTTTAAAAGCTAGAAGGATTTGATATGCAAATCGAGCTGAGTTTGGTAATCCTCTGCTTTCACAGCCAGGCCCCCCTCAGCCTCAGATTTCCTCTTTGGCTTAATGAGTGCTCAAGTTTCTACCATCCAAAATATCTGCCTCTCAGGACACAATCTGACCCTACTTCTCTGGTTCCTCTGCTCTGGGCCATCTTCAAGGATGATTTTCTGCAGGCAGGGTCCTTGGGAAGTTGTCATTACATGCTGGCTATGTGGTGGCTGTGTTTTCTTGTCATACCCCACCAACCCACCCAGAGATGATGTTTTCAGTTAAATATGTTTAACATTTACTGAAAAGAGCGTAAACCACAATGAAGTGTGGAAACACACTTCCTCACATACAGACACACTCAGACTTACATGTATATATACATCTACACACAAGTACAAGGCTTGAAAGAAAACATAGAAAAGGAAAAACAATGAGAGGTTATGAATGCATTTATTGACCACCAGTTTTCAGAGATGATTTTTAATTACTCAACATTCCCTATCAAAAGAAGAGCTTTCCAAAGAAAAGGTGATCAGCAGTGGAAAGCTGAGTTGAAAGTTTCTACTGCTCAGCTGTGAATGTTGTCCTTTGAAGATACCTTAACATTGCTTAAATAACTGAATTCTTTAAGAGTCAACAGATGAGCCAAGCTGTCGAAGGATAAACAGATGAGCAACATTTCACCAAATAACCTTTAACACCTGGCCACTTGGCTTTTCTGGGAAAAGCACTCCACTCATGTGAGTGCCAGCACTGCACCAGAAGTATCCTGGTTCTGCTACTTAGGAAGCTCAACATTTTAAAACTTCGGTTTGCTCAACTTTAATATAAATGATGCTGCCTACAACGCATTAAACTAAATATAGAATATACTACTCAGCACAAGACATGGCTGAGGGCAGCCTTGAAAGTGCTCTGGGGATATAGAGAAAGAAAGGAGTAATGGTCTACCTACAAGATTTCAAACAAGCAAACAACCTTCATAGAAATGAGTTGGGTCTTGTTGTCAGACTTTTGAGTTTTTCCAGGCTTGATTTAGGGTAGGTTTTGCATTCTTGCCTATACTGTTCCTCCTCATCGATGACAATAGCTCACCCAGAAAGAATATTCTGTGTGTCATGAATTGTTTTTAAGTGTGGAGACATGAGCCAAGAGAAGGCACTTGAAGAAAGGCAAGTGGCTCACCTCTCCCTTGCTTGCTCTGGGCTCGATGCCTGGGCTTCAGGATCAGCTGGCTTTGCATCTCTGTGATCCTCTGCTCCAGAAGGAGGGACTCCTGAGTTGTGGAAGGAGAGGTGGAGTCCTCTGGTTCCTTTGGCAGCAGTTTAGTAGATGGAAGATGGCTCATTTTAATTCCATAGGGATGTTCATGTCCTGTATGGAAAGAAACCTGAATATTCAGGCTGATGGTGATGGCTGTCCTCAAACCTACCTTATCATGAGTGTAAGCATCACCCTGGTATATTTTGCTATTTTTCTGGGACTTCTAGATAAAGAAGGCTGTGCCTCCTGAGGGAGCATCATAGGCACCCTTGTCAGGAACACTCTACACAAAGTGTGTGCCCAAGGGAAAGATTTTAAGAAGAGAAAAAACTTTAAAGCATGTTACTTTGCTTGGAATACATATATTCATGAGTGCATTAAACAATGCTGACTTTTGCTTTGTTTCTATCTGAGAATATTTAAGGTTTTCTAGTTTGTGCCTTGATACTAACTAGATCTATACATCTTAGCCAAATTACTTGACCCCATCGAGCCTTACATTCATTCTTTGGAATGCTTGTCCACACACAAACTTATCAGAGTGAATCTATTAATAAGCATTGGTGGTTAATATTTTTTATTTTTTATTTTTATTTTTTGGTTAATATTTTTTTAAATATTTAGAGTATATATATTAAAAATTGCTATCTTCACTATTCTCTCCGACATAATGTCAGTTGAATAGATTTTTTTTTATTTCCTTTTGTCAATTCTCGAGCCAGAGCTACTCTAGAGTAGTGGGATGGGTTGCCCTTATGCTTTATGGTTCCCTCCCACTGATGCCCTCCCTCCAAGGCATGTCCAGCCAGGCAATGATCAGAAGGAAGGCTGCAGAGCTGGAAACCCAGAAGCAAACTATAAAACGATGGTTAGAGAATAGAAAACCATACCCAGAGCCATCCAGAATTGCCTGCCAAGTGATTTGTTTTGCTCTTTTTTGCTTTAAATTGTTTTTCCTCTCTAGAGAATTCTCAAAGACCCTATGCTATAATATGGATTTCATTTTTTAAGAATAGAATGAAAATTCTCATTCTGTCATTTCAGATTTATTACTGAATGTACCTAAGGGCGCTTTTGCTGTTCTTTTCATCTGTCATAAATGCAATGTTCACAAGAATCACAGGGACTTCCCTCTATTAAGGAAAAAGAAGCTTCTATGACAGCAATACAACCAAACCTAGATAACCAGGAGTTAATCCACAATTGAGAATTGAGAGTACGTTAAAAAAAAAAAAGCATTTTTAATGCTGCTAATGGATCATCATGAACGACAGCCTCTTCTGATTTCTTAGAGCTGCTTTCATGTGTGAAGCTATTCAAAGTCTAAAAAGTTACCATCTACATCATTTTATCTAAATTAATGCACTTCATTAAAAAATATATAAGTATTTAGCTTTTTTCCTTTTTACTGCTAACCAACTTTTTTTAGATTTTATTTATTTATTCATGAGAAACACAGAGAGAGAAAGAGGCAGAGACACAGGCAGAGGGAGAGGCAGGCTCCATGCAGGGAGCCCGAAGTGGGAGTCAATCCCAGCTCTCCAGGATCACACCCTGGGCTGAAGGTGGCGCTAAACTGCTGAGCCACCAGGGCTGCCCCGAACAACTTTTACAAAGATGTCAACATTAATTCAAAACAGGAAGTGTGTCAGAAAGGTAGACAGAAAATGAGAGACTCCTAACTCTGGGAAACGAACTAGGGGTGGTGGAAGGGGAGGTGGGCGGGGGGGTGGGGGTGACTGGGTGACAGGCACTGAGGGGGGAACTTGATGGGATAAGCACTGGGTGTTATGCTATATGTTGGCAAATTGAGCACCAATAAAAAATAAATTTATAAAAAAAAACAGGAAGTGGTACTGGGGGATTTTGTTCTCAGTGATGTGCTTTGTGACTCTATAGTCTAATAAGACTGGGAATATATACTTTACAGAAAGAAATTGTTTAAAGAAAAAAAGAAATTGGATGTTTACATTTCCAGATTATTTGAAAAAGAATCATAGCCTCACAGGTTTATTAAAAGGATAAAAAAAATTCATGTAAGAAGGAATGCTTTAAGGTTTCTAGAAGAGATCATTGTCACCATTAGCATCCATTACTATACTTCAAGGTCTGCGACAGATCCTGTCTTATTTTTCTTTTTTTTAAATCTGTCCATTACTGGAAACACTAAACAATTTTGTTAATCCAAAGATTTTTTTTCAGAGAACTTGTGCTAATAACTATTTTAGAAGAGGTGCAATCTGTTTATCAATAACCTTAGAACAGTGATGGAAAAAACCTGAGAAACAACAAAGTGCAGGTGATTTCGTCAGTGAAGACTAGAGGAGTTTAAATGTGATTATCTCATTTTCTTTTTTTTTTTTTCATTTTCTTTATTATGCAGAGAAAACTGGGCACAGGGCAGGGGTGTTAAATACATAGCTATACCTGGATTCAGGGACATAACTGAATTTTAGAGGATTCTCACAAAATAGAGGCTTCTTAGTAGTTAGGAACTAGAATTCAAGATTGAAATATGAAAAATAAATGTATGGGGAAAATTCCAATCCATTTTGCTTTCATACCTAAGTGAGTAAATAAGTAAATAATAAATAATCACACTTTTTCAAGACAGCTCTGTTTGTCAGGTAAAAAGAAGTAGAAACAAAAATTTACATTTCTATCCCTCACTAGATGATAGCTGCTGAATGAAGAGATGTTATCAGTGCTTGGGAAACAGTACCTGGTAATTATTTAATAAACATGTGAGTGAATAATGCATGTGATTTTCACTTTTAAAGATTTTGAAGCTTAAGAAAGAGCAACCATTACTTTGAAACTTAGAGTTATAATTTTGAACCTAATCAATCCCATCTTAGATTTTCCCTGACACTTACCAATTAGTGGAAGTTTTTCCTTGCCAGAACTCTCCCACAGCTGGTAGTCTTTCTCAGAGCCCTTGGAAACAAAAAGAACTAGGTGTCATAACAAATCTTTCACAGTACTTGAAGAACACATTTCCTTAGCATATCTGTGTTTCCAAAAAGAAAGAATTGGGGCCAGGATAAATGGTATTTGGTCCATGGAGGTAGCTATAGTACTTGTTAACTAGTTCCCCTCACAGCTTCCAATAGACTGTCCCAGATTCTTGTCATTTTTGATAAAGACCGGGAAACCACAGTACAGTCAGCCCCCCACATTGTGGGTGGCCCATGGCATAAGAAATGAGATTTGTGTCCCTTTACTAAGAGGAAAAGTCTCATCTCAGAGTCCTCTCTTCTGCTGTCTCTAGACTCCTTGGATAACATTGGCTTTTGTCTCCAAATGTCCCTGCCCAGAGATGCATATTGTCCAGAGAGCCATATACTCTGCTATGACCATTCCTGAGCAAAGTAACTTGAGAGGCATCAATAGCTCAGCAGCCCTGAGCAAAAGGAGACAAATGCCGAAGAGACCTTGAGGAGATAGTGGACGGAAGTCAGCCACTGGCTTTGGTGCAGGCAAGCCCCACTTTACGGAGAGAAAGGAGGAGGACTCTAGACAACAGGTCAGATGCAGAAAACGATTACTCCCAGCAGAATTATTGCCCAGTAATAATAGAAATCCCACTTGAAACAAACAATTCTAAATTATAAAAATTGCTGAACTATTTTAAAGAGTCTTCCAGGAGACTAAAGCAAAAAATGTTTGAAATGGAATTTTTGGTAATAGTTTCCATGTTTGCCCTTGACTTTTTTTTTTTTTTTAAGATTTTATTTATTTATTCATGATAGTCACACACAGAGAGAGAGGCAGAGACATAGGCAGAGGGAGAAGCAGGCTCCATGCAGGAAGCCCGACGTGGGATTCGATCTCAGGTCTCCAGGATTGCGCCCTGGGCCAAAGGCAGGCGCTAAACCGCTGCGCCACCCAGGGATCCCTGCCCTTGACTCTTTTTTTTTTTTTTAATTTATTTTTTATTGGTGTTCAATTTACTAACATACAGAATAACACCCAGTGCCCGTCACCCATTCACTCCCACCCCCCGCCCTCCTCCCCTTCTACCACCCCTAGTTCGTTTCCCAGAGTTAGCAGTCTTTACGTTCTGTCTCCCTTTCTGATATTTCCCACACATTTCTTCTCCCTTCCCTTATATTCCCTTTCACTATTATTTATATTCCCCAAATGAATGAGAACATATAATGTTTGTCCTTCTCCGACTGACTTACTTCACTCAGCATAATACCCTCCAGTTCCATCCACGTTGAAGCAAATGGTGGGAAGACATAGACATGGCCAACATGCATATGAGAAAATGCTCTGCATCACTTGCCCTTGACTCTTGATTAAAAATCATGGCCTTCACCTTATGAAGGAATGTCATGGGCACAGGCACAGATACACACACACACACACACAGAGAGCTAAATCTGCTCAAAACTGTGTTGCAAATAAGAAGTAAGAGCTAATAAGGTAGGGTAGGGTTTGAAAATGCTATGCTGGAATCCCTTAAATCAGGTATACATAAAGCCAAATAGCCCCAGTTCTTCATTAAAATAGAAATTCTTTGCCTAGTGACATTGATCACTTGAAGCAAAGAAAATCACAAACACGAAATAAAATGAGTTATATCATTACTCAGTCTCCCCAACTTCATCCCTCAAACCACTCACTCTCTTTTCCAGGATTTAATTCTTACTTAGGGTTTATATAGCACACAGGTTAGAAAAGTATGTAGAGATGTCCTTTAGTCAGTACATATAAATTCAATTTTATTTTGGATGTATTATTAAATGTTGTTTGTACAGAAGTCATTGATTTCTTCTGCCAAATTCTAGTTGCTCTGAAATTTTAAAGGGCTTTATTATACCATTGGGTCAGATAGAATTTACAAACAATCTTATGATTATGTCATGTCACATTTAGAGAGGATTTTAGATAAGAAGCTGTGCTTTCCAAGTGCTCCCTTTGGTTCTCTCCATCTATCACTGTCCCTCTTTTTTCCCTTATAAAACCTCATCCTCAAATATATTTCTCTTTCATAAAAAGATATCAGCAACTCACACAAGCACCATCAAAACATAAAGGTGAACAGACAGTTAAAACCAAAACAAGATGAAAGTGATATGTACAAATGCCCCAGATCCATGGTCTTATTCAGAACTTGTCTTCGTCTTTACCAGTTCATAAAGGGTATGAGCTGCCTCATCCTCAGGATCTGCATCAAAAGGAGGTAGCTTGTAGCCATCTAGTCTTTATGTCAAAATGTACAACAGATCATGTAATTTAGGATTCATTAAACAGATTGAGTCCTTCCTTGTGTGATAACTAGGGCCAATAGGCATGGGGACGTATCAGAATTGAAGACACAGAAAGAAGAGTCCAAAAAGGAGGAAATATTTAGAAATTTAGAGGCATTTTGATTGTCTGTATTTAAAATATATACAATAAACTGCATGTTGTTATTATCACTCTAAAATTATAGCCCAATTTTAGGCTATGACTTTGAATTTGCAGAAAATTTAAAATGGGAATATAAGAATAGCACTCATGTATAAGCTAATACTATAGCTTTGCTGCCTTCAATCTTTAAATTTGAAAGGACAAAATATGACTATGTTATCTACAATAATCAGCTGTCTTATGATGGGAGGTGCACAACACACACACACACACATGAATCTCAAAAGTCAAAGTTGGTTCTTAAACTAAAAATAGTTTGTAGGCAACTTACTTCCCAGCATTGGTAGTAACATGTTGACAGTGTCATTTGCCCTGTCTGTATTTGTCACTGTTACAGTTACAGACTGTAAAAATAAATAAGAAAAATTGCTACAAACTTTTTAAAATCTAAAGCACGTGACCAAATCATTGTTGTCAAATTATTACCCATACTCCAAAGGTGAAGCTTGTTTTCAGGTAATGACAAAGTAAAGCATATGTAGAACACAATCCCTTAATTATATTTTCATTTTTTTTTTATATAACATGGAGCTAGTAGGAAACATGTCAGTAAAACATATATTTCCCTCCAAGAATTTGTGGCATACAAAATACCGCAGCTTAAGCAAGGAAGAGAAAACCTGAGAATTCCAAGAGGGCACATGGGGTGACCCTCAGCTCCATAAGGCTATTTCCAAAATGGAGGTGGGGGGTAGTATTAAAGGAAGGCACTAGATACTATTCTCTCTTACTGAGTTGTGTTTTTATAGTATGGCTCAGTTCCTTTGTAATTACATAGTCAGTTTCAGTAAAATCAGAGTAAGAACTGGCTATGAAAGACACTTTTTAAAAACTACTATTTAGTCCGTATTTTGTGTCAGGCATCATGGTTACTAAGACTTCCATTGCTGAAATCTGTTAAGACAAATAAAACCAATGAGTCTAGGAAATGAGACTGAAAATGTTAGAAGTTTATGTTCCATTCACAACTCTGCCAGCAAGTAGTTACTTATAATAGCTCTCTATCAGACCATACATTGAAAAACTGCTCCATACAACTAGGAAAAGTTTACAGAAAATTTTCTGAAAGGGGTTAATAGGAATCTGAGATGATATCTATAAAACTATCTGAATTCCAAAAGTCATTTTAAGATAAGAGAATATGTAACCAGAACAGTTACTATGCATACAGTTTTTATAACATTTTTAGGTAATGGGGCCTGTGTCCTTTGGGAAACAGTGCATAAAGACAAACAGCACAAGTGGACACCCACAGGCCTTGAAAATATTAAAAACAAAGTTAAAAGAAACTCTTTCATAATTCATTCCTTGTCCTTTCATTGTATTTTTCTTCTTATGAATTGAATGCAATCACTGGATATGACAGATGGTCCAAAGTAATTCAATAGTAATTCAAATAGTAATTCAAGGGATGTATGTATATTTTCCTGCATGTTGTAGGTTCTCCCAACAGACAAATTCCATTAGATAGAAGTCTCTCTAAACAAATAACTTCAGAAAAATAAACTATTTTTTGAAATAATTCAAAAGAAAAAGTTAGTTTTTGTTCATGAGTCAAACTGTTGTTACTTAATATGAAGAACCAGGAAAATGTGATCAATTTTCAAGAGCTGAAGGCACACCTGAGATGATCTAGATGCTTTGACTATTAGCCAAAAACAGGTGTTAAAATAATGCTCAATGATACAAATGAAAATATGCTCACAATAAACAAAAATAGAGGCATCTTAGTATAGAAATAAGTATTTATGACTTTTACTTTTTTGAGAGGAAAAATATTTAAAAATAGAAATTTTTATCTGAAAAATATTTTTAAAAAATTTACTGACTAGGCTACACTGCATAATGGAGATGACGAAAAGAAGTCAGTGATTTGAAAATAGATACTAGAAATTACCCAGTCTGAAGAAGAAAAGGGGGGGAAGATTGAAAAAAATAACAAAGCCTGAGGAATCTGTGAACAATGTGAAAGTGTCTGATATACAAAGAATGGGACTGTCAGGAGGAGAGAGAGAGAGATAATGAGGAAGAAAATATTTGATTTAATAATGATTAAAATTTCCAAATTTGGTGAAGACAAATATATAAATTCAAGAAATTCAGAATATGTCAAATGGGACAGATTCAAAGAAAACCATGCTAAGGTACTTCATAGCCACACTGCTAAAAACCAAAAATAAAGAGAAAATCTTGAAAGCAGCTAGAGAAAAAATGATAAATCACCTACGGAGGATTAATGTTTGAATGATCACAGACTACTCATCAGAAAGCATCAAGACCAAAAGACCAGAACATCTCTAAAGGACTAAAAGGAAAAAGTTTGCAAACAAAATTCTACATCCCCAAAAATATCCTTCAAGAGTCAGTGTGAAATAAAGCCGTATTCAGATAAAAGAAATTAAGTAAATCTGTTTGCACCAGTTCTGCACAACAAGAAATGCTAAGAATCATCTCTCTATGATGAAATGAAACAGTGCAGTGGGAAACCTGGATCTTTAAGAATGGGTGAAGAACATCAGAAATGTTTATTTCGCACAAACTATACCTCAATAAAGTTGATTTTTAAAAATTTCAAGGTAATTTTCCAAGGAAAATCCTGAATGTAAATCACTGCCACAATTGATTTCAAAGGCAGAGACAAGAATGCACTCTGCTACTAGAGAATTCTTTCTCCTTTATGCAGTGCATCTAGCCAGCACTTAGAAACAGATAAAAATATTTGCATATTTTTTGCTTTAGCTGGGAATACCTCTTTTTTCCACTTTCAAATACTGTTTTGTGTGATCTAGAGCTACTTTAAACTATAACAACCACCACAAAAAATACCACTTAAAGATACCCAAAGTATCTTGTTCATCATTGTAAATGTCTTGGCTACTGTACTACAATTTCAGAAATCAAATTTTACACACAAAACTGGGCCAATTGGTTTGATTTTTTTCTCCCAACGGTATAAAGAAAATGAAATAGAAATATGCTGATCCCTTAAAAGTGTCATCCCCTTAGTTCAATTCAATCCTGATATTCCTTGGAACAAAAGACTTTTCAAAACTCCTCTTCATTTGACATAACTACTAAATGAAACACCTGATCCTTAAGTGGATCCTGTACTAGAAAGGAGACATTATTGAGGCCAACTGACAAAATGAGAAGGGAATGGCAGAGTAAAGTATTATACCAAGGTTAAATGCACTAAAGGTGATAACTGTAGAGTATCTTTATTCTTAAGAAATGCTTAGGTTTAAGGAAAAAGGGCCATAGTATATGTATGACCCTCAAATGTAAGTATACACATACATGTAATAGACACAGAGAAAGAAAACAAATGATAAAGCAAAATGGAATAAAGTGTTACTAATAGGTGAATCTAGATAAAGAGTATACGGGGTGTTTTTTATATTACTTTTATATTTACAACTTTTCTCTGAGTTTATAGTTATGCCAAACAAAATATCTGGAGGGGAAAAAGAACTGTGGAGACAATCCAGACCATTCTGTATGTAAGTGGTGGATATTGGGGAAAAAAAAAAGGGTTGATTCTAAATCACTGTATTACAAGCCACTATAAGCAATTAGATGGATCCAGAGAAATGTTATAGACACTTGACATCCAATACTCTTTCCTTGGTTAAGCACTGTAGTATGTATTCCTCTTGCTTCATATTACCTAGGATGCAGTTTTTAGGTCTATAAAGAAGTACATGGAGAGGGGGAAAATACATTTTTCCACATGGTACATTTCTAAATATTCTTTCTCTCTTCCTATCTTTTTGTTCTCTCCTTCCTCTGTCCCCAACTCACTGCTTCCTCCCTCTCTGTCTCTCCACCTCTATCTCCATCTGTTTCATTCAGTCAGAATTAGGAACTCGGAATTTAATTGTTGGTCTTAAAAATACATAGGCACAGTTCTTGATGTTCTCAATGAAGATTTTGAGGGGAATGCTTTTTGGCTGCTCCTCCACTTTGGCTAGCATGATATACCTAATCGAATTTGATAGTAACCCAAAATAAAGTAAGATAAATTACATTACTTTCAAATTGATTTATATTGCTCATATTTTCAACATACTTCGTTATTTTTAAATGCATATAAATAAGCTCAGCAAAACCAAATTTTGGGTTGGAAGGAAACATGCAAAAATATTTCAGGAATATAAGCTGTGACTTGGAAAACAATAGATCACTCTCGTCATGTGAGATTTGACCAGCAGATCCAGTCACCAAAGCTTTCCTGCTCAGACCCAAGGGCCTATTAGCACCTTCAAATGTAGGAATGAGAAGTTGCTTTGAGCATTACTCAGTAGGGTAAACTGCACTTACAGAAATTTAATATATGTTTTGAGAATAATGTTAACTATAATCGTGAGGTTGGAGAGTGGGGGAAGATGAGAGTGATAACCAGAATTTCATCAAAAATAAGCAATATATGCATGTAAAGGAGAGCAGGTTATTTGTAGTAATGGCCAGGGTACAGTTAAATAAGGAATTATTGGAGGATAGTGTAACAATTTCTACTAAGGGGAGGGAGCATAGTTTGGGGGCACTGCTTTGAAGAGATTTACATGTTTTCATCATGGGTTAAAGACTTTTAATAAGTATACTGACAAAATACCTTTGAAGGTAAGAACACCATTTTTCCTTTCGTTCCAAAGAACTGCAATTTAAAAAATGAGAAGAAAAAAACTGAGGAACGTACAATACTCCTACTAACATATTAAGATCACCATTCCAGATTAAAAATATCAGCAGCCCGTTCTTAAGGGATGTGGATGTGTAAATTGTACTCCCCTTAGAGTTGGGCTTTTGATGGACTCCACTCTTTTGAGAGTGGTATTAAAGCAATGGGAAGTAGATCCTAAAGAGGAAGAAAAGTTGATTTCAAATCTGAAAACTTAATTGTGACTATGTGATGCAAGCTATGGGATCACAGGCACGTTGTTAACCACTTTGATATTTAGTTTCCAGAACTGGAAAAGGGTTAATTTATAGCTCAGAGTGTTCCTGCAGTTGCAAGGGCTATTCAGATATAAAGAATATTACCATTCAAATTAAATCACATTTAAGAAATTTAGCAATTTGATGGAACCGTCTTGGATCAGAAACAAGAATATCTTTTTAGGAAAAAACACCTGTAATATTTTTATTTCTTTTTACATATGGCAGATTGTAATATGTTAAGTTAGTTCCTAAAAACCTTATTCTTCATCACAGTGATCTTCTGAGAAAGATCAATCCACTGATGCAAAATTACTAAAGATCAGTATTTTCTCTGCTAAAATTTTCACAGCATTTAATATCCAAAGTTGCAAATGTCTTAAGGCTCATTAACACGTGGACTTATCACTTACCAGCATTTTTTTTATTGTGGTAAATTATACATAAAAGAAAATTGACCATTAGTGACAGTTAGTATATTCACCATTTTGTGCAACCATCGTGACATTTTTATCACCCCAAAGCAAACATGTGTCTATTAAGCAGTCACTCTCCCTTCCCTCCTGTCCCTAGCTCCTGTACCACGTTTTGTATATTTGTTGATAAACACTTGGTTTGTTTCTTCTCTTTCTTTCTTTCTTTTTCTCTCTTTTCTTTCTTTCTTCCTTTCTTTCTTTCTTTCTTTCTTTCTCTTTCTCTGTCAACAATGCTGCTACAAAAGTTTGTGTATTAATTTTTGCGTGGACATATGCTTTCCTTTCTCTTGCATATATGTCTGGAGGTCATATGTAATTCTGTTTCACTTATTGAGGAGCCATCAAACTGTCCACGGTGGCTGCCACATTCTATAGTTCTACCAGCAACACTGCTCCCCACCCCCTCCAGCACCATTTCAGGACCTGTCACATCAAGAAAGTAGAATGCCCATTTAGTGTCCCCACCTGCTTAGGTGCGTAGACACAGCTTCTAGTTACCCATGCCAATCTGCAGAACAGTAATAATAATAACAAAAGCATTAGATGCCAGGAGTTGTTATAAATGCCTTCTATGTATTTATACAGGCTTTGTTTCCACATTTTCCTATTAGGGGGGAAAAAATTTCTTGGACACTCCCCTACCAAACACTTTATATATTCCCATTTGAAACTGTTTCCTTCCACTTACAACCTGGAGAAGATATTAAGCAATGGGAACTGATGATCTTTATGGAAAAGAAGACATGCAGAGAAGATATAAATACATGTTTCTTCTCAATAATCTTTGAAAATTTTTCATTAAGTCAACAGCTGCATTATAGGATTAATAAATTAACAACTTGTAAACATTTTTGTTGTCGTACCTTTATGATGACGTGTGAGATTTTGGTGGAGTGGGGTGAGGAGAAGAAAGCAGTGTGTTAAGTGCAACTGCATAAAACAGGAATGAAGCTTGGGGTGTGGATGTTTCAAACAGAGATGCAAGTGTGGCATGATCCCTATAAACTCAGAGGTGGCTACTCAGGATATCCAGGGTCAAGAGCCACATTCCCCATCCTCATGTCAGCCTAAGAATGTGTCTTACACAACTAACCTCTACTCAATGGAATCATATTTTTGTTTTAGATTGTCACCAACTGAGATAATCTGTACACAGCAATTCAGGCAACCTAGTATTCAATGACATGATCAATTTATTTGTATAATTACATACTATTGTTAAGGGAATTAACTTGGGAGTGTAAAAGCAATCTTTCAAATTTAATAGTACTTGCTCAAGAAATCTTTTCCAGTGATTTAAAAATGCAGATACTCCCTGGGAATCAGAGGGCAGGATACAGGAGAGGAGACCTTGAACCTCACTCTGTTGATTCTCCTTCCACATAACTAGAACACCTAACTCCTCAAGTGGCTACTAGAGCCCATTTGAAAAACCATTGATCAAAACCGAAGGAAAAAAAAAAAAAAAAAAAAACCGAAGGAAATTACTCCAGTAGTTCCCACTATACATTATCTACTTGTTTCCATGTGGATATAAGCACCTTCTTAGGCAGAGTACAAGGCAAAACAAGTGTCATGGGAGGTCAAAAAGTGAGTCACCAGCTTGGTAGACAATAGATTACAATGTTATCCTTTTCAAGCCACGTAAATACAGGACACCAAACCATTGGTCTTACCTGAAGGTGGCCACGAAGTTTACTGTGGGCCAGCCCAACACAAAGGACCTCCCAGAACGGATGCTGGCATCTCCCACTATATCCATGCAGTTGGCAATCCACATGGTGTTCAGTGGTATTTTCTTTTTTATCTTAAAGTTTTTATTATACCTAGAAAGATCCCAAACAAGACCTCTGTTAGTTGATTTCAAAAATGTTATGGGAGCAGCTGTGCTCATTAGAGACCAGTTCTCACTGCTCCAGGGCAAATCATGCCTCCTGCATCTCTGTTACCCTCTGTGCACACACAGCAAATGGTTACATGGGCCTTTGCAATGTGTGTGTTGAGCCAACTCTGGCTTGGAAACCTGAAAATACTTACTCTAATATGGCAGCAAATAGCCATATTTTTGAATGGTGAGTGTTGAGTAACCACTGTATATTTTAGAGCTTTGTAAGAAAACCATTAATTCATTTGCTATTGCTGGATTTGTTACTTATTACACATAATTTTTATGGCTATTATTGCAGTTAATTATTCATTTATGACTTGCATACTTCAAAAAGTGTTTGAGGGGCTGAACAAAGGTACCTGATACATGACTTATAAAAATAGTTATACAATTTTTTTCTTAAGAGAGACAAACCAGGGGCACCTGGGTGGCTCAGTCAGTTAAGCATCCAACTCTTGGTTTCATCCAACTCCATGGTCTCAGGCTCTTGAGATCATGCCCCTGTGTAGGGCTCCCCACTCAATGAGGAGTCTGCTTCCTTTCTCCCTCTGCCCCTCCCCCTGCTCATGCTTGCTCTCTAAAATAAATAAATAAATATAAAAAGATAGATAAATAAATAAATATATAAATCTTTTAAAGAGTGTGAGGGAGAAATAAATAAATATAAATAGATAGATAAATAAATAAATAAATAAATCTTTTAAAGAGTGTGAGGGAGAGAGATGAAATCAATCAAACAAACACAAACAAAAAAAAGCTCGGATCAGAAAGATTTAAAAATTACTTTCAACCTTAATTAAAAAAAATATTTTCTAGCCTTTAAAGCATAGGTTATTTTCAATTTCCCTTCTTAAAATTTTGTCCATACCATTTTCCCTTAGATTCTGGCTAAAACGAAAAAACTGTTAGCCTACAGACTGAGCCCGACTGAAAAATCATCCATCCATCCATCCATCCATCCATCTGTCCATCAGTCAATCCCAGATCAATGGTCTGGAGGTCTTATATGTAAGTCATGGATACTTCCCATTTCTCTGAGGAGTCAGAAGGGGAGGAACAGGTTTTTGATAATTTCTGCCTAATCTTCTTTGACCTCAAAGATGAAAACCACCATTGATTTATTTTGGTTGATAATTGATTAATTTGGTTAATTCACAACTTTGACTCGCAGGTGTGCTTGAGATTTAAATAGTTACAAGTCCTATAAGGGATGCCTGGGGAATTTGGATCCTCCACTCTGGAACTCCTTACTATTCAGAAACACATGTGGAAAACACTGAACTGAACTGAGATGAAAGACACTTCATGTGCAAAAATCCCTATGACTCCACTGATTCATGGAACAATTAAAGCTAAAACTCTTCAATGGGATTTATGAAATAAAAATAATCTTTTAGGAAGCCCACTTGAAGGATAATCTAGATTCAAAGCTTAGGACACAATGAATATAAATATGATGGATACCAACATCTTTCCACATTTTTTTTATTTCAACATTTTTTTTTATTTCAACATTACACCCAAGTACCTGTACCTGTGTGCTTGAAGATTTTTATGGAACATAATCAATTAACAGATAAAATCATTTTTTAGAGAGTAATTCCAAAGGCATTGTCACGTCAAAAATATATGGCCAAGGGGAATGACAGACAGATATCTGCTTGTTTTTACAGATTTTTTCTTTCTAATATAGGTATCTGTGTATATACAGACACCTAAGATCCTGTGTGGAAACTTCCAAATACATTGACCTGGAAAAAGCCATCCAATAACCTTAGTTCAATAAAGCACAAGGATTAGTTGAACCAAGGAATTATCCTAGAGCCCAGAGCGTGGTTTCTACTCTCCTATATTTTGAACACTTATCATATGCCAAGCTCTATTCTAAATATTTTATAAATATAAATATAAAAAATTTAATCTTCAAGCAACTACACTAGATGGTCTCTATTAGCTCCATTTTGCAAATAAGGAAACTCACAGAAAGTTTAAATAAGTTGTCAAACGCAGGAACACAGACAGCCTAACTCATAAGCCCATGTTTGTACCCACTTGGCCATGAAGTAACCTTTTCATCTTTCCTACCCTCAGCCTCATTTCTGTCCCCAGAGCCATCAGGCTTTCTCATAGGATTTATCTTGGGAGTGAGAGGATAAATCTCAAGGCATTATATTAATAAAGCCAGTTGCTAGCTTGGAAATATTTAAAATGTGTTACAACAAAGCTTTATACTTCAATAGATTCTTCTAAGGTCTTAATGTGTTTCTTTAATTTCAATCACTGACCCAACTGGATTATCTCAGCAGAAATTAGAAAGTGTTAATCTACTGTAAACTGACTCAAGAAGAAGGAAGAGGAGGAGAACTGCAGTTTTTAT
Organism: Canis lupus familiaris; assembly: GCF_011100685.1. Lineage (NCBI taxonomy): Eukaryota > Metazoa > Chordata > Mammalia > Carnivora > Canidae > Canis > Canis lupus. The sequence continues at coordinate 44,452,195 of NC_049229.1, read as the reverse complement.
TTCTAAAAATTGTCCTTTATTATAGTTGTATTAACATGATAGATGTCCTTGCTTTCCACTACCTTAAACTTTATGCCAGATGTTAAGCCCCAGTGAACTGTGGAGTTTTGCGGGATTCTAAGGAGATTTCCTCTGTTCTAAGATAGAGGTATTCTCTTACAAATGTTGGGAGCAGGGGTCACAGTCTATTCTGTAACTATTTGTCATTTCACTGACAGTGAGTTAATAGTCATCTTCATCTTTTGGCCAAATTAAATTCATTTTTTATTTCATTTCTACGTTCTTTAATAACTAAGAATGAGGAATGTGATGTCTAAAGAGGGTGTGAGCTAAGTTCAGTCCCTTTTTCTAAATTCTTCACGGGTTTCTACTAGTACAAATATCTTAATATTTTATCAAATAGATACTATTCTTTCTTTTTTAAATATTTCATTTATTTATTCGTGAGAGACAGAGAGAGAGGCAAAGACATAGGCAGAGAGAGAAGCAGGCTCTCTGGGATCCCTGGGTGGCGCAGCGGTTTGGCGCCTGCCTTTGGCCCAGGGCGCGATCCTGGAGACCCGGGATCGAGTCCCACATCGGGCTCCCGGTGCATGGAGCCTGCTTCTCCCTCTGCCTGTGTCTCTGCCTCTCTCTCTCTGTGTGTGTGACTATCATAAAAAAAAAAAAAAAAAAAAAAAAAAAAAAAAAAAAAAAGAAGCGGGCTCTCTGTGGGGAGCCTGGTGAGGGACTTGATCCCAGGACCCCGGGATCATGACCTAAGCCAAAGGCAGACACTCAAACACTGAGCCACCCAAGGGCCTCAAGAAGATACTGTTCTTAAAAATAAAGTAATTTTTATTTTAATTTTTAAAGTACTTTAAAGTACTTTAATTTTTAAAGTAATTTTTATTTGAAAAATAACTTATTTAGTATTCTATGAATATCAAAAATGATAAGGAAGGTTCCATTTGACTTCAATTCTTGTGAACACAAGTTTCCAGTGTATGAAAAAAGTGACAAAAATCCCCAATTTTCACTATTATTAACATCTTGTACAACTGGAGAAATAGAATTTCTTTGTGAAGAAACAAATATTTAATTCCCCTCATTATTTCACAAGCCAAAACTCACTAATTCTGACCAAAAAAATAGGTAGAAAATAATCAACTATTTATTCAATTTCTGTTAAGTTTTGTAGTGTCAACCTAAAGATGAGACAGTCTCCAGCTGAAGCCTGAGGGTGAGCTGAGGTAAAATGGAACCCTACCCCCTTTTTATAGCTAATTGGGAAAATTAGGCACTAAACTCAGACTATTAATTTGAATAGATTGATTGAGGGTATTGATTCCTCCATGTAAGAGCAAGGCATGACAAGGATGAAATTTGTTTGGTATTTCAGGGGCTATTCCTTTTTAGTTATTTCCTTCTAGAAAAAAAAAAAAAAGCTATTTTTTTTTAATATTAACAGTGATCATAAATATACCCAAATATTTACTATGGGAATGATCTCATAGTAGTTTTGTAAAGATTGTGGCAAGCATTAAGTGCTGCTTGCTACTGCTATGGATGAAATTGTGTCTCCCTCCCACTGTTTTCCCGCCTTCTTACCATAAAGCCCTCTCTGCCAGTATCATCATGTTTGGAGATAGAGCTTTTGAAGGTAATTAAGTTTAAATGGGATCATCAAGGTAAGGTCCTAATCCAGTAAGATGGATGGCCTTGTAAGAAGTGGGAGAGATCTGGGGATCCCTGGGTGGCGCAGTGGTTTAGCGCCTGCCTTTGGCCCAGGGCGCGATCCTGGAGACCCGGGATCGAATCCCACGTCAGGCTCCCGGTGCATGGAGCCTGCTTCTCCCTCTGCCTGTGTCTCTGCCTCTCTCTCTCTCTCTCTGTGACTATCATAAATAAATAAAAATTTTAAAAAAATTAAAAAAAAAAAAAAAGGAAGTGGGAGAGATCTGTATGTGTGTACATACATAAATTGAGGAAATACCTTGGGGTATACAGTGAGAAGGCGGCCATGTGCAAGCAGAAAAAGAGCTCTCACCAGAACCTGACTGTGATGATATCCCGAACTCGGAATTCTAAAAATCTGTGTTCTCTCTATATCAAAGATCTTGGCTTAAAAATGAAATTCAAATGCCTTTGATCACTTACATTTTCTAATATTACCAATGTATATATAAAGTATATAAGATAATCTTTTGGGAGCTGAGTCTCTTTCAAAGAACATTAACAAAAAATTGATAAAGATTTTGTCACATAAAAACCCTTGAGTAGACATAAGGACATATCTCAAAAGCAATATGTGAAAGAAGAAAAATGTTCAACTTGTTTTGTCATAATGAACCACTCGAAATAAAAATTCAGCCCTTCAATAGATGCAACTCTCTAGTGGAAAAAGAACACTGTCTTTATATAAAAATCTTTTTAGCAGAACATCGTAGGCTCTGTAAAACCCACTGAGAGGTAAGCAGCACCCAGGACAATAAATGGTTCTAGTAAGAAAAGGAAAGTCTTCTCCTCTCCCTAAATGCTATAATTACAAAGATGAAAAAAAAAAATGAACATATTCCTCTTATAAATTGAATATGAGTGGTCTGCAAGGTCCTAACAACCAGGAAATGAGTTTGCTATTTGTTAGCATGTCTCTTGGGCTAAGGATGGAAGGGTACAACATGGTATGGGAGGAGGAACATGGCCTTGTGATGAAGGCAGGCCTGGGTTGGAATCTCTTGTACGATTTCCCTTTGTATGACTGGGCCATTTCTGAGACTTCCTCTGTTCCCATGTTCATCTCTGCAGCCTGTGGATGATAAAAAATACTGGCCTCGGAGGGCTGTGAGAAGAATTTTATTTATTCATGAGAGATACACAGAGAAAGGCAGAGACATAGTCAAAGGGTGAAGCAGGCTCCCTGTGGGGAAGCTGATGTGGGACTCGATTCCAGGATGCAGGGATCACGACCTGAGCCAAAGGCAGATGCTCAATCACTGAGCAACCCAGGTGGATGAGGCATCTGTGACGTACCTAGTGTGGTTCCCAGCATGCATCCCACATATTTTGGTCTCCCATACTCACCTTGGTTAAATAAAGAGAACGGTAACTAGTCTGCATTTTTAAAATAATGACTTGGCCCTCTGTCAGGAGGAGTAGAGTCTTTCATATGGACCTCATGCGAAGGCCTGGACATTCTTTTTCTCTTTGTCCTCCTTATGACATCACCACCTTCAAGGTTACATCTATGGGCAACTTCCCTAATCTCAAATATATTTTACTGCTATCTTTGCCTCTGATTTTTTTGATACCTATATTTCCTTCATTTTTCAATTCACTAAGCATTCTGATCTATTTCTTACCAAGCAGATTGGAGTTAGTTGTTCACTCAATGTAAAGGAAGGGTTAATTTCAATAATGAAAGAATCTAGGTGTTCATGGAATGTTCTATGAAATTCAGGAGAAAAGAGAATAGAAGTGGTAGCACCACCTAGTGAATAAAAGCCTGTGCTTTGAAATAAATAGACCTAATTTCAAATGTAGACTCTGTCAATTACTAATGTGGTAACCTGGGCAGCATTAGAACTCTGAGCATCAAGGTTCTCCAAAATAAAAATAATCCCATCTCGCAGGGTAGTTGTAAGGTTGGACATAAAGTTTTTTAGCATAATATCTGACATGTAGTAAGCCCCTGATAAATTATTATTAATGTAACTCAGATGAGTATAGCATTTTGCCAAATTATTACTAGCATGTCTTACCTATGACAGGGCATAACTGGGATCGAGGGTGAAGGCAGTAAAAAAGAGGGGGTTAGTCTTTTCTCATGACCAAAACACTTCTTGATATTTTGTTTGTGGGAGTCTTGTCTTCCATGTTTTGTGAATAATGCAAACAGAGATGAAGTAAGTAAACAGGGGACCTTCCATGACCTGCTCCCACACGTTTACTGAGCAATCATCATGTTCTAGACTGGATATTTGATGCATTTGTGTTCAGGGTTGAGAGGAAAGTGCACACAGTTGATTCTTTCTCCTACATTCCATCTATCTGCTCCATCTTTTTTTTTAAAGATTTATTTATTTATTCATGAGAAACACAGAGAGGAGAGAGAGAGAAGCAGAGACATAGGCAGAGGGAGAAGCAGGCCTCCTGCAGAGAGCCTGACGTGGGACTCGATCCCGAGTCTCCAGGATCAAGCCCTGGGCTAAAGGCAGCGCTAAACCCCTGAGCCACCCGGGTTACCCTGCTCCATCTTTCCTTTTTACTAAACTGCTAAGATAGAGCCCTGATACCATCCATCAGGGCTATTGCCTCCCCTAACTAGTCTTCCTGCTTCCACTCTTGCTTACCCATCCATCTATTATCTACCAACAGTCAGAAAAATTTGCTAGAAATATAAATAAGATTTGGTCAGTCCCCTAGTTAAAACTTTGGCAAAATATTTCCACTTTTTTTTACCATGGCCTGTGAAGACCCTGTGTGACTAAACCCCTGAGCACAGTATCATATCTGATAGCATGGCCCACGCTCTGGGCTCTAGTCAAATCAGGCTTCCCTGAGCCCCTCGCTCTGAGGGGTCAGATTGTACCTATGTAGGCCTGCAAGTCCCTCAACCTCGACGGCTCAGGCACATTGTCTGGGAATGTGGCTGCTTCTCCTCTCATAGATTTGGTTTTAATGCTCCACCTCAGAGAGGCCCTGCTAGACTATTCCTCTCTAATACGTTCCCACCCTCTCTGCACAGCCCCCTATCCACCTTCTATCAGTAGCACTAATCATTATCATTCCCCTTCTTATTTTTATCATTTGTAAGTCGCAGGCAGGAGAGACACTGGCTTGTCACATTGTCAATTGCATTCACTGCAGGGACATGACACAAAACAAGACCTCCAGAAGTACTCGTGGAATGAAGGATTCAAGCATTGGCAAACACAAAAGGAAAAAAAATGTAATGTTTTCTTATACTAAGGGTTAATGGGAATGCAATTTTTTTGAGAATCACAAGAGCACGAAACATGGTACACCTACTTGGTATTAGACATCAGCAACGAATCGCTGTACAAGAAAAGCTGCCGCTTCTGCCTCCACCAGCCTTTCTTGAGCTCAATGGGGCCATGGATGAGCACGGTACAAGTGGCACCCTCAGATGATGTAGGGCCTTCGCTGTGGGTGTCCACCTCCACAGACGAGCTCTTCCTGCAACACATCAAACACAGAGCAGCTAGTTACTAGTCATATACACAATATAGTTTAATGCCAAGTGACAAGGTTCACACAACACTAAAATTTAGTCCCAACCCCCAAAGCAGAGCTCCAGAGCTCAGAATCAGGGATCCCTGAGTTACAGAAAGCTATAGAAAGAGGTGAGGTCACTTGGGGAACTGATGCAGAGGGAGGACAGTTTCAAGGATGAAGCCCTTGGGCATGCCAACACTTAGAGGTGTGGTGGAGAAAACTGCCAAGCTAATTGTGAGCCATTAGGTAGGCGAGAGCCAAGAAGCCAAAGGTAGAGCAGATTACAAGAAGGTGAATGAACAACAAACTGGACAACTTGTGGCCTAATACAAAATAAAGCAATGTGTGAAGAATTAATTACAATTTGCTTTTATGTTAAGATAAAACTGAAGATAACTGAAGATCCTGGATATTGACCCCCATCTTATCTAATTCAATATTCAAATTGGGTAAAAATTCTCAAAGATCAGCAAACATACTGGAAACCTCAGAAAGTTTCTGAACACAGGAGTTCAGCCATTGCTTGGCTGAGCTCTGACAGGATTTCCTGGTCAAAATAGGCAAAACGACTCAATTGAACAGAATGTAAAAATTCTTTCATAACTAGGACAGGTATTTTCATAGACCCGCTGAAAATTCTGTCTCATGGAGAGAGAGAGTTGGCTCTCTCCTGGAGCCAAGAAAGTGCCTCCGCCTCCCCCAAGAATGTATAAAGCCTGTTCCCTTCTGCTCAGCAGCACTGAATCTTCTGAACAGGAGCAGCTTTTCAGGAAGCTGGTGCTGAAGTTACTAATTAGTTTCTATGTATTAAAAGAAACAAAAAGAAAACACACTTCCTGTTATTGCCGGTCTGTCTGGATGATCAGAAATACTGTATCAGAAGACTACCTCATGCGGTGAAGCCTTGAATGACCCCCTGTAAGTTCAGCATGCTTTTTGATTAATGGGAACATCCTTTTTTCTTCAATTCGTGGGACGGGAAACCGAGTGAGTCTACAGCACTTGGCAGAGTACTGTCAAATGCTTGAAGCCTGAAGATTCTGCAGTGCTCCACGATCACTGCCATTATGATGTCACAGATTCAAGGCTCATGTCATAACTGCCAAACTGACATACTGGTTTCCCTATCTTGGCCTCCAAGTTTTGATTTTTTAAAAGTAATCTTTTTTATTTTGAGATAACTGTAGATTCATACGCAGCTATAAGATATAGTACAGAGAGATGACATCAGTTTTTTACAGATGGAGTCTTCCAGAGACACTTCCATCACCACAAGGGTCCTTCCTATTACCCATTTACAACCACACAAATTTCTTTCCCCCTCCACTACCTCTTTAATCCCTGGCAATCACAAATCTGTTCTCCATGTGTATAATGTTGCCATTTCAAGAATGTTATACAGATGGGATCACATAGTTTATGACATTTGGGGATTTGCTTTTTCCCATTTGATGTAACTGGAGACTCATCTGGACGGCTGCAAGTATTCACAGTTCATTTCTTGGTGTCCCTTAGTACTACATCATGATATGAATGTATCACAGTTTGCCTAACTACCTGTTGAAGGAGTTCGGGATTGTCTGCGGGTTTTGGCTGTCACTAACAAAGCTACTATAAACATCTGCATACAGGTTTTTGTGTCAGCATTAAGTCTTCACTTCTCTGGGCTAAATGCCTAGGACTGCAAGAGCCAGCTCATATGGTGGCTGCTATGTTTTGTTTTTTAAGAAACTGTCCAACTGTTTTCCAGAATGGCTGTGCCATTTCACAGTCTCCCTAGTACTGTATGAGTCAGTTTCCCCTCATCCACATGAGCATTTGGTGTTGTCATTTTTTATTTTAGCTATTCTGGTAGCTGTGTAGTGTGATATCTCACCGTGGATTTCACTTGCATTTCCCTAATGGTTAGTGATACTAACCATTGATTTGCCACCTGGGCATCTTCTTCAGTGTCACAGCATCTACAGGAGCCTGTTAAAAACATGTTACATGAAGATGGTGTTACCTTTCTACTAGGAAACTGATGGTTTTAAACTATAGAACACTTCTGAAAGAAATTGAGGAAGACACAAAGAGATGGAAAAATATTCCATGCTCATGGATTGGCAGAATTAATATTGTGAAAATGTCAATGTTACCCAGGGCAATTTACACGTTTAATGCAATCCCTATCAAGATACCATGGACTGTCTTCAGAGAGTTAGAACAAATTATTTTAAGATTTGTGTGGAATCAGAAAAGACCCCGAATAGCCAGGGGAATTTTAAAAAAGAAAACCATAGCTGGCGGCATTACAATGCCAGATTTCAGGTTGTACTACAAAGCTGTGGTCATCAAGACAGTGTGGTACTGGCACAAAAACAGACACATAGATCAATGGAACAGAATAGAGAATCCAGAAGTGGACCCTGAACTTTATGGTCAACTAATATTCAATAAAGGAAGAAAGACTATCCACTGGAAGAAAGACAGTCTCTTCAATAAATGGTGCTGGGAAAATTGGACATCCACATGCAGAAGAATGAAACTAGACCACTCTCTTGCACCATACACAAAGATAAACTCAAAATGGATGAAAGATCTAAATGTGAGACAAGATTCCATCCAAATCCTAGAGAACATAGGCAACACCCTTTCTGAACTCAGCCACAGTAACTTCTTGCAAGATACATCCACGAAGGCAAAAGAAACAAAAGCAAAAATGAACTATTGGGACTTCATCAAGATAAGGAGCTTTTGCACAGCAAAGGATACAGTCAACAAAACTCAAAGACAACCTACAGAATGGGAGAAGATATTTGCAAATGACGTATCAGATAAAGGGCTAGTTTCCAAGATCTATAAAGAACTTTAATTAAACTCAACACCAAAGAAACAAACAATCCAATCATGAAATGGACAAAAGACATGAAGAGAAATCTCACAGAGGAAGACATAGACATGGCCAACACGCACATGAGAAAATGCTCTGCATCACTTGCCATCAGGGAAATACAAATCAAAACCACAATGAGATACCACCTCACACCAGTGAGAATAGGGAAAATTAACAAGGCAGGAAACCACAAATGTTGGAGAGGATGCGGAGAAAAGGGAACCCTCTTACACTGTTGGTGGGAATGTGAACTGGTGCAGCTGCTCTGGAAAACTGTGGAGGTTCCTCAAAGAGTTAAAAATAGACCTGCCCTACGACCCAGCAATTGCACTGCTGGGGATTTACACCAAAGATACAGATGCAATGAAACGCCGGGACACCTGCATCCTGATGTTTCTAGCAGCAATGTCCACAATAGCCAAACTGTGGAAGGAGCCTCAGTGTCCATCGAAAGATGAATGGATAAAGAAGATGTGGTTTATGTATACAATGGAATATTACTCAGCTATTAGAAATGACAAATACCCACTGTTTGCCTCAACGTGGATGGAACTGGAGGATATTATGCTGAGTGAAATGAGTCAATGGGAGAAGGACAAACATTATATGTTCTCATTCATTTGGGGAATACAAATAATAGTGAAAGGGAATAGAAGGGAAGGGAGAAGAAATGGGTAGGGAGACAGAACATAAAGACTCCTAACTCTGGGAAACGAACTAGGAGTGGTGGAAGGGGAGGAGGGTGGGGGTGAATGGGTGATGGGCACTGGGGGGGCACTTGACGGGATGAGCACTGGGTGTTATTCTGTATGTTGGCAAATTGAACACCAATAAAAAATAAATTTATTATTAAAAAAATAAAAAATAAACAAAAAAATAAAGCTTGATTTTATAAAACATAAAAAAAATTTAAGAGTTTTGTGTCACAGGAATTTAAACAGTGGCAATATACATAGCTTTGCAGGTTCGAGTTCTCCAACAAATTAAAATCAAATAATTGGAAATGTTTTCAATATGGAAAATATACAAATGAGATAAATGGCAGAGACCTCTTATGAGCAATGTTTCATTACTTGCAGATTATCATTAGATGATTTCAGAACCTAAACAAAGACTCTCAATATTCAGACTTCTTTTCCTGTATTTTACATTTAATATCTCCCTACCTATATTCCAGAGTCAAAGTACTTGACCAAAAGGTCTGATTTAATAAGGCATTTAGCTTTATGGCAAAAGTTATCCATCTGCAGTTACTACTTTCAAGGACTTGACAACAATGCTGATGTGATCTGCTAGTTCCCTTTTGAACAACGTGCAATAATTTATGCCAACCCTGTATAAAGTCATACAGGTAACAAAAAAAGAAACAATTATGCACAGTTCAATAGATGTATAATGTTGTGTTGTTTTCCCAGTCTAAAAATTAACCAGTGAAACATAATTTATCAACTATACTTGACTTGGTTTCAGGAAAACCGCATCTGAGAACTACATCACTGTCCTTATCTCATCCTCAGTCATTGGTGGGAATTTTATAGGCCACCATGCTATTTATTTTGTGGATAGTAATAGTAAATGAACGAAGACAGACTTCCTCAGAATTGGTAATAAACGCTGGCCCCGACTCTTCCCATTTTTCAGGTACAACCAAATCTTTGCATAAATCAGTAGGTCAAATGAACCTAAATTGGGGATAAGATCATTAAAGTACAACTATTTTTTGAAAGGTACAACTATCCTTGCTGTCTCCCTCACATGTGAGCTACCTATCATGTCAGAAAAGCTAGTTTAGCTTGATCTCTAATCAGTTATATTAGCTAATTGCATTTCTTCAATGGAAATTTTAGTACAGAAAATACTGTACTCCTTTTTATTTAATGAAAAAACTCGAGTTTTTTTTTTTTTTTCAAAGAGAAAAACCATTAAAGATATTTGCAGAAAGTATATAATTAATCACGAGGCAGCATGAATCTAAGCCAGAGAAAGAGAACATCTTGGTTCTGTGACCGCTGTATCCCAATGCCCAGAACCGTGTCAGGCATACCGTAGGCATTTAGGGTATATCTGATGAATGAAGGAGTAACTAAGCTAGAAAAGAAAGACACAGTTATACCTGTAAGTCTTGATTATATACAAGGAAATGTGTAGAAAATAAAAGTAATGGAAGAAATTACATCAAAATATTCAGGAGTACTGTAGGAAACTTTCATTCTTTCCCTATTCAGCACTTGTAAATAAATGCAACCAGCATTACTTTAGATTCATGACGTTTTTCTCACTTATATACCATGACATGGATAATTAAGAAAAAATTCAACAAAACTAATTCTTAAATAGCTTAGTCTTTCCACAACAAATCTGAACCAACGTGAAGTCATATAATACTTACAAGAGACTTTCAACAGCGGCAGAAACGTCACGGTAGCTGTGATCTGTTGGATCTCATCCTGGATAGCCTTCTGAGACTTTTCTCTGGGTGTGCTACTGAAGAAACCAAATGAGTTGATTCATTTTAAGTTTTAACAAGTTATTTAAAACACTGGTAAGATTATTTGTTTGATTAAATGCTTCAAAACTCAAATTAAGTAATGCATTCAAAAGGAATTTTTAAAAAACAATTATAATTTCATTTATTATTCCAGTTTTTAAGGCTGATCTTAGTATCAGGTCATTAAATAACAGATGACTAGAAAACCTGCCAAGTGCTTCAACTCAGGAAACATTCAGCATATTGTAAAATAAAGATAACAAGTAGTATCTAAGATCTTTAATTGGCATAATCATTTTGGCATTTTTAGTAATACCTAAATGTCTAATTCTGTAGTGCTTCAAATAAGATGTTATATCAAGTTGTTTTTATAATTAAACATTTTCTAAAATAGACCAAAGGCTTCAGGAACAAACTACATATCATTATGAGAGAGGGTTCTGAGTTTACAAGTAAGCATGCCTAGGACAATGCTAAGAATTAGCATTTAATGAGGGGCATTTCCCATCCAGAGGATCTAAGAACTTCAGTTAAGAGTGTCTTAGGAAGTTCATAGCATTAAATGAAATACAGTAGATCTGCAGATCAAGCTAGGAGAAAGTCTAGGATAATACTTCATGGTTAAAAGTACCTTGACACAATTCATAAAATGGCCCACCTAATACATCATGTGTAGCTTACATATAGCACCATAAATACTAAAGGTTGAAATGTATGGATTTTAGACTAAGGGCAATTATGTTAAGAGTACACTATACAAGTCCATAATAGGCACGACTCTTTTGTGAGCACAGTTTGAGAGTCTAATTCTTCTCCACGGGAGATGAAAGATTGAATCTAACATAGTTAGAAACAAACTACTTATACGAAACTAGTTCGATATAGTTAGAACTCATTTAGTCAAGAAACAAGTTTTGGAAAAAAAAATCTATGAAAGTGGAAGCAATTTAATTCATACTTGCCTGTCATCTTTTGCAGTCTTGTCGCACTCAATATCAAACTGCCACCTTTCAAGGACTTCATCGCTTTCAATATTTGAGATGACTACCACCAGTTTCTGAACTGAACACTTGTATAACCAACCTGCAATACATAACAAGGCATCTTTTTTTTTTTTTTTTAATTTTTTTATTTATTTATGATAGTCACAGAGAGAGAGAGAGGCAGAGACACAGGCAGAGGGAGAAGCAGGCTCCATGCACCGGGAGCCCGATGTGGGAATCGATCCCGGGTCTCCAGGATCGCGCCCTGGGCCAAAGGCAGGCGCCAAACCGCTGCGCCACCCAGGGATCCCAACAAGGCATCTTTTATGGTTCACTGCATTCCAAAGTAACTCTTCCCAGGTCTCACTTTCTACCCTTAGCAAATTCCTGCCACTGGTATTTTGGAACTCCTCCAACCTATACAGAAAACTTGCCTCACAATAACCTAGCTCCCATTTTCCAATTCTCAGTATCTGTACCAGATGTAGCTAGTACTGAAGGCTAAGGACAGAGTAGTGAACATGCAGTATACTCTAATCCAAGGTAAACTGCAGAAGATGAGCATTAATCTAATCACTGCAGCAATAAATGTAAAATTTTAATTGTAATAAATGCTAAGAAGGTGCAGTGTGTGATCCAATAAGAGAATATAGGAAAATTTGACTCGGAATTCTCACTTGACTTCAGTTCTGCAAGTAAATACCATTAAATATGCAAAAGGTTACAGAGATCGAACAATTTGCCTCTAAGAAGAGCAATTCCTCCATTCTAAATAAAAGGGACAGATTAAATAGGGAGGTCTACATACAACTGAGGTGAAATGTCATCAGTGTAGTCTTAAAGGAGACAACCTAAAAACCAGTAGCTTAGGCAGGGCTTGCTTCTTCATCAAATGAAGGTGACATAGATTCTTAGTTACTTCTACATTTCAGGCTAAATAATCTGAGTATAGCCCTGGGTGATTTAGCCCTGAAGATGATAAAAATACAATTAATAGAATTTAAAAAATAAAGCCTCTTGAAACAAAATATATATGACTCAGGAATTTAAAAAAAATTACTGTAATGTTTTTTTGGAACTAGTTTTGGAAGGTCAAATGAGGAGCCAGGGAGAAACATCCTATAACACAGAAAAATTAGAAGTGAGACTCCTAAGTAGAGAAAAACATGGGGGGAAAAAAGAGTAGATGGAGAACAAGTATTCATTCAACAAGTATTCAGTAATTTCTTAAGCTAAGAAAAAACAATGAGTGTTCAGATAGAAATGGCTAACTTACTGGCAGGATTTTAACAAAGACAAATGAAGACAGTAAGACATTAGAAAACTTTATTGGGTACTCTATTAGTAGTATTTTTTTTTTTTAAGTTTAGTTCCCAGGCTAGATCCAATTTCATTTTGTTTTATTATAAAATAATGATGGTTTTAATCACTAGACAGCTATAGAAAACATATCATGTTAAAAATATATAGTGGATTTCTCTCCAATAATAAACACCATCATAGTTAATTCCAACTTGCTCCACCTGGCTCCACCTGGCTACACGAAATGCAAAAATCAAAGGGAGTTGATAGAGACTGTTTTGTGAAGCCAGATCAGATTCCTAACATCAACGTATTTAACCCACTCAAAATGTGGTAGGGAAGAGTGGACTTTCTTTCAACTTATTATTTGCTTCCTTCGGATTGAGAATCACTATGAGATTGCAGTGTTTTACACCTCTTTGTATAGAGCTGAAAAATGAACACCAAGATGCCAGAAATTACGGGTCCAAGAAGGCCTGCAAAACTCAAAATGGTTTTCAACAATTAAATACCTTTCAGTTGTTCCACTACATTATTGAGTTATTTTATGAGCTCAGGATCAGTTGTTACAAGCAAGGTGAGTCCGTATTTCTGCACTCCAGTAGAGGTTTCGGATGGATATATGCCACGCTGGTATAAAATGCTGTTGATGCCAAATGCTGAAAACAAAAGGAATGTTAAAGTCATTTTCACTTTGCAACTCTGGAAAATAAAACCTATTTAGATGTGGCTACGGTTTCATTCATGGTATCAAACCGAAAAAGCTAAATGTACGTTTGTGGGCGTCTTGGTGAAAGCAGGGTAGGTGAAAAGTGCCACTGAAAATCCTTAAAAATGTTGCTTCTAAGTGAAAAGAACACGATACCTGCGTTTATGCAGGAATAAAAATGCCAAACTGCATTAACCTAGTGTCAAAGTAGAACTACAAGCTCAGGGTAATGCAAGCCCCAATTCAGGTTATGTGACCGCAGGGTGCTGAAACAGGCTTTTGCGTCTGGATTAGCAACTGATTAACCGGTCCGATGCTCCAGAGCAAGCCTCTCCCTCACTTTTCCCTCCTCTTCTCCTGCCGGCGTCTATCAGAGGGTACAAACATGGCCTGGTCCAGGACAGAGTTTCCTAAATCTGGTCCATGGCTGTCAGTACCGGAATCAAAGCTTGGTGGATGGGCTGTTCAAAGTGTACTGGGGCTCCACCGCTCGGGGTGGTGCCGGGGCTGGGAAGCGGGTGGGACCCGCAGTTTCCCGCAAGGATGCTGGTGCAGGGGCGCGGCGCGAGGCAGGCCGCGGCAGCACCTGGGCTTCCCGCTCCCCCAGGAGCAAGGCGCCTAGATTAGATTCTCCAGCCAGGCGGGCGCTGGAGCAGAGACGCCCCCCACCCCCGGCCCCCGCCTCCGGGCCGGCCGGGCCTCAGCAGTCCCCGCCCTCTGGCCTGCGCGAGGGGGACTCACAGAAGAACTCGGCCACGATTTCCGCCTCCCGCGCAGGGCGATGCCTTGCTCCCGGGAGAGCTGCAGCGCCATGGCCAGGCCTACGCACGAGGGAGCGGCTGCGGCCCGGCAGACGGCGACGCCACAGCCTCCAACGGTTCCCGCCACTCGTTTGGAAAGTAACGACGCTGCTCCCCGGGCCCTCCGCGCAGGCGCGACGAGCCTCTCGGCCCACCCAGCGCCAGGCTCCTGGCTCGCCCGAGAGGGGCGCCTCGCGCAGGCGCAGTGGGTAGGCGTGGTCAGGCACTTCGGGGTCGTCGGGGCTCGGAAGGGTCCGGCCGGGCACCTGTACTTGCGGTCGCGGGGCTGAGCTGGGGCGGGACGCCGGCTCCCGAGGCCTGCGGAGTGAGCGGCCCAGGATCCCAGTTCGTCAGTTTCAAAGCTATTTTCCTTCCTTTTTTTTTCAAAGCTATTTTCGAATCCCTCTTAAATTATGAAGGACTTGGCCTCATCTGCTTTTGCTCCTTTCTTTCTCACCAAAATCTATTCCATATATCTTCTTGCAAAATATTCATTTTAATCTCATCTCCTTATTCCCTCTTCCCTGGTTGCCTATTGATTTCTTCTTCAGCTGAACTGCTGGTCCATTTTCATTCATCTACGTTATTACTGATTTCTAGTCCTGGTTCCTATCACTTTCAATGAACACCTGATTTTGACATCCCGGTGACTTTGGGTTTTGGTGTATTCTCCCATTCTCCACTCCCAGATGCAAGAGTGTTTCTTATTTATTCATTGTCTACTTATTCAATAACTGTTTATTGATTGTTATGCCAACCACCATGCTAGGCACTACAAAAAGAGTGATGAACTACACAGACAGTCCTTTCCTTCAAGGGCTCTCAAATTGTGTATCTCTTCAGAGATATTTCAAAACTGCTTCATCCAAGCAGTTCTTGGTACTTCCCCTTATACCTTAGATGCCTTGCGCAGTAGTCAGAATTCAAAGATGATCTCCAGGAGCACAGCTCCCAGGCCTCGAGCCCGGGCGCAGCTCCCCGGCCCCGAGTGCAGCTCCCCGAGCCCGCGCGCAGCTCCCCGAGCCCGAGTGCAGTTCCCCGAGCCCGAGTGCAGCTCCTCGGCCCGCGCGCAGCTCCTCGGCCCGCGCGCAGCTCCCCGAGCCCGAGTGCAGCTCCCCGGCCCCGAGTGCAGCTCCCCGGCCCCGAGTGCAGCTCCCCGCTCCGAGTGCAGCTCCCCGAGCCCGAGTGCAGCTCCCCGGCCCCGAGTGCAGCTCCCCGCTCCGAGTGCAGCTCCCCGAGCCCGAGTGCAGCTCCCCGAGCCCGAGTGCAGCTCCCCGCTCCGAGTGCAGCTCCCCGAGCCCGAGTGCAGCTCCCCGGCCCCGAGTGCAGCTCCCCGAGCCCGAGTGCAGCTCCCCGGCCCCGAGTGCAGCTCCCCGGCCCCGAGTGCAGCTCCCCGAGCCCGAGTGCAGCTCCCCGGCCCCGAGTGCAGCTCCCCGCGCTCAGCTCCCGGGCCCCGCGCCCAGCTCACGGCTCGCGCGCCAGGGCAGCTGGCGAGGGGAGCTGCAGGACCGCGCGAGGCTGGGGGCCCGCGGGCGCTGCCGCGCGCTGCCGGGCGGGAGGCTGGAGGGCCGGGGGCATGGCCGCGCCCCGGACCGGGTCGGCCCGGGCCCGGGGGCGGCGGCGGCTCCTCGCGCGGCTCTGGGGGCGCGGACACCCCGGCAGAGCCCCCCCGGGGTGGGGCATGGCAGCCGGGAGCATCACCACGCTGCCCGCCCTGCCGGCGCCTTCCCGCCCGGCCACTTCAAGGACCCCAAGAGGCTGTACTGCAAAAACGGGGGCTTCTTCCTGCGGATGCACCCCGAGGGCCGGGTGGACGGGGTCGGGGAGAAGAGCGATCCTCACGTCAAATTGCAACTTCAAGTAGAAGAGAGAGGCGTTGTGTCCGTCAGAGGAGTATGTGCAAATCGCTATCCTGCTACGAAGGAAGATGGAAGGTTACTGGCTTCTCAATGTGTTACCGACGAGTGCTTCTTTTTTGAACGATTGCAATCTAAGACCTACAATACTTACCGGTGAAGGAAATGCTCCAGTCGGTATGTGGCGCTGGAACGAACTGGGCAGTATAAACTTGGACCAAAAACAGGACCTGGGCAGAACGCTATACCTTTTCTTCCAATGTCTGCTAAGAGCTGATCTAAATGGCAGCATCTGATCTCATTTCACATGAAAGAAGACGTATATTTTAAAAATTTGTTAATGAAAGAAAAAAATGTGTACAGTTATCTGCTCGGTTTGGATAAATGGTCAGATAACCTTTTATCTAAGAGTAAATATTTAATCATTGCCTTACTAAAGAAAAGGTAACAAAAATGCCTGGAAAATGTATAGACTTCCACCTTTTATATTGCATTTGCCTTTATCTAGTAAAGCTTACTTAGAGCTACACTCTCTTCCTTACATTTGCTTCATTTGAAAAGAGGCTTTTAAAATTTGCACATTTTCTTCAAGTAAGTTTTCTTCGTGTAAATTATACTCTGAGAAAATTAAAATCAGATATTTAGTTAACCCCAAATGTCCACTACTTTTTATAATATGGCACACATTATTCTGCACGTACTTAAGATTTTTTAAAATATGCAAATATGGATTTAATCCATTCCTGTCATAGTTCTGTAATTGTCTGTCAGTTCCTTGTGATAGAGTTTATAGAACAAGCCTGTGTAAACTGGAAGTTCTTCCGTGGTGAAATCAATCTTGTCAAACCCTTCTCTGTACCCATAGAGCAGCAGCCTAGCGACTCTGCTGGTGATGGGAGTTGTATTTTCAGTCTTGATCAGGTCATGGAGATCCATCCATTCACACCTTAAGCATTCATGCTGGCAAAAATTTATGGTGAATGAATATGGCTTTAAGCGACAGATGATATACATATCTGACTTCCCAAAAGCTCCAGGATTGGTGTGCTGTTGCCGAATGCTCAGGAGGGACTTGAACTCTGATTTTATACCAGTCTCTTCAAAAACTTCTCGAACTGCTGTGTCTCCTACATAAAAGATAGGAGTACAAATCAGTAAGGATCACATTTTGAGAATTTTAATCACCAAAGATTTTCAGATAAAGTAGCACTATCCAAAGGTTGAAAAGCAAAACTTCAACATAAACTCTTTGCCTTCTGGACATCCTGAAATACTAAAGTATTTTCTTACAACTATACATCTTAGAAGCTTTTGAAATAGCGAATATTTCTTTGGCTGCTATTTGTAGGCTTACCCACCTGGTATGTATATTTTGGGGGTCACATTTTAATCTCTTTTGACTCTATTTCCCAAAAGTTGAAAACACAGGTTCTTGCCGTTAACACTCTTACATATTTCTTCATTATTTCCTGTTTGTGATCATCCATCAAAACTGCCTAAATTTATACATATCAGTATTGAGAAAAATTGATTCATTCTTCCTCACAAAAGTCTGTAGAGCTGCAGAATGTACTGAGCTGTGAAAAGTTCAAAACCTTCCTGGTGATCTTGGGTGGGACTGTCAAGCCTCTAAAGTCATAGAAGAGTTTCATTTATAACCATTTTGTTATGGTCCCCTAATTATTCTGTCAGGGGAATCCCAGTAGTAATTTTTGGCATTCCCTTTCGTTTCTTGAGATTCCAAAGAACTATTTTATCAAAAGTGTCAAAAAAGAAAAGAAAAGCTTGCAATTTACAGAATTTTATAATACAACATGGATTTCACATTTTATAAGGTTGATTTTTCAATATTATGCAAATTTCTGGGACAGGATTTTGATCACCATTAATATTTCTGTGGTTGCTTTTTCTGAATCTCCAGAAGAACCCCCTAAATGGGCTTTCTCTAATTTTGTGATGCTTTGTCAGTGTCTCCTAAAGTGTTTATGAGAAACTCTTTAAAAAGCTGCCTTCTTTGCTAGGTTTGCTTAGAAGCTTCCCAATTTCACAATTGTCACAGGCATAGATTTTTGTTCAAACACCTCTATTCAGTGCTTCTATTTCCTTGTTTGTCAAATAGAAAATTATACTGGTGAAGAATAGGTAAGGAAGAAGAAATCAAGGGAAAACATCTCAATTTTCCTGTAGTTGGACTATTGCCTTGTCTTAACAATTGCCTACATAAGCTCATGTTTGTTTTCTAAGAAACAGCTATAGCAATATGCACAGGAAAAACAAAGTGTTCTAAAATGTAAGACATTTGTCCACCATTTTGAATTACATGCTGACTTCCCCTTGAGATTTTCCATAGATTAAACATGGTTTGAAATTACTGTTTTAAACTAAAAACATTTAAAAAAAGAATTTATGTGAATAAAAGGAGAATCTTCCTTAAGAAAGATAATCTTCAGCTGGGAATACAATAGATGTTTATTAAATTTGTTACAGGTTGTGTCACTAGTCTTAAGTGAAATCAGCAAATGACATTTACAATTTAACTATTGTTGAAATGTTTACTCTGTCAGCACTTTTAAAAAAATAACCATGGGGGTTCCGTTAAACTCTTACTACCACTAATCAAGAATTTGGCATTTCAGTCAGAATCTAGCCTTTTTTATATATCATGGAGGCACAGGACAGACTAGTGAGTGAATCTACCCTACTCAGCAGTCACTTGAGCTGTTGATTAGAAATCAGCACTGCCTGGGTAGTTTGATCAGTTTAACTTGAATCAACATATTATGGACTAGACTAAACATTGATTGGGTATATAAGTGCTTTTGCATCCAGGGTATGAGTGACTCCTTCCTCCTCAAAATGGAAATCTTTACTCCACAGCTTTTTTGCCATGAATTTAAATTTTGTTATCCAGATAAACTGCTTTATTCTGTTGTACCTTTATTTTAACATACTGTAAGCTCAAGTGAAATAACATTTACTATTTTATATGTTTAAGGAACATAGGAAAAACCAAGAAGTTTTCGTTTTTTTTGCTGACTGAGAGATATGTTTAAATATGTCACAGTATTTTTGTTTAGTTACAGGACAGTGGAATGGAGTTTATTTTGTTATTTCTAGTTTGTAATATTTAACAATAGGGTTAGGTTGAAATAAAATAGGAAAAACTGCAGAATGTGGATTTCCCTGGTGTTTCCCTCTGATTCTGGTGCACTGATGAGCTCTGAACAGACCCCCTGCTGCTTTCTGGTCCTTTGACCATGCAGGAGATTCTCTTCCTGTCGATGGTAATGATGATATTTTAGAAAGGCAATTTCTCTGTTTTTAACCTTGTAGATACTTTTGTACTATTACGGTATTATATTAAAGCCTGAAGATTGTATTCTATTTTGTATATGCCCTCCCTTAATATTTTAAGTGCTTCATTTACCTAGTATTATCAAAGAATGAAGGATTCCAAACAAACGTGTTTCCCAGTTAACTAGAGTTTACTACTCAAGAGCTAATAGGAATGTGTGCACATTTGTGATGGTTGTATTCCTAAAATATATACACTCCTAAATACAGAGTTTAAAGAAAATAATTTCAATACTTAGGTAATTTGGCTCATCCTCAAGGATAATCTGTTGTGTTGTAAGACAGAAATGCTCTAATATGGACATAGTCTCCAGAATTCTATTGTCAGTTATCATTTCTAGCTGCTTTCAGGGTTTTATCAGTTCTAAGGGAAAGCTTTAATTTACATACTCCTAAGCTATATGATGAATGCGAGCTGCTTTTCTTGTAACTCCTCATGGTTGAGGTATATATATGCTCTCTAGATAGGTAGGGTTGTTGTGTCAACCACAAATACTTAATTCAGAATTCACTACTTTTTCTGTTTGTTTTTGTTTTTTAATTTGGACTTGAAGTGTTCTGGAGTACACTTAAACCTAAAATCATGTATACTTGGCTTGAAAATGTGTTCTTCATTTGCATTTAAATATAAGTAAACCGAAAATTCACAAGATCCATAAAAACTCAAAAGGAAAAAGTCAATTCATTTGAGAAGGCAAGATGCAGAGGAGGAAGCTAACCATACTTCCTGTAGCCTAATTTTTGCCCACTATGGATTGGGTAAGGATGTAAGACATAAATTTAACTAGTTTACACACACTCTCATATATCACATAAGGATAGTATGAAATAATTAGGTGTTCCAAAATAAGTGGCCCCCTCTTTCACTACTTGCACCACCACAAAATCTGTTATTTCAACAGAAGACCTAAGCAATGGAATCGAAGCAGAAGATCCTTAAGTACCTAAAGGCCAAAATTTGCTATGGACATATCTCAGTGTAGTAAATTTACTTATGGTTTGTTAGGAGTTGGCTATTTACTGTTTATAGGGCATTTTCATCTGTGTAACATTTTTAAAAAATCATGTTTCAAATATATATACATTTTAAAATATTTATAAAGAACCTAGGAAGTTGCCTTTATATATAAATGTTGGCTAAGTAGGCGACATGCATATGGAGGAAAAAAATTATGGAGAAATAATACTGAGATCAAATGAGGCATCTTGATTTATTATGATAATGCAGACTGCATTTGACCCAGTCAAGGGTCAGGAATAGGTAGGAAAACTCTGTCTTTATTCTTTCTTCTATTTACTGTAAAATCAGTAACACATGAAGAGTTCTTAGCTTATTTCACATTTCCCTGTTTGAAATATTGAGCTCAGGAAGTTGTTTTAGGGAGTTCATTAAGACTTTCTTGTAGGAGACATTTTACTAAGTTTTGACTTCCTGACTATTTAAAATAAATAGTAGATAAAGAGGAGAATTAAGTCACTACTGCTCTATAGGTGACTTTATAAATACTTATTTTGAGGTTCATTTAAAAGTTACTGTTCATCCTTGTGGGGTGAAATGGTCAAGAATTTGTGTTTTCTTATAGTTTAATTCCAGTAACAATATTAGTCAAATCCAAAATAACCCTTGATTGCTAAAATTTTCTAATGTATATGCAAAGCTTTTTATTTCTTTTTAAAAATATTTTATTTATTTATTCACGAGACACACACACCCACAGAGAGAGAGAGAGAGAGAGACGCAGAGACACAGGTGGAGAGAGAAGCAGGCTGATGGGGGACTCCATCCCAGAATTCCAGAATCATGCCCTGGGCCAAAGGGAGGCGCTAAACCGCTGAGCCACACAGGGATCCCCAAAGCTTTTTATTTCAAACAAATTAACCTAGGAGCAATTCTAAACAGAATAGGTGTTGTGCTCCTAATGGTATTTTTTATACTAGTGGGGTAAGTTGTAATATTACAAGTTTTGCTGCTAATTTTGTAGTAGCTCTGAAGTAACCTCTCTGAAATTTCTCAGTATAAACCAGTTAAAAATTTTTAAATCTTATTTTCAGCTATAGAGCAAAAAAGTAAACACAAATTTCCTGAGCATATTCAAGCCAGTTAAAAATATGTAAGGTGTACACACCAATATCTTCTCCAGGCTCTGACAGGCCTCCTGGAAACTTCCATATATTTTTCAACTGCAATATAAAGTCAGGAAATAAAGTTAACATAGCTTCATTCACTAACACACACATGGAGACTGCACAAAATCCACCCATAATTGGTCAAGAGGCTGAGAATTTACTTTTTGGTAATTGCATGCAAATTTCTTTTACCTTCCTTTCACACTCCACCCTTTCTTCTTCTTGGGGGAAACTGGTAACTTAGTAAATATTTCCCTATTTTTTTCTTCAGGAAATAGAAGTGGTTTTGTTTGATTTATGTGATAAATTCTGTTTGAATGAAACAGTGGAGGGAAACATCTACTGAGTTTGTGTAATTTTTAAAATTTTGCTGCTAGTTAACTATTAACAGGGGAATCATACAGATGCTGCTATAAATAAGTAGAAAGTACAGTATAAATTTAATAACTAAAGTATGCTATTTTTAATTTTCACACTTATTTTTCTATATTGTATGTCTAATCAGATTTCTCTTGTTCTGTGTTAATGATTTTATGTACAAATCTAATTGCTTTTCATGGGTAGTATGAATAAATTTGATTAGTATAAGTTTGCATTGTTTTTTGTGTGTATCATTTCATTTTTTGGTGGACAGGGACACAGGCAGAGGGAGAAGCAGGCTCCGTGCAGGGAGCCTGATGTGGGACTCACGCCCTGAGCCGAAGGCAGTGCTAAACCGCTGAGGCACCGGGGCTGCCCTGGACTAACTTTTAGAGGCACATCCCTAGCACAGAGCTCAAGCATCCCTCTCAAGCGAAGCAGCTGAACAGAACAAGCTTCCCCCACTCAGGTTTTCCACCTAGTCACTGAGTTCCAAAAGGCTAAATTCAGCTGCCACCACTCAGAGGCAAATGGGGAGATAATATACCCTTAAAGTTCTTTGTTAGTAATCTAGCATGTAAGTAGGGATATTTACTGTTTTCTCCCGCTGGTTTTATGAATCTAGAGTTTAGGATTATTCATTCAATCAACAAATAATTGAATATTTTGTGCCAGGTAAATAGACCAAGAAACCCAGAGCTCATGGAAACAGATAATGGACAGATAATAACACAAAATGTAAGGTATATCAGACACTGATAGTTGCTTAAGAGAGAAACAGTAGAGGAAGATAGGAAATGTGGGGGTTGGGAGTAGGTGCTGTTTTTCATAGTGTACACAAAGAAGGCCTTAGGAATGAAGAAATGAGGAAGTAAGCCATGTGAATATCTGCTGGAAGAACATCCCAGGCAGAAGAAATAGCCAGTGGAGATGTCAAGTAAGAAGTTAAATGTACAAATCTTGAGTTTGAGAGAGAGTTCAAGCCAGGACATATAAATTTGGAGTGATCAGCCTGCATATGGTGTCTAAGCTGAGAAGCCAGTTGAGATCACCAAGAGAGTTAGTGTAGATGGAGAAAAAAGATGGTGTGAGAATTAAGCCCCAATGTTTATTTTTTTTTTTAATTTTTTTATTTATGATAGTCACACACAGAGAGAGAGAGAGAGAGGCGCAGAGACACAGGCAGAGGGAGAAGCAGGCTCCATGCACCGGGAGCCCGACGTGGGATTCGATCCCGGGTCTCCAGGATCGCGCCCTGGGCCAAAGGCAGGCGCTAAACCGCAGCGCCACCCAGGGATCCCAAGCCCCAATGTTTAAAGTTTGGGGTGATGAGGAGCAATCAGCAAAGGAAACAGGCAGATTGAATACTGCTGAAGGAGTAAAACCCAGAGAGAGTGGAAGCCAAATGAAGAAAGATTCAGTGATTGATACAATGAAATGCTGATAGATGAAGTAAGATACAGGCTGCAAACTGACCTGGTTATAGCAGTGGGAAAGTCATCGGTGAACTTGAAAAGGGCTATTTCAGCGTAGTAAGGACAAAATCTGGGTTTAAAAAAGCAGAGGAGATAAAGAGTCAGTGAGATCATTATTTCAAAGAGTTTTGTTATAAAGGGAAGCAGGGAAATGAAATCATAGGGAGAGAGGGGTAAATAGTAAAAACTATTTTAAAAGATGTATTTATGTGTTTGAGACACAGCACGAGTGGGAGAGGGTGAGAGAATCCCCAACAGACTCCATGCTGAGCACAGACCTTGATGTAGGGCTCAATCTCACAACCCTGAGATCATAACCCAAACCAAACTGAGAATCAGATGCTCAACCGACTATGCCACCCAGGTGCCCCAAAGCTATTTTTAAGATGGGAAAAATAGTAGCCTGTTTTTATGCTAATGGGAATGATCTATTAGAAATGAGAAAAATTAATGGTTTGGTGTGTGGAGAATTGCTGCAGTGATGTCTTTGAGTGGTTAAGTGAAGGTGGGATCCAGTGCACAAGTGGAAGGCTTGCCCTTAGACAGGAGTACAAACCATTTCTTCAGTGTAACAGGAGGGAATGCTGAGTATATGGATAGAACTACAGGTAGGCAGATAGATAGGGTGGTAAGAGCATGAAGACGTTCTCTTCTGATTGCTTGTATTTCCTCAGAGAAAATGGAAATAAGGTCGTTAGCTGAGAATGCAGATGTGAGCACAAAGTAGGTGTAGACACGGATTTAACCATGGTTGTAATTTTGCCACATGAAGACAAGACAGTGAGTATGAGGATGATAATGATGATAGATAAAAGGCAAGTGATGACATTAGGATGGAGTAGGGACAATAGAAAGTAGGAACAATAAGTTGCAGGAGGTTACATGAAGGATTGTTGGAGTTAAGGCACTAAAGAGAATAAGCTGGAAAGACAGGAGATGGTGATCAGGGGGTGGGATGCTTGGAAATGAGATTATAAAGGGATTAAAGTGATTGAAAACAACAGGGTCTAGTAGGATGTGTCCATGAAAGTAAGTGGCAGAGAAATGATATAGGCAAGATCTTTGAGAGAGATGAGTGAAGGAACTGACAGACCAGAATATCAGAAGGATTATCTATGTGAACATTTAAATCATCAAAAATTGTCAAGAGCGATGTTGAAGGAAGTAAGCAACAATTAACTAACAGTTAAAATTTCAAGGAATGAGAGAAAGGGACCTGGGATATGTGATTAGGGTGTGGGGGCATTGGGTAAAGACAGAAACAAGGAAACTAGCTGGTGCTATGGGCCTTATGGCATGCAGTTCAATGCAGGTGCTTTATTTTTAGGGTGGAGGAAGGAAGAATAATCTGAAAATAGCAACATGGAGCAAGTCATTTGCATCTTGACTTCTTTCCTCTTCATCTCTTTTATCTCCTATAATATATGCTTCCAGTTAGGTATTTTAGAGGCATATTGCTTCTTGGCTTTCTTTACTCCTAAACTTTTTTTTCTTATTTTGTTCACTTAGTGCCCTAGGGATCCAATGCTTAGGCCTGACTATACAGTAGAATCACCCGAAGAGATATTTGAACACTTAGACTATAAACAGGCCCTTTGAGCTTTACTGATTACATTGTTTTGGGATGGGGTCCAGGTATCTAGAGTCTTTGAAGTTCTCCAGGTGATTCTAGTGGACAGGCAAATTAGGAGCCACTGTCCTAGGGAAAAGTTTGAAAAGGTTTGAATCTTTGTAGATATCTGCATTGTTATGGAGAATGCTCCATGGTTTTCATTATATCCTTGAATATATTCCTGACTCAAGAAGATTAACACTAAGCCCCTTATTTTTCTAATGAGAAAACTTGAACCTCAATTTATTTTTTAAAAATCTTTTTCATTAGAGATGGAGATGAGAATTGGGAAAAGGGTGAAATCTGGAAAGAATGATACCAACTATGTAAAATGATGATGTCTTTTCCAAAACATCAGTAGGAATCTGAAACCTCCATGAGTGGAATCCATGAAGCTAGCCCACTACCCTGTGCACCCAAGATCATCTCTGTTTCTCTTCCTGCCCTCTAAAAATGTGATATGTATATGGGTGGCTGACTCTGGAGCTCCCTCACAGATGGTTTCTGTGTAGGAGTGGTGCATACGCTAGGCTCACTTAGTACCTGCGTTTTATGATGTGAAAACTGCACATCCATCATATGATCATCACCTCAAATTGTATAATTTTTTCCTCACAAAGTGTAAAAAAGAGGTTTCAGAGTATGCATTCAACTTCTGCTGGGCTTCTAAAGGAGCAAGATGGGTCAAGAATGAGGTTTCAAAATTGGGGAGCTCAGGAGGCAGAGGCCCTTTCAGGCTGTGATGGCTGCCACTATACTTCACTTACTGTGTCCACACCCTTGTTCCTTCCCTGCTGCAGTAGGGCCAGCTGCCAGTGCACTCAGTTTTGTGAATTTACTCACGTATTAAAATGTTTGCCAATGTGAACTCAGTGGTTCTGGTTCCTTCATCACAGACCTTAATCCTCTGATAGGGAAGATAGAAATGTCTTGGAATCATGTACTTTAATTATAACCATCATTTTTACTTAGCCATCTTTTATCTATTCAGTTAGGATCCTGAGGTGCTCAAACTAAGCTATGACATTTCTCAGCAGTCAGCACAAAGATAATAGGGAACGGTTTAGAACTTGTTAGACAAGATAGATTCTAGTGAAAGCAGCAGCCAGGAGAAATTACTGAATATATTTGCCTTGGCTATGAAATTGCCTATCTCTAGCCTAGTGAGTATTAACACTTGCTTGCCTCTGCACATATGAAGGAGAAAAGATTGGCAAATAGAACATGTCCACAGATGCACTGGGTGAAAGTGCAAATGGCTTCTCCTTTGTCTCTTATTCTCTCCCTTTCTTCCTACCATTGACCATCATTTCCCCTTTTTTCTTTCTGCTTATAGTCCTCTACACCGACCTCACACGCACACTTGACTTCCACACCCACATGTCATCCACTGACTCATGCTCTCATAGTCACCCACACTGTGGTGCTCACTGTGTGCTTCTTTCATGTCCATTTCTGTCCAGAAGCCTCAGCTTTTCAGCTTTTGCCTGATTCTCAATAGTAGTAGTCTACAGGTCTGCAGGCCTTTGGAGTCCAAAATGCCTAAACCAACCATGGGTTGTTAACTTGTGACTCTCCTCACTACTCCATAGTATTTGGGTCAACTTTTGGAGGAACCTGTGATAACACACATAAATCTAATGAATTCAGCACAAGACCTCTGGAGTGGAGGTTGAAAATTAGCAGCTCTTATGTGATTCTGGTCAGTGTTGTCTTCATCCTACACGGAATCTTAAAAATACCCTTGGGGCCATGTTATCTTTTTTTTTTTTTTAATTCATGAGAGACACAGAGAGAAAGAGAGGCAGAGACATAGGCAGAGGGAGAAGCAGGCTCCATGCAAGGAACCTGATGTGGTACTCCATCCCAGGACCCCAGGATCATGACCTGAACTGAAGGCAGACTCTTAACTGCTGAGCCACCCAGGCATCCCAGGGCCATGTTATCTTTAACAAAAATATTGAGTCAACATTTAAAGTTAGGAGATATTACAACTTTTATGTAACATTGAGTCTGCATTCCCACCAGGCAATTGTCAGTTAGAGTTGATTCACTCCTGTGCCCCTTTATATAGGTTTAAATTTGCCAGTTTCCCACAGTCCCCACTACCCTTCATCCATCCCAACTTCCTGCCTTTTCATTTATTTATGGTACTTGTCTGGCTCAGGGAGGCATTTGTGCTGGACATATTCTCTATAGCTAGCACAAATGGAATCCAACCCAGCTGGGCAAGAACCCAAACTCCAAAAGATAAACTACCCTGGTGGTTGTGAAAAGCCAAAAGGAAGAGCTGTCTCCTGGCTCTTTGATGTAATAGAAAGATCATCTGCTTTGGGAACAAATATGTCTAAGTTCAACTACTTGCTAACAGTTTAACTTTGGGTGATTCATTTATCTACTACAAACTTAATTTCTCATTTTTATCAAATAGAGTTATTAATGGAGACATTGCTATAAAATAATGTATTTAATAAAATACCTAACACAGTAAATGCTAGCTGCTATATATACTTCCCCTCTCCTTTCTGGCCATATGCATTCTTGAGTACTAATGAGTACACATGCACAGTACTGATGAAAATGTCAGCAGGAGAGAAAGGATGATGTCAGCAATACTGGGCAATAATGATGAAGCCAAACAAGCTCAATGGTATTCCTAAGATTTTGGGGTGCCCCAGAGAGCTAGATGGGCAGAAGCTCTTGCCATAGTGCCTACAAGAAGGACCTGAAAATTCATCAAATGTTTTGCATCTCTGCTATGCCGATAGGCCAGAAGAGAGATCCCAGGGATCTATACTAGAGCAATCATAGTAGAGAAGGAAAGAATGGACAAAAACTTAAGAATTAAAAATGATTGATATGTAAGGATTATGTTGATTTTATACTCTGTCAACTTTGCTTAGTTGGAATTGCATTTTTCATAATTTCCTTCTCTGTGTGGATCAAGGGTGACCACATAAGGCATTTGGCCATGATTTGGAAGGTGGAAGTAAAACAGCAGCCATCATGTTGTCACTGACCTGCTGACTCACCTAGGCAGCGCCAAGACCACATCTTGTCTAGCTGTTACCCATCTCTTCCTTCAACCTCTCCAAATACTGGGCTGACACATGAACAGTTCTCAGATTTGTGGTAGCAGCTTTTCCGCTGGTCATCAGGATTAGGTACAGTGAGAGAGACATGAACTCCAGTGTTTCCTTTTAGGTTCTAGTTTATTCTTTGATTCTAATTTTTTCTCACCATTTTCCACAAATGTCCATCTTTCCTTCCTAACTGCCAGCCCTCCTGACCAAGAGTGACCCAGACTTATCATAAGATAGTTTGCTGGGATTCACAGAGGCAGTTGCCACAAAGAGCCAACAACCTTCCACAGACTTCAACATCAGCTTTCTTCATCTTTCCACTCGAGCAACTGGTTAGTGATTTTTCTCTGATCCTTTCAGACCTTTATTTCCCTAGATTCTCCAATAATTGTATGAGGTCTAATTTCTACAATGAATTCCTTAGTCTTTAATGTCCACAGTGGTTCTGATTCTTAAATGGAACCCTGATCAGTATGGGGAATAAGGGAAGGAAATGATGGAAGGTTTCCGGGCCACTGGTTTGGAGATGAACTAGATGGATGTATATGAAGAATATAAAAAAGACAGCTAAAGACATATATCTAAAGTTCTTGAAAAGACCCCCTGTCCAAAGGCTCTCAAAAGCATGGAAGAAGCACTGAATTAATCTAGAGAACTCAGATATCTAGGGAAGTTCTTATTCTCAATGCAGGACTCTCTTCTTTCTTTCTCTTTTTTCTTTCTTTCTTTCTTTCTTTCTTTCTTTCTTTCTTTTTCTTTCTTTCTTTTCTTTTCTTTCTTTCTTTTCTTTCTTCTTTCTTTCTTTCTCTCTCTTTCTTTCTTTCTTTCTTTCTTTCTTTCTTTTCTTTCTTTCTTTCCTTCCTTCCTTCCTTCCTTCTTTCAGATTTTATTTATTTATTTATTTATTTATTTATTTATTTATTTATTTATTTGACAGAGACAGAGAGAGCACAAGTAGGGGGAACAGTAAAGGGAGATGGAGAAGTAGGCTCCTTGCTGAGCGGGGAGCCCGATGCAGGGCTGGATCCCAGACGCTAAACCAACTAAGCCACTCAGATGCTCCCAGAACTCACTTTCTTTCCTTCTTTTAAAAAAGATTTTGTTTATTTATTCATGAGAGACAGAGAGAGGCAGAGACATAATCAGAGGGAGAAGCAGGCTCCCTGTGAGGAGCCTGTTGTGGGACTCTATCCCATGATCCCAGGATCACAACCAGAGCCAAAAGCATACACTCAGCCACTGAGCCACCCAGGTGTCCCAGCGGGGACTTTCATTAAGACTTCCATCTCTAAGTCACAGCTTCATCCACTTTACTACTCTGGCTGTGCATACTCTAGGGATAAATCTGTCTTTGGATGTATCAGGTACTATCCTCAGAGAAGTCATGGCCATAAGTATTTTATCCGAGATCTTCACTTCTTTTTGTTGTTGTTGTTGTAATATCACTTTCTAATATTTTATAATTTACTAATACGCTATGTTTATTGTTTATTTTCTGTATCTCCCACTAGAATGTAAGCTCCACAGGGCAAGTCTTGGCTCTCTGTACTTTAATGCAAATAAAATACCTAGACTGTGGTCCTAACTGTGGCACATAGTAAGGACCCCTAAAATAGTTGTGGAGTTAAACATAGTGAGATTCAGCAATTGCAGTATAACGGGCTCTATTATATGTACTCAGAATCAGAAACAAATGTGCAAAAGATATGAAAAAACTTAGTTGTAGAAGGTATTGGTCATATGGGACATGATATAATCAGTTAATGTGCTTACAGCTTTTGGGTCCAGACATGATGAATGTTATTCAATGCACACCAGTACTGCAGCCACCTTTTGTCCTAACAATGATAGAAGCAGCGATCTCAAAATATGAGAAGAGGCAAACAAAGCATGATTTAGAAGGGATACTCAAGTACTAGCATCTGAAATAATTTACCCTTTGTGTAACATTTCAGGATGCAGAATTTCCAAGAATTGAGATATTTTAGACTTTAGTAGCTATTGCAGGCTTCCAACCTGGTAGATACTATTGTATGAAGTATTTTTTGTGCTTTCACTCATTTTATCCTTTCACAAGCCAGCAAATAGATCTTATCATTCTGCAAATTAGGAAACTGAGATACAGAAATGCTATCTAACATCCTCAGTGTCAACCAGATAGGTAAATGAACTTGCTTGTAACAGGCTACATCCTAAGACTTGTTTCTTTGGTAAACATCTAAAAAAATTGCAGAGAATTTTTGTTTTCATATTTGTAGTTGCAACCTGGATAATCTCACTCTCTTGCCCACTCTTTCCTTCTAAAAGAGGATTCTTTGCTTTTGAGGATAGTTCTTGAGCTCTTCTTTTTGTTGTATGGAATGCAAATACTGTGAGAATAGAAAAGCTGAAAAAACAGAGGTTAATATAGATCCACATAATAAAACTCTGACCAATGAAGAGAGTGGCAAAAGCCTACCTTGCTTGAATTTATGGCTCAGTTTTTTGGAAGATCTTAAAGACAAATTTTGGAGCTAAGTTGGTATCAAGGCAATATGGAGGATCAGATGGGAAGTTCCTGTGGCCAAGTTCAAAAAGGGTGTTGCCTGTGTTCTCCTCTAGGATTTTGATGGAATCTTGTCTCACATTTAGATCTTTCACCCATTTTGAGTTTATCTTTGTGTATGGTGCAAGGGAGTGGTCTAGTTTCATTCTTCTGCATGTGGTTGTCCAATTTTCCCAGCACCATTTATTGAAGAGGCTGTCTTTCTTCCAATAGATAGTCTTTCCTCCTTTATCGAATAT
The DNA here is from genome assembly GCF_011100685.1 of Canis lupus familiaris. NCBI lineage: Eukaryota > Metazoa > Chordata > Mammalia > Carnivora > Canidae > Canis > Canis lupus. The sequence goes on along the minus strand of NC_049229.1, from coordinate 44,421,170 downwards.
TAGTTGACCATAAAGTTCAGGGTCCACTTCTGGGTTCTCTATTCTGTTCCATTGATCTATGTGTCTGTTTTTGTGCCAGTACCACACTGTCTTGATGACCACAGCTTTGTAGTACAACCTGAAATCTGGCATTGTGATGCCCCCAGCTATGGTTTTCTTTTTTAAAATTCCCCTGGCTATTCGGGGTCTTTTCTGATTCCACACAAATCTTAAAATAATTTGTTCCAACTCTCTGAAGAAAGTCCATGGTATTTTGATAGGGATTGCATTAAACGTGTAAATTGCCCTGGGTAACATTGACATTTTCACAATATTAATTCTGCCAATCCATGAGCATGGAATATTTTTCCGTCTCTTTGGGTCTTCCTCAATTTCTTTCAGAAGTGTTCTATAGTTTTTAGGGTATAGATCCTTTACCTCTTTGGTTAGGTTTATTCCTAGGTATCTCATGCTTTTGGGTGCAATTGTAAATGAGATGGACTCCCTAATTTCTCATTCTTCAATCTCATTGTTAGTGTATAGAAATGCCACTGACTTATTTGCATTGATTTTGTATCCTGCCACGCTGCCAAATTTCTGTATGAGTTCTAGCAATCTTGGGGGGGAGGCCTTTGGGTTTTCCATGTAGAGTATCATGTCATCGGCAAAGAGGGAGAGTTTGACTTCTTCTTTGCCAATTTGAATGCCTTTAATGTCTTTTTGTTGCCTGATTGCTGAGGCTAGGACTTCCAATACTATGTTGAATAGCAGTGGTGAGAGTGGACATCCCTGTCTTGTTCCTGATCTTAGGGGAAAGGCTCCCAGTGCTTCCCCATGGAGAATGATATTTGCTGTGGGCTTTTCGTAGATGGCTTTTAAGATGTTGAGGAATGTTCCCTCTATCCCTACACTCTGAAGAGTTTCAATCAGGAATGGATGCTGTATCTTGTCAAATGCTTTCTCTGCATCTAATGAGAGGATCATATGGTTCTTGGTTTTTCTCTTGCTGATATGATGAATCACATTGATTGTTTTACGAGTGTTGAACCAGCCTTGCGTCCCAGGGATAAATCCTACTTGGTCATGGTGAATAATTTTCTTAATGTACTTTTGGATCCTATTGGCTAGTATCTTGTTGAGAATTTTTGCATCCATGTTCATCAGGGATATTGGTCCTTAATCTCCTTTTTGGTGGGGTCTTTGTCTGGTTTTGGAATTAAGGTGATGCTGGCCTCATAGAACGAATTTGGAAGTACTCCATCTCTTTCTATCTTTCCAAACAGCTTTAGTAGAATAGGTATGGTTTCTTCTTTAAACCTTTGATAGAATTCCCCTGGGAAGCCATCTGGCCCTGGACTTTTGTGTCTTGGGAGGTTTTTGATGATTGCTTCAATTTCCTCCCTTGTATTGGCCTATTCCGGTTTTCTATTTCTTCCTGTTCCAGTTTTGGTAGTTTGTGGCTTTCCAGAAATGCGTCCAATTCTTCTAGATGGCCTAATTTGTTGGCATATAGCTGTTCATAATATGTTTTTAAAGTTATTTGTATTTCCTTGGTGTTGGTAGTGATCTCTCCTTTTTCATTCATGATTTTATTAATTTGAGTCTTCTCTCTCTTCTTTTTAATAAGGCTGGCTAATGGTTTATCTATCTTATTAATTCTTTCAAAGAACCAACTCCTGGTTTTGTTGATCTGTTCCACAATTCTTCTGGTCTTGATTTTGTTGAGTTCTGCGCGAATCTTTATTAACTCTCTTCTTCTCCTGGGTGTAGGATCTATTTGCTGTTTTTTCTCTAGCTCCTTTATGTGTAAAGTTAGCTTTTGTATTTGAGTTCTTTCCAGTTTTTGGATGGATGCTTCTATTGCGATGTATTTCCCCCTCAGGACTGCTTTTGCTGCATCCCAAAGATTTTGAACAGTTGTATCTTCATTCTCATTGGTTTCCATGAATCTTTTTAATTCTTCCTTAATTTCCTGGTTGACCCTTTCATCTTTTAGCAGGATGGTCCTTAACTTCCACGTGTTTGAAGTCCTTCCAAACTTCTTGTTGTGATTTAGTTCTAATTTAAGGCATTATGGTCTGAGAATATGCAGGGGACGATCCCAATCTTTTGGTATTGATTCAGACCCGATTCGTGACCCAGTATGTGGTCTATTCTGGAGAAAGTTCCATGTGCACTTGAGAAGAATGTGTATTCAGTTGAGTTTGGATGTAAAGTTCTGTAGATATCTGTGAAATCCATCTGGTCCAGTGTATCATTTAAAGCTCTTGTTTCTTTGGAGATGTTTAGAAGACCTATCAAGTGTAGAAAGCGCTAGATTGAAGTCACCAAGTATAAGTGTATTATTATCTATGTCTTAACTTTGGTTATTAATTGATTGATATATTTGGCAGCTCCCACATTCGGGGCATATATATTGAGGATTGTTAAGTCCTCTTGTTGGATAGATCCTTTAAGTATGATATAGTGTCCCTCTTCATCTCTCACTACAGTCTTTGGGGTAAATTTTAGTTTATCTGATATAAGGATTGCTACCCCTGCTTTCTTTTGAGGACCATTTGAATGGTAAATGGTTCTCCAACCTTTTATTTTCAGGCTGTAGGTGTCCTTGTGTCTAAAATGAGTCTCTTGTAGACAGCAAATAGATGGGTCCTGCTTTTTTATCCAGTCTGAAACCCTGCGCCTTTTGATGGGGTCATTAAGCCCGTTCACGTTCAGAGTTACTATTGAGAGATATGAGTTTAGTGTCATCATGATATCTATTCAGTCCCTGTTTTTGTGGATTGTTCCACTGGACTTCTTCTTAACGGGGAATTTTAAGAGTCCCCCTTAAAATTTCTTGCAGAGCTGGTTTGGAGGTCACATATTCTTTCATTTTGTGCCTGTCTTGGAAGCTCTTTATCTCTCCTTCCATTCTGAATGAGAGCCTTGCTGGATAAAGTAGTCTTGGTTGCATGTTTTTCTCATTTAGGACCCCGAATATATCCTGCCAGCCCTTTCTGGCCTGCCAGGTCTCTGTGGAGAGGTCTGCTGTTACCCAAATACTCCTCTCCATAAAAGTAAGGGATTTCTTGTCTCGTGCTGCTTTAAGGATCTTCTCTTTATCTTTGGAATTTGCAAGCTTCACTATTAAATGTCGAGGTGTTGAACGGTTTTTATTGATTTTTTGGGGGGGGGAATCTCTCTATTTCCTGGATCTGAATGCCTGTTTCCCTTCCCAGATTAGGAAAGTTTTCAGCTATGATTTGTTCAAATACATATCCTGGACCTCTGTCCTTTTTGGCGCCCTCAGGAACCCCAATTAAGCATAGGTTTTTCTTCCTCAGGCTGTCATTTATTTCCCTTAATCTATCCTCATGGTCTTTTAATTGTTTGTCTGTTTTTTCCTCGGTTTCCCTCTTTGCCATCAAGTTGTCTTCTATGTCACTCACTCGTTCTTCCACCTCGTTAACCCTCGTCGTTAGGACTTCTAGTTCGGATTGCATCTCATTCAATTGATTTTTAATTTCTGCCTGATTAGCTCTAAATTCTGCAGTCATGAAGTCCCTTGAGTCCTTTATACTTTTTTCTAGAGCCACCAGTAGCTGTATAATAGTGCTTCTGAATTGGCTTTCTGACAGTGAATTGTAATACAAATTTTGTAAGTCTGTGGGCGAGAGGACTGTTTCTGATTCTTTCTTTTGAGATGAGGTTTTCCTTCTAGTCATTTTGCTCAGTGCGGAATGGCCAAAAACAAGTTGTATTGGGAAAAGGAGAAAAAGAGAGGAGAGAAAGAAGGAAAGAAAAGAGAAAAGGAAAAAAGGAAGAAAAAAAGAAAAAAGAGAGAAGAAAAAGAGAAAGAAAAAAAAGGGTGGGGGAAGCAAACAGAAATCAAAAAGCAAAGCAAAACAAAACAAAACAAAACAACACGGGGGAGTATCTTCTGATTCTGTATACTTTAAGTCCCTTGACTTCCCCTGGAACTTGTCCATCTAGCTGGTCTTCTGGGTGAGGGGCCTGTTGTGCTAATTTTCAGGTGTTAGCACTTGGGGGAGCTGCTCAGCCCCCTGCCTGGTGCAGGGCTCAGTGGGGGTTGTTTACCCCGTGAGGCCCCAGGAGGAACAACCCCAGTGGCGGCGGCCAGCTCTGGAGCCCTGGATTCAGCTCCTGCAGTAACTACAGAGCTCTCGGTCTGCAGGGGCCTGGATGCTCCGCCGCGGGGCCGCTGATCTGCTCAGCTCGGGGCAGGAGCGTCCTTGCTGTCCTGGGCCCTCCTGGCCTCTACCTGTCCCGGGGGGAGGCCGGATCCTGGGCTGTGTCCCGGCGCCCTGGGCTCCCGGGCCTGAGCTGTTGGATTCGAGCTCCCGGCCCCGCAGCCCCCTCCGCCCGAGCCCCTCCGAGCTGCTCCGGGGTCCAGCCATGGGCGCTGCAGCCCTTTAGGGAGCTCGGCGCACTCTCCCCGGGGCGCAGGTGCCCTGTTAGTGCCCCCGGGAGCCTGAGGGCATCCCCGCCCTCCTGGGGTCCTGCTCCAACTCCCTGCAAGCGCCTTTCCCTCCAGGAAGTTTGGTGAAGCTCCTGCTTCTCCAGGTGGGGCTTTCCTGTCCTGGGGACACTCCCCCTTGGATGCCTTTTGTTTCTTTATTTCTTCCCCTTGATAGAAGCACGAACTCTTCTCACTGTAGCATTCCAGCTGTTCTCTCTTTAAATCTCAGGCCGAATTCGTAGATTTTCAGGATGATTTGAAGGTTATATAGGTAATTTGGTGGGGACAGGTGACTTGGGGACCCTACTCTTTCGCCATCTTGCCCCTCCCTCACTTCTTTCATTTCTGATTTTATTTATTTTAGTCTTTTTTTCTTTCTTAATGAGTCTAGCTAAAGGTTTATCAACTTGATTTATTTTCAAAAAAGTAACTTTTGTTTCATTAATTCTTTTCTATTTTTTTAAGTTTCTCTTTCATTTATTTCCACTCTAATCTGTATTACTTTCATCCTTTTACTAACTCTGGGCTATTTTTGTTATTCTAGTTCTTTTAGGTGTAACGTTAGATTGTCTATTTGAGATCTCTTATTTTTCTTGAGGTAGACTTATTTCACTATAAACTTTCATTTTAACTGCTTTTGCTGTGTCTCAAAGATTTTGAACCATTGTGTTTCCATTTTCATTTGACTCAAAGTATTATTAAAATTTCCTCTTTGATTTCATCCTTTATCCATTGGTTGTTTAGTCTCCACATGTTTGGTTTTTTTCTAGTTTTTTTGCTTGTAATTGATTCCTACTTTCGTATCATGGTCAGAAAAAAATGCTTAATATGTCTTCTTAAATTTACTGAGATTTTTTTGTGTGTGTCCTAACATATGATCTATCCTGTAAAATGTACCATGCGCACTTGCAAAGAATGTGTACTCTGTCTTCGGATGCAATGTTCTGTATATATTTGTTAAATCCATCTGTTCTAACATTTCATTCAATGCCACTTTTTCCTCATTGATTTTCTAACTGGATAATCTATCCATTGATGTAAGTGGGGTGCCCAAGTCCCCTACCATTATTTTATTACTGTCAATTTCTCCCTTTATATCTGTTCATTTTACTTTATATATTTAGGTGCTGCTATGTTGCATGCATTTGGATATTTACAATTATATCCTCTTGTTGGATTGATTCTTTTATCATTATGTAATGTCCTTCTTTGTCTATTATAGTCTTTGTTTTAAAGTCTATTTTGTCTGATCTAAGTATTGCTACCCCAGCTTTTTGTTTGCTTCCATTCACATGGATTATTCATTTCTATTCCCTCACTTTCATTCTGTATGTGACTTTGGGTCTGAAGTCAATCCCTTGTAGGCAGCAAAAGATGGGTCTCAATATTTTTCAATCCATTCAGTTATCCTATGTCTTCTGATTGGAGCATTTAGAACACCTAAATTTTAAAGGATTGCCATTTTGTTAATTACTTTCCAGGTTTTTTTTTTTTTGTAATTTTCCTCTCTTCCTTTCTTCTGTTACTCTTTCCTTGTGATTGATGAACTTTTAAAAAATTTTTTTAATTGGAGTTCAATTTGCCAACATATAGCATAACACCCAGTACTCATCCCGCTAAGTGTCCCTCTCAGTGCCCATCACTCAGTCACCCCAACCCCCTGCCCACCTCCCCTTCCACTACCCCTTGTTCATTTCCTAGAGTTAGGTGTCTCATGTTTTGTCACCTTCACTGATATTTTCACTCATTTTCTCTCCTTTCCCTTTATTCTCTTTCACTAATTTTTATATTCCCCAAATGAATGAGACCATATAATGTTTGTGCTTTTCCGATGGACTTCTTTCACTCAGCATAATACCCTCCAGGTCCATCCATGTCGAAGCAAATGGTGGGTATTTGTCATTTCTAATGGCTGAGTGAGATTCCATTGTATACATAGACCACATCTTCTTTTGATTGATGAACTTCTTTAGTGTTATGTTTGGATTCCTTTTTCTTTATTTTTTGTGAATCTATTATAGGTTTGTGGATAACATCCTAAGTATATAGCAATCTATATTAAGTTGATGGTCACTTAAGTTTGAACACATCCTAAAAGCACTACATTTACTTATTTCTTCAGTGTTTGACCTATATGATACCAAATTTTGCATCTTTTTATTTTGGAATCCCTTTACTGATTTTTTAGATACAATTGATTTTATTATTTTTTTCCTTTAACCTTCATACTAGCTTTATAAGTGACTGATCTGCTACCTTTACTATATGTTTGATTTTTTTTTAAAGATTTTACTTATTTATTTGACAGAAAGAGAGAGAGCACAGGTGGGGGAGTGGCAGGCAGATGGGGAGAGAGAAGCAGGCTTCTTGCCAAGCAGAGAGACCTCTAGAACAGCATCAAGAAGAATAACATTTGCATTATAGAGGTTCCAGAAAGAGAGAGAGCATGAGGCAGAAAACGTCTTTGAAATAATGACTGAAACTTTCTCTAACATAAGGAAGGAAAGAAACATCTAGGTCTGGGAATGCCATAGAGTCCCAGATTAGAGGAAGCCAAAATAAGCCCCATCAACACATTATAATTAAGATGTCAAAAGTTATATATAAAGAGAGAATGTTAAAAAGCAGCAAAAGCAAAATAAATTGTTACATACAAAGAAACCATATAAGGTCATCAGCAAACTTCTTAGAAGAACCTTTGCAAGCCAGAGAGGGTGGCATGGCATATTCAGACTTCTTAAAGGAAAAATTACCAATGAAGTGTGTTCTACTTGTCAAAGTATATTTAGATTTGGAGGAGAGATAAAGAGTATTCCAGATAAGCAAAAGCTAAAGGATTTCATTATAACTACATTAGCCTTAAAAAATATTACAGAAATTAAAAATTATTTAAGCTGAAGTGATATAACACTAATTAGTAGGAAAACATGAAAGTAAAAATCACGCTAGAAACTAAAAGGTAAATACATAGTAAAGGTAGTGAGTTAATCACTCATAATGATGCTAAGAAGGCTAAAAGACAAAGATAAGATTACAATAATCAGTTAAGGGATATACAAAATAAAAAGAAGTAAAAAGTTACATGAAAAACATAACATTTAGAGGAGAAGTCAAAATGTAGAGTTTTGAAATATGTTCTAATTTGAGTTTCTATCAACTTAAAATAGACTATTATCTATTGTTACCTCATGGTAACCAAGCAAAACTTTATAGTAAGAAAATCAGAAGGGAATCTAGATATAACATAAAGAAAGTTATCAAACCACAGGGAAGAGAGAGAAGAAAAAAAGACCAGAGTGAAACTAAAAACAATTAACAATATGTCAATGCATATATACCTATCAATAATTACTTTCAATATAAGAAGACTAAATTCTCTAATTAAGAATCATAGAGTGGCTGTAAAGCCATCTATATTCTAACTGTAAGAGGCTCACTTCAGAAGTAAGGACACACACAGACTGAAAGTATAGGGATGGAAAAATATATTCCATGAAAATGGAAAAGAAAAGAAAGTTGGTATACCTATACTCAGACAAAATAGACTTTAAACACTGTAACAAAAGACAAAGAGGGACACTAAATAATGATAAAGTGATCAATCCAGCAAGAAGATATAACATTTATAAATATATATACAGCCAACATAGGAACACCAAAATATATAAAGAAAATATTAACAGACTTAAGTGGATAAATTGACAGAAATGCAATAATAGTGGGTGATTTTATTGCTGCACTTACATCAATAGGTAGATCATCCAGACACAGAATCAGTATGGAAACACTGATCTTCAATGACTTAACAGGCCAGCTATGTACAGAAATTACTAAATGTAACAAGATACACATTCTGCTCAAGTGCACATTGAACATTTTTCAGGATAAAACACATATTAGGCCAAAAGCCAAATCTCAATAAATTCAAGAGGACTGAAACCATATAAAGCATTTTTCCTGACCACAGTGGTATGAAACAGGAAATCAATTAGAAAAAGATAAAAATCATAATCATCTCAACAGATGCAGACAAAACATTTGACAAAATTCAACATCCCCATTTATGATAAAAACTCCAATAAACTGGATATAGAGGGAACATACCTCCACATAATAAAGGCTATATATGACAGACCCACAGCTAGTATCATACTCAGCAGTGAAAAACTGAAATCTTTTCCTTTCAGACCAGGAGCAAGAAAAGGATGCCTACTATCCGCACTTTTATTCAACATAGTTTAGAAATCCTAGCCACAGCAATTAAGTAAGAAAAAGAAATAAAAGGCACCCAAATTGTTAAGGGAGAAGTAAAATTCACTATTTTCAGATGACATACTACATATAGACAATCCTAAAGAATCCACTGTAAAGCTAGTCAGCTACTAAATGAGCTCAATAAAGTCACAAGATACAAAATCATTATGGAAAAATCTGTTGCATTTTTATACACTAATCATCAAGTACCAGAAAGAGAGATCAAGAAAACAATCTCATTTATAATTGCATCAAAAAAAGAGAATACCAAAGAGAGAGAGAGAGAGAGAGAGAGAGAGAGAATGCCTAGGAATAAATTTAACCGAGGAGATGAAAGATCTGTATTCCTTTTTTTTAAGGATTTTATTTATTTATTTATTCATAAGATTCATAAGATACACAGGGAGAGAGAGAGAGAGAGAGAGATAGAGAGAAGCAGATACACAGGCAGAGGGAGAAGCAGGCTCCATACAGGGAGCCCGACGTGGGACTCGATCCTGGGTCTCCAGGATCATGCTCTGGCTGAAGGCGGCGCTAAACCGCTGAGCCACCCAGGCTGCCCAAAGATGTATTCTTAAAACTATAAAACACTGATGAAAAAAACTGAAGAAGAAAGAAAGAAATAGAAAGTTATTGTGTGCCAGTGGATTAGAAGAATCAATAGTATTAAAAAGTCCATACTACCCAAAGCAATCTACAGATTCAATGCAATCCCTATAAAAATTTTAATGATGTTTTTCACATGACTTGAACAAACAATATCAAATTTCTGTGGAATCACAAAAGACCTCAAATAGCCAAAACAACCTTGAGAGAGACAGACAAAACCAAAGGAATCACTCCCACCAATTTCAACCTATTTACAAAGTTATAGTAATTAAAATAGTGTGGTATTGGCATAAAAATAGACACATAGATCAATGGAACAGAATAGAGCCCAGAAGTAAACACACACATACATGGTGAATTGATGTATGACAAAGGAGACAAGAATGTGCAATAGAGAAAGGACAATGGCTTCAATAAATGGTGTTGGGAAAACTGGATAGCTACATTCAAAAGCATGAAATTGGGCCACTATATTACACTGTATGTAAAAATCAACTCAAAAAAGGGGTACCTGGGTGGCTTAAGTGTTAATCATCCCACTCCTGATTTCAGCTTAGGTCATGATCTCAGGGTCATGAGACCGAGTCCTGTATTGGGTTCCAAGCTCAGCAGGGTGTCTGCTTGAAATTGTCTTTCTTCCTCTCCCTCTGCCCTTCCCTGCCTCATGGGCATGCATTCTCTCTCTCTCTCTCTCTCTAAAAAATAAATAAATAAATAAAATTTTAAAAGAAAAAGATTCCCTCTCCCCCTCTACTCCTCCACCTCTCCCTGCTCAAGTTCTCTCTCTCTTAAAAAAAATCAACTCAAAATAGACTTGAATGTAAGACCTGAAATCATAAACTGCTAGGAAAAGACATAAGTGGTAAGTTCCTTGACATTGGTCTTAGCAATTTTTTTTTTATGTCTGTGGCTCCAATGGCAAGGGAAACAAAAGCAAAATTAAACATATGGAATATTTCTAACTAAACAGCTTCTGCACAGGAAAGAAGACCATCAACAAAATGAAAAAACAAACTACAGACTGGAAGGAAATATTTGCAAATATCTAATAAGGGGTTAAAATCCAAAATATAAACAGAACTCATATAATCTATTAACAAACAAAATAAACAATCATTAAAAATAGCCAAAGGATGTGAATAGACATTTTTTTAAAGACATGCAGGTGGCCTACAAGCACATGCAAAAATGCTCAACATTAATAATATCAGGAAAACGCATATCAAAACCACACTGAGATACACCTTACACCTAATAATGGCTATTATGAAAAAGACAAAAAACACGTGTTGACAAGAATGCGGAACTCTTGCATGCTGTACATAGAAACATAAATTGATATAGCTATTATGGAAAGCAGTATGAAGGCTCCTCAAAAATTAAAAATATTGGCACATCTGGGTGGCTCAGTAAGTTTACAGATTGATCAGCTTGGGTCATGATCTGAGGATTTGAGCCTCACATCATGCTCTGCAGTCAGCATGGAGTCTTCTGGAGATTCTCTTCCAATCCCTCTCCCTCCACTCGATTGAGCTTTCTCATTCTTTCAAATAAAGAAATAGATAAATAGATAAAATCTTTTTAATAAATTAAAAACAGAGGGATCCCTGGGTGGCGCAGCGGTTTGGCGCCTGCCTTTGGCCCAGGGCGCGATCCTGGAGACCGGGGATCGAATCCCACGTCGGGCTCCCAGTGCATGGAGCCTGCTTCTCCCTCTGCCTGTGTCTCTGCCTCTCTCTCTCTCTCTGTGACTATCATAAATAAATAAAAAATTTTAAAAAAATACCCTCCAGTTTCATCAAGGTTGAAGCAAATTGTGGGTATTTGTTGTTAAAAAAAAAAAAAAAAAAAAAAAAAACAGAGCAATCATATAACCAGAAATTCCACTTCTGGGTGTTTTAATCCAAAGAAAACAAAAACATACTTTTAAAAGGTATGTACACCCTTATGTTTGTTGCAGGATTATTTACAATAACCAAGATATGAAAACAACCTCAAAGTCCACCCATGGATGGAATGGATAAGGAAGATGTGGCACGTATATAAAATGGAATACTACTCAGCGATAAAAAACAATGAAATTTTGCAACAGTATGGATAGACCTTGAGGCTGAGTAAGTCAGATGAGACAATTCTTCATGATTTCACTTACAAGTTGAATCTCAAAAACAAAACAAACAAACGAACAAATCAAAACACAGACTCCTAGATGCAGAGAAAAGATTAGTCCTTGCAAAAGGGGAGGGGTTGGGGGAAAGGCAAAATGAGTGAAGAGGATTAACAGCTACAAAGAAACATTATAAATAAATCACAGGGATGTAATGTACAACATGGGCAATACAGTCAATAATATTGAAATAAATTTGTACAGTGATAGATGCTTACAAGGCTTATTGTGGTGACAATACTGCAATGTATATTACGTTAAGTTGTTGTATGCCTGAAACAAATAAAATGTTGTATGTTAATTATTCTTCAATGAAAAATATTAACTTTTTTTGAGGTATACATAGCATACAATAATATACCTAGATTTTAAGGTAGAGATTGATGACTTTTGATGTGTAAACACTATGAATTTAACTTCTTTTAGTCACTATACTAAAATACCATAGACTGGCTGGCTTCTTTCTCACTGTTGTGGAAACAGGAAGGTCAAGATCAAGTCACCAGCTTGGCAGATTCATTGTCTAGTGAGAGCCGCTTCTTGCTTCAGAGATGGTACCTCTGGCTGAAAACCCACATGCAGGAGAGGCAAGAGATCTCTCTATGGCACCTTTTGTCAAGACAATAATCCCATTCCTGAGGGCTCCACCCTCATGACACGATCACCTTGCACAGGCTCCACCTCCTGATACCACCAACCTGGGGCTTGGCATTTCAACCTCTGAATTTTGCAGGGCCACAAACATTCACTCCACAGCACACCCTCATCAATATACATAAATTTCCTGTCACTTTTCCTTCGGAAAGTTCCCTCCATTCCTCCACTGCCACATCAGGAAACTACAGATTTAAATTCTAGTCTCATAAACTAAGCCCATTTTAGACTATACCAGATTTCATCCAAATTAAAACCTACATTAGGTTCGTTTGGTCTAACTCTTTCTGTCATCACAATACCTTGGAGATAAATCCTTATTCCTACATGATCAGAAGTTAGTTCTGATTTAGAAGGGATTATCTCACTGGGATTAAGCCAGTTTTGTTTACTGACTCATCTGTTAAATTCCGGCTGTTTATTCCCAGGTTGTAGAATAAATTCATGAATTATACTGAACATTCATACACTAAGTATTCATGGGTAATTCCCTAGGGCAGGATCGCTTGATTGCAGGGCAGTATAACTTTATAAGAAACGTCTATTATACATGCTAAATTCTCTACTCATGACCTCCATTTACAATTTCTTTCCTAAATCATCGCCAAGTGCACTCAAGTGTTGTAAAGTGTGAGGGAATCTAATTCTCTCCTCAACATTATTTGAAGACGCTCCCACTGTCCTCTCCAACCTCCGTGTTAATTATGTGTCGATCGCTTATGCCATTTAGTTTGAGAAAGAGAAGCCCTTCCCTCACTGAACTTCCACCAAGTGCACTGATTCTTCCCGTGTGCCTTCTCCAAGAGACCGTGGGACCTTTTGGCCCAGGGACACACTACACACTACTATTCCCAGTGCCTCCCATCTTTTCTCTTCTCTAGGTCCCCTGTGCTCAGACACCCAGCTCACTGAGCACAGCCTCCCCTACTGAGCACATCATTATTATGTAACAGCTTCTCTGCCTCCCCCCCACCCCCACCCCCACCCACCCCCTCTGGGGAGGCCTAGTCCCCAGTCCCTCTCTGCTCTCCTCAGGACTCCACCGCTAGAAAAGTTGCTGTTTCAGGGATCATCTTGCCTACCTCCCGCCTGTTTACATCTTCTGTGGTCACAGGCTCCTTCACTTATGGGGCCTGCCTGGGCCCAGGCCCACTTGACAGGTAATCTCTGGCTGCCTCTGCTCTGGCTACTCCTGTCCCCAGGCTGCTGCTCCCGTGCCCTCCCAGGATGGCGCTTCACTTCCTCTGAAGTCGTGATCCCCAGGAAGGTGTCCCACAGGGTGGGTGGAATGGAGAGACAAGGCCACCTCTCCTATAAGATTCACTTCAGGGGGCAAAGACATGTGGTTCACATGAAAGTTAAGAAGAACCTGCTGCCCAGACATTTTCCTGTGATCACCGATAACGATCAGGGTGCCATGCAGGAGGACTACCCTTTTGTCCCCCGAGACTGCTACTACTACAGCTACCTGGAAGGGGTCCCTGGGTCCATGGGCACGCTGGACACCTGCAATGGGGGTCTGCGTGGCATGCTGCAGGTCGATGACTTCACGTATGAAATAAAACCGCTGGAGGCTTCTTCCACATTTGAGCACGTGGTTTCCCTGCTTGTGACAGAAGGAAGATCATCAGAGGCTCAAAAGTGTAAGATTGGAGAGCAAGATACAGATCAAGCATATGAGGAGGCAATGCTTGCTGGAACTCCTAGAGCAGGCCCTGTGTATTTGTGGTGGCCACATAAGAAATACTTTAAAATCCATTACACCACTACTCTCTCAGTATTTGTGATCGACAGAAATTACACTCGTATTGTACAGGATGTAGTAATTTTGAACAACATAATACATACCATCTTCAAACCAGCCCTCCTGGATGTCTACTTACGTGTTTTGTGCATATGGGATAGAGTCGATAAGTGGGATCTGGATAGCTTCTTTAATATTCAAGATCTCATGGCTGATTTTGGTGTGAATAAATACTGGGGTTGGTTTGACGAAATTCCTCATGACACTTCACTGGTTCTTTCAGCAGAACCAATACTGGAGGCCTCCTATTATGGCCAACACAATGGAGCATGCAATCCTAACTGGGGCGTGGCATACGTATATATAGCAAGATACCACTTATTTTTGGCTGCGACTATTTCAGCACATGTCCTAGGTCATACTTTAGGCGCCGTTCATGATACACCCGGTTGTATTTGCTTTCGAAGAAAGCACTGCGTCATGGCTCCTCAGCCTGATTTATTGGATATGATGAGCAATTGTACTTATGACAGACTGCATCACAAGGTCAATATTTGGGATCCTTGTTTGAGCATACCAAATGTACCATACACCAATTATCCTTACGTAGCTGCTCGTTGTGGTGACCTGGTCGTGGACAGGAGGGAAGAATGTGACTGTGGCTCCTTAAAACAGTGCTCTAAGAATAAGTGTTGCACCACCACTTGTGCCCTCTCCCTTGGCAGTGACTGCAATGGAGGTTCCTGCTGTGTTAACTGCAAATATGCTCAACCTGGACTGCTTTGCAGAGACATACTCGGTATTTGTGATCTCCCAGAATACTGTGATGGGACATCGCATAATTGCCCTAATGACGTTTACACCCAGGATGGAACCCCATGTTCAACGTTAGCTGTCTGTGTGAGAGGAAACTGTACTGATCGTGATATGCAGTGTCAATCCCTTTTTGGCTATGGAATAAAAGATGCTGCACCAGCATGCTATGAAAAACTGAACGTATTAGGTGATCGATTTGGGAACTGTGGGGTGAGGGTGGTACGAGGAGGAGGAAAACCTGTTAGATGTGAAGAAGATGATGTTCTTTGTGGAATGCTGCACTGTCGTGATGTTCAAGAAATTCCTGGTGGAGGTGACCATGTTACATTTCGTCACATAGTAGTAACAGGTATTAATCAAGAAAAATGCTTTGGATACGATGCACACCATGGGACAGAGATCCCAGAAATGGGGCTAGTTGTGGATGGGGCAACATGTGGCCCAGGAAAATACTGCTTGAATCAGAATTGTACTTTTTATCAAGACTTGGGTTTTGACTGTGATGTCAGTACATGCAATTTCAGAGGAGTGTGTAACAGCAAGAAACACTGTCACTGTATGAGAGGTTGGAAACCCCCAACATGTGAAGAGAAAGGAGCAGGTGGTAGTATAGATAGTGGCCCTCCACCTGACAGAGAATATGGTTTTCGAACCAGAATAATTTTTAGTATACACCAAACATTACTTCTACTGATTATTCGTTTAAGTCTTTTTCTGATTTCAGGCATCACTGGTGCCTCTCATCACTTAGAAGATATAAAAGAGGAGGATGAAGAACAAAAATGACCTAGACGCAAGTGAATACTAACTGGATGTGCCAGATGACGAAAATCATATTGGTAGGACCAGGAGAAATGATCAAGAATCACTCTGATAATTACATAGTCCTTTAGACACTCTGAGGTTGTCATCTTAAAATAAAACGAGTTGGCCATTTAACATGAGGTCGTCTCTTTTAATATATGTAACATTTCCTTTCTAGCCATATTGTTACTATTCCTACCGGGGATAGTAGAGGACTCTTAGATTCATTAGCAAGAGACCAGTAGTACTCTTGTTAGGATGTGGAATCCAGCGTTTCACAAATGATTGGGTAGCAGACCTTGTTTGCATGGGTATGCATCAGATTTAACAAGTTTTTGGACCATCTCCCAATTGGCCATATACTAGATTTCTGTTATTTGTTCATTTTACTGCTCCTGTTAAACAAATGGCACTTAAAGTGACAGTTGGAAGATATGGTAGGATGGTAAGAACTTTTCCGTCAAGGCACATGGGTGCCAACAGATCTACCTACCGCCTGCCAAGTACGGGCTCCTGGACAAAGCCTCAGGCCGTGAGTTTCAAGGTCCATGTTACATTGGGAGATGCAATGCACTTTGCCAGGATTTTGTGGTGATCAGAGGAAAGCACCCAAGAAAGGCCTGGAACACGTTAGGCACTTAATATATGCCATTATTCCCGCTATTCTCATTATTCCTTTTGGGCTATGCTAAACCTGAGGTATTCCAGCAGAATGAGCTTGGCATTGTATCTTTATCACTTTTTTTTTAGAGTTCATTTATTGATTTGAGAGAGACAGTGAAGTGAAATAGAGTGAGTGAAAGAGAGAAAGGGGGGGGCGCACATGCACGAGCAAGGAGGGAGAGGGGCAGAGGGAGAGGGAAAGAAGCAGACTCACCTGCTGAGCAGGGAGTCTGACCCAGGACTCCATCCCAGGATTCTGGAATCATGACCTGAGCTGAAGGCAGACACTTAACTGACTGAGCCCCCCATGTGCCCCCGTTGTGTCTTGATTATAAAACCATCACAGGAGGAACTGTCCATCCCTGACTGATACATCACGGCTTAAGGCCCCTGGCTGTTGGAGTCGTAGGAACTCACATTTCATACCTTAGGAAATGCCTGAGCACAGGCTGTCTGTAAAGTACGAGGCAGAACTGACCGTCTGATACGTGTATGGACAAAACATTTACACAAAAGGGAACAGGAAGAGATCGCTTCAGAAATCGTGCAAGAGAAGAAGAGGGTCCCATAAGGGACGTGTGGTACATTAGTGCTATGGAAATGCCTCAGGCCTCAGATCCAAGTTCTTTCTGAAAGTATGGAGTCCAGGTGAGAATAGCACCAAAGGGTCGAGGAAGGACACAGCAAGAGAGAATCAACAGGAGTGCCACTCTGAGCCATTGTGATCTGTCCGTCTTTTCTAGAGCTCTCTTACCTTCTCGTCCAGGTGGCTTATGTGGTAGAGTGGCCTGGATCTTCATCCACGACAGGTCTGAGCCCCTGTTTACTATGTCCTTGTCAAACATGTGTTTCTGCATTGGCACTTGGCACCAGGATCTACTGTCCGCCAATGAATAAATCACGGGAATAAAAGGCACAGCCTAGGGAATATAGTCAATGATGTTGCAACAGCATTGTGACAGATGGTAGCTTCATTTGTGGCGAGCAGAGCAGGACTTACTGGAAGAAGTGGAATCAACTGTATTGTACACCTGAAAGTAATGTAACACTGTGTGTCAGCTATCTCTAATAAAGAAACATTTTAAACCACAGTGAGATGCCAGGACACAGCCGCTGGGGTGGCAAAAACAAATGTTAAGACTGACAATACCAAGGGCCAAGGAGGATATGAAGCAACCATAGTTCTCCTCTATTGCCGGGGGAGGGCGGGTGGGATGCAAAACTATAGAGGTCATTGGAAAACGGTTTGTCTGTTTCCTACCAAGGTCAGCACACACTGGACTACACACTCAGCGATCCTCCTTCTAAATAGCACTGAGAACATGGGTCCGTACGAAGAACTGCAGGCAGATGCTCACAACAGCTTTGTTCACAATAGCCCCCAAGTGAAAACAACCCAAATGTCCATCAGCGGCGAATGAATCAACCAAGAGTGGTATAGCCACATGATGGACTGCTACTTGGCAGTAAAGAGCAACCAGTTACTGACTCACGCAACAACATGGGGGTGGATCTCAAAATCATGCTGAGTGAACAAAGTCAGATCCAGTAGACTGACTGCAGGACTGTGTGGCTCTATTTCTTATGACATCGGGGGAAAGGCAAAACTGTGGGGACAGAGAACAGATTGGTGGTCGTCAGGGACTGGAGGGAAGGGGCTGACTGCAAAGGGGCACAGGGAAGGTCTTGGGGGCAAAGGGTATGTTCCGTGTCTTGACTGGGGTAGCGGCGTCATGACCGCATACATTTGGCGTATTATAATCTATACCAGTTATACCTCAAGAAATCTCCCTTTAAAAATAACAACTACAACGAAGAGTCTTCCACCTGCAGTGTGACGATGAGAGCTGTTACTCCACATGCCAAGCACCCTGTGGGGATGTTGTTCTAACTGCCAAAGACACCAAGCCCAGTCATATACCTGGAGACTCGGGGAAGCGACCCCAGGCTTGGGCTGCAGACCACTGAACCCACTGTGGGCTGTGTGTCAGCTAGGACTCCACTTATTGCCTGACATGGTACCCTTGTGCAGTGTCCCCACCCCCACAAGGCTGAAGAAGCTGTTCATTCACTCTGCTCTTCCTTTCCTGGTAAGAGGGAAAATTTCTAGCTGGGAAGTTCTGTCTCGGTGCTCAACAATGCTGGGCTGGGCATGGGATGATGCAGGCAAAATGAAGGGCTCCCTCTCTTCTGGTATGATTGACTGTTCTGGGTGATTTTGTTCCACCGTGTTGCTAAAACGCTCTAAGTGAACTCTAGACATCTGCCAGAGCTGTTTTTGTCTGTGGGTAGCAGTTTAACTGTTGCTCTCTGTGGGGGCATGGGAAGGCTGGGTTTGCTGGAGCCAATTCTTCTCCAGCTCTGAACTTGCCAACGTTTTAGAGCTTCAGACCCCCTTCAAACTATTGGAGACAATGAATGACACCCAGGACCCTGTCCAGGGTGATCCATTGCCATGGGAGTAAGGTCAAGGGCTGGGAGGGGCCGCTCTGGGGCTTACTCAGCCTCTCAAGAAACCCTGGGTTTTGGGAAACGTGATCTAAAGACGACGGTGAAAAAATCAATCCATCCACCCATCCACCCCATCCACCCCATCCACCCATCCACCCCATCCACCCATCCACCCCATCCACCCCATCCACCCGATCCACCCTATCCACCCGATCCACCCCATCCATTCATCCATCCATCCATCCATCCATCCATCCATCCATCCATCCAATCTCTGTGGCCCACGTATGGTGACAATGGTAGCTGCACTTGTCAGAGAGGCATAGCTGTGGTGATGTTTACACTGGCCCACTCACTGTTGTGGACCAGAAACTATGTCACGTGGATGTCAACTATACTCCAGTACAATAATATCAAGTCACTGAAGCCCAGCCTTGCAGAGTACCACCTGGGGGGCTCACAGTGTCACAGGCTGGAGAGGGGGATCCTCAAGTACCGGGGTCTGGGCAGGTGCAGCTCTCCGGGCCACTGGGCTCTCGAGGCTGGTTCAGTCACCTGCCAGAGCCAGGGAGGGGGTCGGAGAGCCCTTGCTCTGGGCAGAGGTGAAGGGGGTAGTCTAGACATTGCTCCCAAATCCTGTGTAGGTGTGTGAGTTCTGCTGCTGCTGGCTATGAGTCTTAGCATGTCTCTGGGCCCCCTGGGCCTGACTCCTCACCACCTGGTCACTGTGAGGATAGTGGAGAAAGGTGAGTTCACAAAGCGCCTGCCGCCTGGGGGCCTCAGTAAGGGTAGCTGCCACAAAGAAGGTGGATGTGACGGGGTACCATCTCCGGAGAACGGTCCAGGCCCACTGCTCCCCAAACCTGCCCCACCCTGCCCAGGTAAGAGGATGTGGCTGTGTCAGCATTGTTGACCCAAGAGGACGGTGACCAAGATAGGGCGCCCAGGCTCTGCCAAGCATCCCTGAAGCCCGCGCGCGCGCGTGTGTGCGCGGGGTATCCCTGCCACCTCTGAGAAGCCCTTCCTGTCCCTTGCAGGATTCAGCCCACTCTCCCACTCACTTCGTTACCACTACACTGGGGGTTCCCGGCACGCCGGCCTCTGTGCCCTCGACCTGGGGGCTGTCCCCACCCTGCACTGCAGCTTCTTCTCAACCCCAAGTCTTGCTGAAATGTCCTCTCCTCAGGAGATCCTCCCTGACACAAGGCGTCTTCTGTTGGCTGCTTTTCTCATTTGTCCTCTGTCCCCTCCACTGGACTGAGTTCTGTAAGGATCTCACCCACCCATCCTGCTCCCTGCTGCAACCCCAGCTCCAAGCCCGAGCCAATTTGCTCTCCACCCAGTGGAGCACCAGTCACCCGACTGCAGTCTTCACATTCCCCCAAGACCCTGTCACAGCCCTCGGGCACCCTTTCCCTCACCTCGGCCCCATCCCCATGCGGGTAGCCATGCCTCTCACTCTGCATCAGGCAAGCCCAGAACTGTGTGTGGTCCTGCTGAAGGGGACTGTCTTGATGAGGGCTAGCCATATCTGTGGGCCTGAAACTCCACCATTAGCACTCATCCCCCTGGCTTGTCCCAAACGGTCACTGGATATCTGCCTATCTGGGCTGGGACCCGGGCTAGGCGCTGGGAACACAGGGTTAATCTGACTTGGAAAACTCCCAGTCTGAGAACAGGGATGCACAAGGCAGGGGACACAGCCAATCACAGCAGGTGAGGCCTGCTATGATGGATGAGGCAAAGAAACAGGGGTTGGGGGACATGTGACCCCTGGCTCAGTGGCTCCCAGTCACACTTGGGTAGGGGAATTTGAGCAAGCGGTGGTGGCCAAAAGGCCAGCAGCCACCTGCTCCTCCGACTCCCACCCAGCAGCCCTGCCAGGCCATCTCCATGTCCCTTCTCCTGGGCCGTGGGGCAAGAGCCACTTCCCACTCCTGGCATGGCTGCTCCCTCAGGCCCAGTCTGCTCCTCTCTATTCCAGGCTGTGTGTGTGTGAGGCAGTCAGAGCCCTCAGGGCACTTCCAAAACATGCACGTCTGCCACTGCCCCAGGTCTGGCATCTGTCTTGCCCTCTGAGGTTCACATGCTTCCTTCTCTGCCCGGTGGGGGCTGGGGGCGCTGGAGATCCAGCATGGAGGATGCCCATCTCAGAGTCCCAGGCCTCTCTGAACTGAGAGTCAGAGCCCTGGGTTCTGCTTGCCGTGTGACCTTGGCCAAGTCACTGTCCTTCTCTGGACCTCAGTGCCCTCATTTGTGGAGTGCGGGTGGACTCACACTAGGGATTTATGCTTTCTGCACCCTGCACTTCAGTGACGGAGCCATATCGGACTTTAAGCACACAGGAAAAATTGCTCATTTGTTCATTCTACAAATTCATGCTCCATGTTTTTCAGGTGCCAGCCGAATGAATATGGTCATTTTACAGTGGTCATGCTTCAAAGATTAGAACAAAAGATTGATTCCAACACAAAGGTTTTCAGAAGTGTAGGAGATAGACAATTGATGGCTCCCTAGATGGTTTGCAGCTTCAGTAGTTTAGTTACTGATGAAAATCCCACCAAAATCTCCAATTTGAGCCATTTACGGCTCTTGGTGAGTAAACATTTGTTTTGAGGTTATAAAACACTTTTTTTCTGGCTAGGAGGTAGATTGTTCATGTTCTTTGTTTCCTTTCTGGTATGAGGAGAAAAAGAGATCAGTACTCAAATGCTGCTTATTTTTGTAAATAAAAATTGACAGGACTGGGGGGGAAGCCTTTGAGTCCTTTAGGAGAGATTATCATCCCAGTAGTTTCCTAGGAGTATTCACTATGTCTCATTACAACATCCTTTCATATATAAGGTGACACGGTGCCAGACTATGAATTCTGTATATTATTCAACAAAATACATTGCATAGCAACTTTTCTCTTTTCCTCTCTTGATTAGCTCCAAAGTGGAAAAGAAGATATGTCATACCAACTTGAGGGCGCCTGGGTGGCTCAGTCAGTTAAGCGTCTGCCTTCGGCTCGGGTTGTGATCTCGGGGTTCTGGGATGGAGCCCCTTGTCAGTCTCCCTGCTCACTGGGGAGTCTGCTTCTCCCTCCTCCTGCTCCCCGCTTGTGCTCTCTCTGTGTCTCAAATAAATAAATAAATAAATAAACAAATGAATAAATAAGTAAGTGAGTAAAATCTTTAAAAATACTAATTGTGACTTTAAAGGTCGGTCCCATAGTTGTGGACAACAGGGTGACCCTGGTGCCGCTGGGACCATGGGCCCCCGTGAGCTGGGGAATCCGACACAGACAGGGCATGTGGTCGCCTACAGCCTGACACCCTGTGCACACCTTCCTGTCCTACTTCAACAAAGGCATCCCCAGCATGCGGCACTGCACCTGGTGTCCATCCTGTGTGTGACACCACCATCTGTAGTGTATTGTGTACATGGTGGGGACTGAGGAGTTCTGAGTATTCCCAGAGGAAGACTCCAGTTGCCTATGAAAACGACAAATGAGCCAACTCACTGGGATAAAGATTCTCTGTCTGTGAGAGACCGTTCTCTGTCCACACTGCATCCTAAAGACACCATAAACAGTTTATGAGTCACACACACACACACACACACACACACAAGCACACACACGAGTCTCTTTAAGCCTTCAGAATCCAGCAGTCTGCAGCCCCGAAGAGGGCTCCTCTCAGAACCGGACCAAGCTGGCATTCCCCTCTAGACTCCATCCCCTTCCAGAGCTTTAATCACTCTAGAAGTGAATTGTATGCTACTTGGACCGAAGGAGATCATGCCTGGAGCAAATGGGGAGAAAAGATGAGTGAAATGTGACATTGGCCACATGATGGCCCAGATTAATTCAGAGCACCTTCCGACCAAGCCTCACTCTGGATCTTTCAATAATCTGTGGATATTTTCTGAATAAAAATAAATAAATAGATAAATAGATAAATAAATAAATAAATAAATAAATTAATTAATTAATTAATTAATTAATTCAAAAAGGGTGTTGCCTGTGTTCTCCTCTAGGATTTTGATGGATTCTTGTCTCACATTTAGATCCTTCATCCATTTTGAGTTTATCTTTGTGTCTGGTGTAAGAGAATGGTCTAGTTTCATTCTTCTGCACGTGGCTGTCCAATTCTCCCAGTACCATTTATTGAAGAGACTGTCCTTTTTTCCAGTGGATAGTCTTTCCTGCTTTGTCAAATATTAGTTGACCATAGAGTTGAGGGCCCATTTCTGGGTTCTCTATTCTGTTCCATTGATTTTGTGTCTGTTTTTGTGCCAGTGTCACAGTGTCTTAATGATCACAGCTTTGTAGTATAACTTAAACTCTGGCACTGTGATGCCCCCGGCTCTGGTTTTCTTTCTCAATATTCCCCTGGATGTTCGGGGTCTTTTCTGATTCCACACAAATCTTAAGATGATTTGTTCCAACTCTCTGAAGAAAGTCCATGGTATTTTGATAGGGATTGCACTGAACATGCAAATTGCCCTGAGTAGCATTGGCATCTTCACAATATTAATTCTTCCACTCCATGAGCATGGAATACTGTTCCATCTCTTTGTGTCTTCCTCAATTTCTTTCAGAAGTGTTCTGTAGTTTTTAGGGTATAGATCCTTTACCTCTTTAGTTAGGTTTATTCCTAGATACTTATGCTTTTGGGTTCAATTGTAACACCCTTTCTGAACTTGGCCACTGCAACTTCTTGCAAGATATATCTGTGAAGGCAGGGGAAACAAAAGCAAAAATGAACCACTGGGACTTGATCAAGATAAAAGGCTTCTGCACAACAAAACTAAAAGACAACCAACAGAACCAGAGAAGATATTTGCAAATGACGTATCAGATAAAGGGCTCGCATCCAAGGTCTATAAAAAACTTATTACACTCAACGGCAAAGAAACAAACAATCCAATCATGAAATGGGCAAAAGACAGGAACGGAAATTTCACCAAAGAAGACATACACATGACCAATAAGCACATGAGAAAATGCTCCGCATCCCTTGCCATCAGGGAAATACAAATCAAAACCACAATGAGATACCACCTCACCCCAGTGAGAATGGTGAAAATGAACAAGACAGGAAACAACCAATGTTGGAGGGGATGTGGAGAAAGGGGAACCCTCTTGCACCGTTGGTGGGCATGTGAACTGGTACAGCCACTCTGCAAAACAGTGTGGAGGTTCCTCAAAGAGTTAAAAATAGAGCTACCCTACGACCCAGCAATTGCACTACTAGGGATTTACCCCAAAGATACAGATTCAGTGAAAAGCGGAGACACCTGCACCCCAAAGTTTATAGCAGCAATGTCCGCAATAGCCACACTGTGGAAGGAGCCTCGGTGTCCTTCGAAAGATGAATGGATAAAGAAGATGTGGTCCATGTATACAATGGAATATTACTCAGTCATTAGAAACAACAAATACCCACCATTTGCTTCGACGTGGATGGAACTGGAGGTATTATGCTGAGTGAAGTAAGTCAATTGAGAAGGACAAACGTTATATGGTTTCACTCATATGGGGAATATAAAAAATAGTGAAAGGGATTATAGGGGAAAGGAGAGACCATGAGTGGGAAAAATCAGAGAGGGTGACAGAACATGAGAGACTCCTGACTCTGGGAAACGAACAAGGGGTAGCAGAAGGGGGGAGGTGGGCAGGGGGATGGGGTGACTGGGTGACGGCCACTGAGGGGGGCACTTGACGGAATGAGCACTGGGTGTTATATGCTGGCAAATCAAACTCCAATAAAAAAAATATACAAAAAAAGTAAAATAAAATAAGTTAGATGCCTCCAAGGTACAACAGCGGGACAGGCAAAGGATGTACACTGCCATTCCAAAAGGAAGAAATAGGGAAGAAAGGAGTGACAGATCCCAAGCAAGTCCAGAACCTTAGGGCAAGAGAGTAATCCTCTTTGGCTCCATGCTCCTCTCTCTGGGGATCCCATCCCACCTCCTGGACCCACTAGAGTGGAAGGCCTGCCTTCCAGGTACACCGCGGTAGCGATCCTACCTCCGCAGCCTTGCCAGACAGGGGTGGGACACCCATACCACAGTTCTCCCTGTGCCTATGGCTGTTGTGGGCTGAAACAATGTACGAGTGGCTCTAAAAGTCTGGGGACTGACTTGTTTTATTATACACGCTAACTTTTCTGCTCATGACCTCCATTTACAATTTCTTTCCTAAATCATCGCCAAGTGCACTCAAGTGTTGTAAAGTGTGAGGGAATCTAACTCTCTCCTCAACATTATTTGAAGAAGCTCCCACTGTCCTCTCCAACCTCCGTGTTAATTATGTGTCGATCGCTTATGCCATTTAGTTTGAGAAAGAGAAGCCCTTCCCTCACTGAACTTCCACCAAGTGCACTGATTCTTCCCGTGTGCCTTCTCCAAGAGACCGTGGGACCTTTTGGCCCAGGGACACACTACACACTACTATTCCCAGTGCCTCCCATCTTTTCTCTTCTCTAGGTCCCCTGTGCTCAGACACCCAGCTCACTGAGCACAGCCTCCCCTACTGAGCACATCATTATTATGTAACAGCTTCTCTGCCTCCCCCCCACCCCCACCCCCACCCACCCCCTCTGGGGAGGCCTAGTCCCCAGTCCCTCTCTGCTCTCCTCAGGACTCCACCGCTAGAAAAGTTGCTGTTTCAGGGATCATCTTGCCTACCTCCCGCCTGTTTACATCTTCTGTGGTCACAGGCTCCTTCACTTATGGGGCCTGCCTGGGCCCAGGCCCACTTGACAGGTAATCTCTGGCTGCCTCTGCTCTGGCTACTCCTGTCCCCAGGCTGCTGCTCCCGTGCCCTCCCAGGATGGCGCTTCACTTCCTCTGAAGTCGTGATCCCCAGGAAGGTGTCCCACAGGGTGGGTGGAATGGAGAGACAAGGCCACCTCTCCTATAAGATTCACTTCAGGGGGCAAAGACATGTGGTTCACATGAAAGTTAAGAAGAACCTGCTGCCCAGACATTTTCCTGTGATCACCGATAACGATCAGGGTGCCATGCAGGAGGACTACCCTTTTGTCCCCCGAGACTGCTACTACTACAGCTACCTGGAAGGGGTCCCTGGGTCCATGGGCACGCTGGACACCTGCAATGGGGGTCTGCGTGGCATGCTGCAGGTCGATGACTTCACGTATGAAATAAAACCGCTGGAGGCTTCTTCCACATTTGAGCACGTGGTTTCCCTGCTTGTGACAGAAGGAAGATCATCAGAGGCTCAAAAGTGTAAGATTGGAGAGCAAGATACAGATCAAGCATATGAGGAGGCAATGCTTGCTGGAACTCCTAGAGCAGGCCCAGTGTATTTGTGGCAGTCACATAGGAAATTTTTAAAAATTCACTACACAATTTCTCACTCTTTATATTTGATGAGGCCTAATATAACACAGGCAATAGAGGGTGTGGTAATGATAAACAGCATACTTCACACAATTTACCAACAATCTCTTATAAATGTCTATGTACGTCTTTTGTGCATATGGAATGATCGGGATCATGTAGAAATAACAAAGAAAAAATCAGCATATTCTGCTGTAGAAGACTTTGGCTTGTGGAAATATTATGGATTTTTCTCTAAGATTGAACATGATACTTCCCTACTTCTTACAGGACATAAGATTGTAGGAAGTATATACTTTGCCCACCATGGTGGAACATGCAACCCCAACTGGGGAGCAATGTTTGTGTATGTAGCAAATTATCACATATTCTTGGCTGGGGGTATTTCAGCACACACCTTAGGTCACAGCTTAAACCTTGTCCATGATGTATTTGGTTGTAAATGTTTTAGAAGAAGCCACTGTGTCATGACTGAACAGCCTGGTTTAATGGATATGTTGAGTAATTGTTCTTATGACAGCCTGCACCGTCGAGTTAGTGGATGGGATCCTTGTATGAGCATACCAAATGTACCATACACCAATTTTCCTTATGTAGCTCCTCGTTGTGGTGACAAGATTAGAAATCAGTTGGAAGAATGTGACTGTGGCTCCCTTAAAGACTGCAATGACAATAAATGTTGTGAGACCAATTGTGCCTTTTCCCTTGGGAGTGACTGCAGCGAAGGATCCTGTTGCGTTAACTGCAAATATGCTCAACCTGGACTGCTTTGCAGGGACATACTCGGTATTTGTGATCTCCCAGAATACTGTGATGGGACATCGCATAATTGTCCTAATGACGTTTACACCCAGGATGGAACCCCATGTTCAACGTTAGCTGTCTGTGTGAGAGGAAACTGTACTGATCGTGATATGCAGTGTCAATCCCTTTTTGGCTATGGAATAAAAGATGCTGCACCAGCATGCTATGAAAAACTGAACGTATTAGGTGATCGATTTGGGAACTGTGGGGTGAGGGTGGTACGAGGAGGAGGAAAACCTGTTAGATGTGAAGAAGATGATGTTCTTTGTGGAATGCTGCACTGTCGTGATGTTGAAGAAATTCCTGGTGGAGGTGACCATGTTACATTTCGTCACATAGTAGTAACAGGTATTAATCAAGAAAAATGCTTTGGATACGATGCACACCATGGGACAGAGATCCCAGAAATGGGGCTAGTTGTGGATGGGGCAACATGTGGCCCAGGAAAATACTGCTTGAATCAGAATTGTACTTTTTATCAAGACTTGGGTTTTGACTGTGATGTCAGTACATGCAATTTCAGAGGAGTGTGTAACAGCAAGAAACACTGTCACTGTATGAGAGGTTGGAAACCCCCAACATGTGAAGAGAAAGGAGCAGGTGGTAGTATAGATAGTGGCCCTCCACCTGACAGAGAATATGGTTTTCGAACCAGAATAATTTTTAGTATACACCAAACATTACTTCTACTGATTATTCGTTTAAGTCTTTTTCTGATTTCAGGCATCACTGGTGCCTCTCATCACTTAGAAGATATAAAAGAGGAGGATGAAGAACAAAAATGACCTAGACGCAAGTGAATACTAACTGGATGTGCCAGATGACGAAAATCATATTGGTAGGACCAGGAGAAATGATCAAGAATCACTCTGATAATTACATAGTCCTTTAGACACTCTGAGGTTGTCATCTTAAAATAAAACGAGTTGGCCATTTAACATGAGGTCGTCTCTTTTAATATATGTAACATTTCCTTTCTAGCCATATTGTTACTATTCCTACCGGGGATAGTAGAGGACTCTTAGATTCATTAGCAAGAGACCAGTAGTACTCTTGTTAGGATGTGGAATCCAGCGTTTCACAAATGATTGGGTAGCAGACCTTGTTTGCATGGGTATGCATCAGATTTAACAAGTTTTTGGACCATCTCCCAATTGGCCATATACTAGATTTCTGTTATTTGTTCATTTTACTGCTCCTGTTAAACAAATGGCACTTAAAGTGACAGTTGGAAGATATGGTAGGATGGTAAGAACTTTTCCGTCAAGGCACATGGGTGCCAACAGATCTACCTACCGCCTGCCAAGTACGGGCTCCTGGACAAAGCCTCAGGCCGTGAGTTTCAAGGTCCATGTTACATTGGGAGATGCAATGCACTTTGCCAGGATTTTGTGGTGATCAGAGGAAAGCACCCAAGAAAGGCCTGGAACACGTTAGGCACTTAATATATGCCATTATTCCCGCTATTCTCATTATTCCTTTTGGGCTATGCTAAACCTGAGGTATTCCAGCAGAATGAGCTTGGCATTGTATCTTTATCACTTTTTTTTTAGAGTTCATTTATTGATTTGAGAGAGACAGTGAAGTGAAATAGAGTGAGTGAAAGAGAGAAAGGGGGGGGCGCACATGCACGAGCAAGGAGGGAGAGGGGCAGAGGGAGAGGGAAAGAAGCAGACTCACCTGCTGAGCAGGGAGTCTGACCCAGGACTCCATCCCAGGATTCTGGAATCATGACCTGAGCTGAAGGCAGACACTTAACTGACTGAGCCCCCCATGTGCCCCCGTTGTGTCTTGATTATAAAACCATCACAGGAGGAACTGTCCATCCCTGACTGATACATCACGGCTTAAGGCCCCTGGCTGTTGGAGTCGTAGGAACTCACATTTCATACCTTAGGAAATGCCTGAGCACAGGCTGTCTGTAAAGTACGAGGCAGAACTGACCGTCTGATACGTGTATGGACAAAACATTTACACAAAAGGGAACAGGAAGAGATCGCTTCAGAAATCGTGCAAGAGAAGAAGAGGGTCCCATAAGGGACGTGTGGTACATTAGTGCTATGGAAATGCCTCAGGCCTCAGATCCAAGTTCTTTCTGAAAGTATGGAGTCCAGGTGAGAATAGCACCAAAGGGTCGAGGAAGGACACAGCAAGAGAGAATCAACAGGAGTGCCACTCTGAGCCATTGTGATCTGTCCGTCTTTTCTAGAGCTCTCTTACCTTCTCGTCCAGGTGGCTTATGTGGTAGAGTGGCCTGGATCTTCATCCACGACAGGTCTGAGCCCCTGTTTACTATGTCCTTGTCAAACATGTGTTTCTGCATTGGCACTTGGCACCAGGATCTACTGTCCGCCAATGAATAAATCACGGGAATAAAAGGCACAGCCTAGGGAATATAGTCAATGATGTTGCAACAGCATTGTGACAGATGGTAGCTTCATTTGTGGCGAGCAGAGCAGGACTTACTGGAAGAAGTGGAATCAACTGTATTGTACACCTGAAAGTAATGTAACACTGTGTGTCAGCTATCTCTAATAAAGAAACATTTTAAACCACAGTGAGATGCCAGGACACAGCCGCTGGGGTGGCAAAAACAAATGTTAAGACTGACAATACCAAGGGCCAAGGAGGATATGAAGCAACCATAGTTCTCCTCTATTGCCGGGGGAGGGCGGGTGGGATGCAAAACTATAGAGGTCATTGGAAAACGGTTTGTCTGTTTCCTACCAAGGTCAGCACACACTGGACTACACACTCAGCGATCCTCCTTCTAAATAGCACTGAGAACATGGGTCCGTACGAAGAACTGCAGGCAGATGCTCACAACAGCTTTGTTCACAATAGCCCCCAAGTGAAAACAACCCAAATGTCCATCAGCGGCGAATGAATCAACCAAGAGTGGTATAGCCACATGATGGACTGCTACTTGGCAGTAAAGAGCAACCAGTTACTGACTCACGCAACAACATGGGGGTGGATCTCAAAATCATGCTGAGTGAACAAAGTCAGATCCAGTAGACTGACTGCAGGACTGTGTGGCTCTATTTCTTATGACATCGGGGGAAAGGCAAAACTGTGGGGACAGAGAACAGATTGGTGGTCGTCAGGGACTGGAGGGAAGGGGCTGACTGCAAAGGGGCACAGGGAAGGTCTTGGGGGCAAAGGGTATGTTCCGTGTCTTGACTGGGGTAGCGGCGTCATGACCGCATACATTTGGCGTATTATAATCTATACCAGTTATACCTCAAGAAATCTCCCTTTAAAAATAACAACTACAACGAAGAGTCTTCCACCTGCAGTGTGACGATGAGAGCTGTTACTCCACATGCCAAGCACCCTGTGGGGATGTTGTTCTAACTGCCAAAGACACCAAGCCCAGTCATATACCTGGAGACTCGGGGAAGCGACCCCAGGCTTGGGCTGCAGACCACTGAACCCACTGTGGGCTGTGTGTCAGCTAGGACTCCACTTATTGCCTGACATGGTACCCTTGTGCAGTGCCCCCACCCCCACAAGGCTGAAGAAGCTGTTCATTCACTCTGCTCTTCCTTTCCTGGTAAGAGGGAAAATTTCTAGCTGGGAAGTTCTGTCTCGGTGCTCAACAATGCTGGGCTGGGCATGGGATGATGCAGGCAAAATGAAGGGCTCCCTCTCTTCTGGTATGATTGACTGTTCTGGGTGATTTTGTTCCACCGTGTTGCTAAAACGCTCTAAGTGAACTCTAGACATCTGCCAGAGCTGTTTTTGTCTGTGGGTAGCAGTTTAACTGTTGCTCTCTGTGGGGGCATGGGAAGGCTGGGTTTGCTGGAGCCAATTCTTCTCCAGCTCTGAACTTGCCAACGTTTTAGAGCTTCAGACCCCCTTCAAACTATTGGAGACAATGAATGACACCCAGGACCCTGTCCAGGGTGATCCATTGCCATGGGAGTAAGGTCAAGGGCTGGGAGGGGCCGCTCTGGGGCTTACTCAGCCTCTCAAGAAACCCTGGGTTTTGGGAAACGTGATCTAAAGACGACGGTGAAAAAAATCAATCCATCCACCCATCCACCCCATCCACCCCATCCACCCATCCACCCCATCCACCCATCCACCCCATCCACCCCATCCACCCGATCCACCCTATCCACCCGATCCACCCCATCCATTCATCCATCCATCCATCCATCCATCCATCCATCCATCCATCCATCCAATCTCTGTGGCCCACGTATGGTGACAATGGTAGCTGCACTTGTCAGAGAGGCATAGCTGTGGTGATGTTTACACTGGCCCACTCACTGTTGTGGACCAGAAACTATGTCACGTGGATGTCAACTATACTCCAGTACAATAATATCAAGTCACTGAAGCCCAGCCTTGCAGAGTACCACCTGGGGGGCTCACAGTGTCACAGGCTGGAGAGGGGGATCCTCAAGTACCGGGGTCTGGGCAGGTGCAGCTCTCCGGGCCACTGGGCTCTCGAGGCTGGTTCAGTCACCTGCCAGAGCCAGGGAGGGGGTCGGAGAGCCCTTGCTCTGGGCAGAGGTGAAGGGGGTAGTCTAGACATTGCTCCCAAATCCTGTGTAGGTGTGTGAGTTCTGCTGCTGCTGGCTATGAGTCTTAGCATGTCTCTGGGCCCCCTGGGCCTGACTCCTCACCACCTGGTCACTGTGAGGATAGTGGAGAAAGGTGAGTTCACAAAGCGCCTGCCGCCTGGGGGCCTCAGTAAGGGTAGCTGCCACAAAGAAGGTGGATGTGACGGGGTACCATCTCCGGAGAACGGTCCAGGCCCACTGCTCCCCAAACCTGCCCCACCCTGCCCAGGTAAGAGGATGTGGCTGTGTCAGCATTGTTGACCCAAGAGGACGGTGACCAAGATAGGGCGCCCAGGCTCTGCCAAGCATCCCTGAAGCCCGCGCGCGCGCGTGTGTGCGCGGGGTATCCCTGCCACCTCTGAGAAGCCCTTCCTGTCCCTTGCAGGATTCAGCCCACTCTCCCACTCACTTCGTTACCACTACACTGGGGGTTCCCGGCACGCCGGCCTCTGTGCCCTCGACCTGGGGGCTGTCCCCACCCTGCACTGCAGCTTCTTCTCAACCCCAAGTCTTGCTGAAATGTCCTCTCCTCAGGAGATCCTCCCTGACACAAGGCGTCTTCTGTTGGCTGCTTTTCTCATTTGTCCTCTGTCCCCTCCACTGGACTGAGTTCTGTAAGGATCTCACCCACCCATCCTGCTCCCTGCTGCAACCCCAGCTCCAAGCCCGAGCCAATTTGCTCTCCACCCAGTGGAGCACCAGTCACCCGACTGCAGTCTTCACATTCCCCCAAGACCCTGTCACAGCCCTCGGGCACCCTTTCCCTCACCTCGGCCCCATCCCCATGCGGGTAGCCATGCCTCTCACTCTGCATCAGGCAAGCCCAGAACTGTGTGTGGTCCTGCTGAAGGGGACTGTCTTGATGAGGGCTAGCCATATCTGTGGGCCTGAAACTCCACCATTAGCACTCATCCCCCTGGCTTGTCCCAAACGGTCACTGGATATCTGCCTATCTGGGCTGGGACCCGGGCTAGGCGCTGGGAACACAGGGTTAATCTGACTTGGAAAACTCCCAGTCTGAGAACAGGGATGCACAAGGCAGGGGACACAGCCAATCACAGCAGGTGAGGCCTGCTATGATGGATGAGGCAAAGAAACAGGGGTTGGGGGACATGTGACCCCTGGCTCAGTGGCTCCCAGTCACACTTGGGTAGGGGAATTTGAGCAAGCGGTGGTGGCCAAAAGGCCAGCAGCCACCTGCTCCTCCGACTCCCACCCAGCAGCCCTGCCAGGCCATCTCCATGTCCCTTCTCCTGGGCCGTGGGGCAAGAGCCACTTCCCACTCCTGGCATGGCTGCTCCCTCAGGCCCAGTCTGCTCCTCTCTATTCCAGGCTGTGTGTGTGTGAGGCAGTCAGAGCCCTCAGGGCACTTCCAAAACATGCACGTCTGCCACTGCCCCAGGTCTGGCATCTGTCTTGCCCTCTGAGGTTCACATGCTTCCTTCTCTGCCCGGTGGGGGCTGGGGGCGCTGGAGATCCAGCATGGAGGATGCCCATCTCAGAGTCCCAGGCCTCTC